>NC_058132.1:187516243-187618968 GCF_016433145.1 Gracilinanus agilis | reverse complement strand
ATATATATATCAAGATCTCCTTTAATCATATATATGTATATGATTAAAGGAGATCTTGATTATGAAATCTAGGAATAAAAAAAAAACACTGCACAAGAAATCTATTTGGAGTTAAATTAAGATATACCTTCTGTATTTAATAATAATAATTTCCATGTGTCTGAATACATGGGCAATTTGGATAGGAGAATCCTGTTCCTATTTGTTTAACACATGCTAGGCACAATTGTTTCTCTATATTGGGCTTTTATTAATTGTGGTGATTTTTTTTTTTCCTTCCTTCACATCAACAAATTGGGACAACAAACATTTATTAAACATACTATATTAGAGTAGCTGTGTTAAGCATTGGAGGTACAAAAAAAAAAAAAGAAAGGCAAAATTCTAATTCTCTTTCTCTCTCTGGTCTGTTTTTTTTTTTTTAAACCCTTACCTTCCCTCTTGGAGTCAATACTGTGTATTGGCTCCAAGGCAGAAGAGTGGTAAGGGTAGGCAATGGGGGTCAAGTGACTTGCCCAGGGTCACACAGCTGGGATGTGTCTGAGGCCAGATTTGAACCTAGGACCTCCCGTCTCTAAGCCTGGCTCTCAATCCACTGAGCTACCCAGCTGCCCCCCTCTCTCTGGTCTGTTTAAGCTGTTTATTGCCCAGACTTTTGAGTACACCACTCCTACCCCACACTGCTTTTAGATCAGCACTTTTTCTGTAAATTATACTCTCAGAGGTGCCTAAGGCAAAAGAGTAGTTAAATGACTTGTCAATGTTAGGATTCAGACCTAGGTCTTCCTGGCTCTTAGACCAGCTCATGATCAACTTCATTCTGCCTTCCTAGTTTATATCATAGTAAAGTCAATTTTTTTCTTGTCTTACTCAGTGATTCCCAAAGTGGGTGCTATTGTCCCATGGTGGGTGCTACAGTGATCCAGGGAGGCGGTGATGGCCACAGGTGTATTGTATTTATCTTTCCTATTAATTGCTATTAAAATTTTTAAAAAATTACTTTCCAGGGGCTAAGTAATATTTTTTCTGGAAAGGGGAAGGTAGGCCAAAAAACTTTGGGAACCACTATGACAAGCGCATGCAAGCACACACAAAGACACACATACACACACCACACACAAGTAATGGAAAATAACTAGTTGTTTTAAATGGATTTAGTGTGTGTGTGTGTGTGTGTGTGTGTGTGTGTGTGTGTGTGCACGCGCTTGTGTTTGAGGAAAGAGGAACTTAAAAATGGCAATAGTGACCAATATAACTCCCCCAAAAGATGGAGAATTCCAGTAGTGTAATAAGAATGATAATAAACTCTTTGAATAGGACTTCAATGATTTGAAATTGTCCTGCATATATCATCTCTTTGAAGTCTCAAGACTTTGTGAGGTCAGTATTACAAGGTGTTATGTCAAATTTACAGATGAGGAAACAAGCTCAGTAAGAGATGTGTTTGTTGTCTAAGGACACAATAGTCCATTTTTAGAGGTAGAATTTGAACTCAGCTTTTTTTGATGACAGTCTAGCATTTTATCCATCGGGTCAAAAAGAAGTTGCCATGTTTTTATATTTAACATCTCACAGATGAGTTTGATATCTATTAATCTATATCTCCATGTCAAAAATATCCAAATTAAATGGTGAGAAATTGAGTCAAGATCGTTTGACATTTAAACCCAAACAACTGGTTAATTAATTGCATTAAAAATACTTTTTTTTAAAGTACTTCACAGCCCTGGCCTTTATCATACCAACAGTATTCCCTTCACTACATAATCAATTTTCCCATTTGCTCAGGACATTTTTATCTTCAGGTCTGAAATTAATCTCTCTTATTATAAGGTCTGATAAAGTCCTTTTCCCCATGCTTCATTGAGGCATAGAGGTGACCCAGGTTTTTCAAAAGCTCTTCCATAGTACCGAGAAAAATATAATGCCAATTACAATATGATCTCACATTTGGATAATGTTTTATTGGCTTGAAAAATGACTTACGTACATTATCTCATTGGAACCAGAGTCACCTTCTGAGGTAGGTGCTATTATAATTTCAGTCTTACTAATGAGGGTAGTGAGTCCCTGAGAAGTTGAATGAGTCACCCAGGGTCACATAGCTTATAAATATTTAAAGTTAGATTTGACTCCAGATCTCTAAGCACCCAGCTCCTTCCCTTGTCAGCTTCCTTTTATGTGTTTTCTTTTCCACATGTTGTTTTGTTGTTTTCAGTCATGTCTGACTCTTTGTGACATATTGGGGTTTTCTTGCCAAAGATACTAGAGAGATTTTTGCCATTTCTTCAGCTCATTTTATTATGAGGAAATTGAGACAAAAGAATCAGGTGACTTATATCTAGTAAGTATCTGAGGCTGGATTTGAACTCAGTCTTCCAGCCTGCCCAACTGCTTTATTCCCTACCTACCCCTCTCCTCCTATTGCAATGCAAATTCTTTGAGGGCTGTCCTTTTGCTTGTATTTGTAATCCCAGAGTTTAGCACCTTTCCTAGAATTTAGTCAGGATTTACTAAATGTTCAATGGAAGACTTGCCCAAAGCCCAGTGCTTTATCTATGCCTGAGAACCAGGTGCTCTGAGATCAGATGAAGAGAGGTAATAGCTAGCAGAAGGGATCAAGAGGAAGATGACTCTTAAGGGTAGGGGGAGGCTGTCAGTAGATGAGGATGCTGAGGGAGGGCATTCAAGGATTCGAAAATTAGAACAGATTTTATTCTAGAGTTAGAGAGAGTCACTGGGGCCATGATAATATCGGGCCTTTGTGTCTTTGCCAAAGATGATGTGAGTGATTATAGTTCCTATGTAAGCTACAAATTCCATTCTGAAAAACAAACAAACAAAAAAACCCCAAAGCGCAAAACCCCTCAAGTTAATTTAATGTGTTTCATTACCCACAACTTGTTTCTTGTGATTTGGCGTAAGCCTGCAGTTTTTGTGTTTGCAAAATACAGTTCATTCACCTATATATAAAGGTTTTTTTTTTTTTGTGGCAGAATGAAAAATTAGATACAATCAGCACAGCTTGCTTTCTTTTGTGAAAACCTCAGGTATTAAACCATTGGGATTTTCTAATTTCTAATTTTAATTTCCACTTGCATTCAGCTCTTGCATATTCAGGGACTGATAACTAAGTCTAAGCATTGCCTGAATGTTGGGCTTCTCTCCCCTCCATACTTAGAGTTGCACCCCTCCCCCATTGTTTATTTAGCTGCTAATTAATGCCTATCTGTGAGAGTTGAGCTTGTGAAACTTAAATCAGTCAATTTTACTACCTGTTATCCTATGTGATAAAAAGATTTTATGGAGAGGAGGGGGTAAGGGTCTAGCGAAAATGAGGTTTGGGATTTTCTGTGGCTTTCAGAGTTGACAGTATTCCTACTGATAAGAATTATATAGTAGTTAGCTAGAGAGCAGGCCAATATCATCATAAAAACATTGAAATTAAGTTTCTTTATTTATAGTGTGTCTTCCTTTGTTAACAACCTCCGGCTTCAATCACAGTTTGGAGGTGACTCTGGATTCTCCAAGATTATGTCAGTTGCATTGGACTCAATGGAGGGTGAGCCAAGTTGAGGACCAAAGGAAGGGCCCAGTTGGGATGGCAGGAGCTCATGACTTAAACCCCTTTTTGCCCCAGTTTCCTCATCTGTAAAATGAGCTGGGGAAGGAAGTGGCAAACCGCTCTGGTTCCTTTGCAAGGAAAGCCTCGAATGGGGTCGTGAAGCATTGAACAGGACTATAATGACTGAACAAGCACAAAGATGTATGTGAGCCTTTATGTGTTTATTTATGCACGATCTCTGTATTCCCTCTGCTAGCTTTGCCCCTCTGAGGGCACCTTAACATAGATCCTAGCACATTAGGGTCTCCTTCCTTTGTCTCTGATCTGGAACATGCAGTGTAGTTGAGGTCTGAACCATAAAGTTAATACACTGTTAGGCTGGACTGAAAGACACAGAGAGTGGGAGAAGGTGCTGGTCCCTCTGTACTTGGCTTTGGTCTGTCCACACTGAGAGTACTGTGATCCCTTCTGGGGACCTTCTCAGAGAAAGCTGAAGAAAGAAAATGATCAGGCTTCTAGTCACCGTGCTATAGAAAGACCTATTGAAAAAAATGGAGACATTTGGCCTTTCAAAGAGAACATGATAGCTGCCTTCAAATGCTTTAGGGAGCATCAGAAGCAAGATTGGTGGGGAGGGGGTTAGATTTGTTCTGTTGGGCACCAGAGGACAGAACTAGCAATGATGAGTGCAAGGTGAAAAAGCGTAAATTTTGGCTCAGTTTAAGGAAGAAAAAACTTTCTTAACATTTAGAGAAATAATACAAAAGGGGAATGCTTATTCATTAGAGGTGAAACTAGATGACCATGTTAAGGATGTTGTAGAGGGAGTTGCTATTACAGTACAGTATTAAAGTACAAATTTTATTGGACATTCTCTGACATGTCTGCTAACTGAGATTCTGTAGAGTTGGAGTGCTTAAAGTAGTAGTAGAATGGGAAAGGGAACTTACGTCTCCTGGAGGCTGGCTGCTTCCCTTTTGAGCAAGAGAATTGTTTCAAGGACTAAGTTTACTCAGAGACAGCTATTTCTCTCTCTGTCTGTCTCTTTGTCTCTGTCTCGATCTCTCTCTCCTTTCCTCACTCCATCTACTTCTCTCTGTTTCTTTCTGTCTCTCTTTTTTTCCCTCTGTCTCTCTCTCACTCCCCTTTCCACCCTCCCTCTCCTTCTCTCTCTCTCTGTCTCTCTCTCTGTCTCTGTTTCTCTTTGTCTCTGTGTGTGTGTCTGTATCTCTCTGTTCATCTCTGTCTGCCTATTTCTCTCTGTCTCCTCTCTCTCTCTCTCTGTCTCTGTCTCTCTCTCCTCACCTCCCTCCCTCCCTCCCTCTCTCTGTCTCTGTCTCTCCTTCTGTTTCTCTCTGTCTCTCTCTATCTCTCTTTCTCACAAGAAAATGTCCTAGCCACAACCCAGTATTATTATCTTGTTGGTTAGTCACATCAAAGTAGATGAAGTCTGAAGGACAGTGGTCAAGGCTGTGGTTTCATCAAGGTTTATTGGGTTTTCTTATTCTTAAATCATTTGTCTTAGTCATCCTTATGCAGTTTAACTTTTAGATTACTGTCAAAAACTAAAGATCAGTAACCCATTGAATGACTTACTAGTACTGAGACCATAATTCCCAGCATGGCAGACATATGCCATTTGTCCTTAGTTCCTACAAACTCTTCAAAGAGATAAGTGACATCATACATTTCTCCCAGCTCTGTGTCTCCTTGACATACCTTGTATGTGTCTGACCCAGGAGATCAGTCATGTAGCTACTGCCACTATTTCCCATTTGACCCTCCTTAGGAGCATAAAACCTTTCCTTTGAGAAAGTCTGTTAGATAGCTCCAGCACTGAGGCAGTGCCTTGCATGTGGCTATTATTCGGGCTCCATCATACCTCAGAGAGTAAGAGACTTAACAGAACTCTTTGCCACTGGAGAGTGTAAGGATGAAAAAGGGGTTTTATGGGTTCAATATATTAAAAGATGGTCACCAGAGGATTGAACTATTATCAGTACTCAATTAAGAATAATGTCAAATCAAAATGGACTTTTATGGAAGTTTATTTACATGAGGAGAGAGAGAGGAAGTAAGGAAATAAGAATCTATCTCACTAATTAATCCAGGTAGATCTTAACCCTCAGCAGAGGATTAAAGGGTCTGAGGCTCAGAGGTGAATGGAGCAAACTTCATTCATAGAGTTTATAAAAGAAGGTTCTTAGTAGAAGTTCAAGAAGATTCAGTCTTTAAACTCATCACGTGTAACAGTCTTGGTCAGGAACCAGCAAAGCTCCCTCAGGTTGCCTTCACAAAACCAGAAGCTGCCTCACTCACTCAACTCCCTCTTTTTAAAGGGGTCACATATGTGTCACTTTCCAGCTTGCGTGTCCAATCACAATAGAGGATTCTCATAGACCGCCTAGGGGGCGGGTCAGTCAATTCTGATTCGTTACCCACTCTAGCACACATGGATTAGGACCTCCCAAGTTTAGAGGTATTCTCACCTTTGGTGATTAAATCTAAAGATGGGCAGTGTAGACTTAATCTAATTATCACTAGGGGAAAGAGGGAATGAATCATGGGGCTACTGGTTTCCAGGTGATCCTGTCTGTAAAGACTTCAGTAAATATCTCATCTTGTCTGTCATCACTATGCAATCTGAATGGATGAGGTAGGACTTATACAGGGCTTAATCTAATTTGGTCATGACTTTAATGGTGGTGGAAATTTCAGGTACCAATATCATATGAATATATGATATAAAGCATATATCATATCATAGCATATCATGATAAACTGTAAATGACATAACTATTACCAACAAAATGTGAATCCAGGAAAACTCCAAGGGATTCATGAAAAAAAAAAAGAATATCCCGTGCCATAGAAGGAACATATGGAGTCCAAATGCAGATTGAAGTGTACCATTCTTTACTTCATTTCCTCCATGAGTTTTTCTTTAGTGTAACCAATGTATGTTTTGTTTCACATGATGAACATGGAAATATGTATTGAATGATAACATACATATAGCCTATATCATATTAGCTGACATCCTAGGGAGGAGAGGAAGAAAAAATGGATTTAAAAATGTCAGAAGTGAGTATTAAAATTTTATCATTATTGAACCTGGAAAAATATTTTTAAAAGGTGGCTATTTACTCTCCCTATGCAGAGAAATGAATTAAGGACAGATGGCATATGTCTACCAGATAGAAAGAGATTCTTTGCCCTTTAGGAGTAAGGTGAGTGATAATAATGACTTAAAGTCAGAATGAGAATTTCCAAATATCATTGTCAAAGGGCTACACTGATCCCACATGAAAGCTAATTCATTTAATATACTTTCTCTAACCAACAACAGTGGAAAGGTTTATTTCCAAAGTAGTGTACTCCCTAGCATTGTGTGCATTCAAGGAAAAAGTGGAGACCATTGGTCAGGGATATTTTGAGAGGGGATTCTTGAATTATGATCATGATAATCATCATCTTTATAGTTTGTGCAATAATTGAAAAATTGGGGGAGGATTGGATTATATACTTTTGAGATCTTTTCGAAATCTAAAATTTCATGTCAGATGTTATATTCTTCACCTTTGTTTAGGAAGCTGATCTTTAAATATAAAAGCACTATAGAAATGTGAATTATTATTATTCACTGATGTGTGAAATAGTTGTAGGTTTATTTTATTTTTAAATAAACAGAATGGCTGGGGGGAGGAGGGAATAAGACTGGCAGGGCAGTTGGATTCTGGTCCTATAAATATTTTGCTTGCTACTTGGAAGAGAGATAAATTAAACTTAAGCAAAGCTCTATTCTGCTACTTTTCTCTCCAACTTGGTCTGTGCTTCTCTCTACATTTCCTGTGTTTAGAAGAAAGTCATCTGAGTTTAGGGAAAGTCTGGGTTTGAAATCCATCTATGCCACTAATTAGCAGTTTGATCTTGGGCAAATAACACAACCTCTCTGAGGTTAAAATAATAGAATATTCAAGGTGAAATGTACTTTAAATGTCATTTAGCCTGATGCCCTCTTTTTATATAGAACACTGGGTCCCTTGTTGCCCACAGGATAAAATCTAAACTCTTTAAATTGACATTAAAAGCCCTTCACAGTTTGGGGTCCTGACCCACTCTATTAGTCTTATTTCATACTACTCTACTTTATGTATTCCACATTCCAGCCAAATTAGACTTTTGGCTGCTTCCTGTCTTTGTCAGGCACTCTTGTGCTTTCATGCATTTGTGCAGGACCTTCCCTCATGCCTAGAAGGCATTTCCTCTTGTCACCTTATAAAAAACCTTCTCACCCTTCATGATCCAACTTTGGTGCTACCTTCCCCAAGAAAAGTTCCTGATAATACGTCCCTTCCCCAGGCAGCTCTGCCTCATTAAATTTTGGGGGAATACTCTTTTTTGTCCCTATCATACATCTTAAATTGAATCATATCATATCTCCATTTGGTTATAAGGGCTTATGCTGCTTTTTAGCTTTGTGTTCCCAGGACTCAGCACAATACCTGACACACATGAGATCTCAAATAAATGATTGTCCAGTTAAATTTGTTGAGGGAGTTGCCTGCTGTCAGAAGATTACAAAGTGGCATAGCCAGGACTATAACTCAGACCCAAGTTCAAGTCCTAGCCCAGTGCTATATTTATTCTCTGTTCCTCAGAGGTAAGACAGATTTAAATAGTATGCTCAGTGGATAAAGCTCCAAGCCTGGAGAGGGGAGGTCCTCCTTTCAAATTTGACCTCAGACACTTCCTATCTGTGTGCCCCTGGGGAAAATCACTTAATTCCAATTGCCTAGCTCTTATGCTCTTTTGTCTTGGAACCCTTACTTAGTGTGTTTTCTAAATCAAAAGGCAAAGGTTTACAAAAAAAAGACTCAATAGTATGATGAGATATATGACACTTCATAACTAAAGTATATATTTATGGGAGTTCCTTCTAATGGTGATGATGACAATGTTGATAATAATATTCCTCTTCTGTTTGAGGTATCAAAAATATTTTCAGCATAATATAGGAAACAAAAAAGAGAATCTATGGAGTGATGGATTTTTTTCTTTCCTTTTCTCATTCTATCACAGGGCCTATGCACCTGGGAAAGGCAGGTTTGAATGTGATTGATAATTACTGAGCTGTATCACATGGATTTATTTTTTGCTGGACCCTAGAATGGCCACAGACTGTATTGCCTGAAGGCACAGTAGACTGGAAACTGATTAATCTCTATGTGCTGGCTAGAACATTCTGCTTTCTGTCAGTTCTTCATATGTGGGTGTCACCTAAGGAGAAGATGAGAAGATTAGCTTTGAATTTCTGCTGACGGATCCTTTTAGATAATTCTCTGGCAGCAAAATGGATTTAAGTGGGGCTGTTTTTAAATTTTAGTTGATTAACACATGCCACATTGTACCCAGCACCTCTGCACCACCTACAGCCCTTTGAGCCTTGTGAGTTCTATTATTCTGGGAGAGAGCTCTTTCTTAGTAGTTTGGTTGCTTTATATTCCCTAGGAAGTTTTCACTCTGGTATTTGAGCTGTTGAAGAGTCAGCTACTGTCAAGTAACAAGAAGTTATTAACCTACTGGAAGTTAAAGCCCAGTGAAGATATTCTAGGTAGCCGAAATTATGTCTGCTTTATGTTTGGTTAATCTGTAGAGCATAAATTTGCATTGCAAAAGGGATAGGGCCTATCCTTATAGATTCTACTCTGTAACAGGCAATATTTCCAGGAGTCAGGAAGATCTGGGTCAGATTCCACATTTGACACTTACTGATCACATTTGTGGCTGTGTAGGCAAATCATTTCTCTTGTAGCTATCCCCCTCAAATCCTATAACATTATAAACTTCAGAATCCAATGGATCTCCAGGGACTTTGTGCATGGAAACTCTCTAAACCAATGGAAACAAAGGTCTAGCTCCTCCTCCTCCCCCCCCCAATAAAAAAATGGCCAGTATAAAAATATGATTAAAATGTAAAAGTCTTCAGAGGACCAGAATATAGGTTAAAAGACCAGCAGTATGTCAAGAAGTTAATATTTAATGAACACTTGTAGTATAAACAAAAATCAAAAGTAACATCAAATTGAATATTTTTTGCAAAATATTTTTATTTTCTTCCAGATTCCACATTGAAACAAATTTTAATAATTGTTTTCTGACATTTTACAATTTGTGTTCTCTTCCTCCATCCCTTCCATCCTTCTCCCTCCCCAAGACAGCAATAATATCATAGAGGTTATACATGTTTTATCATATAATATATATTTCCAGGTTAGTTATATTGTAAAAGAAGACACATATCACTTATGCTAGGTAAAATGCATGGAGGAAATGAAATGGAGAATGACAGGCTTCAATCTGCATTCAGACTTTGTCAGCTGCCTTCTATAGCAGTGGATAACATTTTTCATCATAAGTCCTTTGGAATTGTCTTGGATCAAAATCCTTGGGTTGCTAATATGAGTTGTCATTCCCAGTTTATCATCATACTTTATTGCTTTTGACAAATCAAATATTATAATATGAAAGCTCAAAAAGAATTGCGCATGTGAAATTGGAAGGAATTTTAGAGCTGAACAGTAAAGGACGTATAATATATACATACACATGTCTATATATAATACAAAACATATACATGTACATATGTATATACATGCAGAAGTGTATTTGTGTATATAAATCTGGAGCTGAAAGGGACTTCAGAGAATATTTAGTCCAATCTTTTTATTTTACAGAGAAGGAGACTGAGTCCTAGTGACTTGCCTAAGATCACTCTGAGAGTATCAGGGACAGGATTAGAAACTAGAATTTAGGATATAGGTTCCTTGAGAATAGATTATTTCATTCTTTATATTTTTGTCCCTAAAACCTAGCACAGTGCCTAGGGCTCATTTAATACATGTTAATTGACTGGATGATCCTCTGACTAGAATCGAGGCTTTTTCCATTCTATCAAGTTGCTGAGAGCTTGGTGGTGTTCTGAGTAGTGAGGACATCCTGGGTCATGAAAGTTTGTGGGTGTTCCTTAAAGAGGTAAAGGATATCAATTGGTAGAAAGGATGGGAAAGGGCAGTTCAGATTGAGAGAGTAGCATGAGCTAAACTTCTGTGTCTGGGGAAAAACTATGCCCCTTTTGTGAGGTTTCTTGGTGGTTTTGATAAATTCCTAAATAGTTCCTCCTGCAGCACTTTAGTTATCAAGATTAAACTGTTTACAATATTCAGCTCAGTGGTGGCTACCCAAGAATGATTCTGAAACATTAATAATAGGTAAGGAAAAATATACAAAGTAATATATAATGGCTCTCTGAGCATAGACTTTTTATGATAAAAATTCCTTCTGAAAATGACAGTTTTGGTCCTGCCAAGAATTGTGGTATGATATCCCTTTCCTTGCTTTCCTTTTAATATTACTGTACCTCGGAAAACGTCAGTCAGTATGGCCCATGATTGACTAATAGGTAATCTTTCAAACTATGGCCACGACCTTGTACTCTTAGAAAATGCCACACATCTATATGTTTCTTAGAGGTGGCAATTTGGGCAGTCTACCCTTGGAGTTTGTATGAGTGGTTCCAGGGCTATCACTGATTTGTTTTCAGGATTATGAGTTTTGAAACAAAATAGAATAATGGTTAAAGGAATGAGGGTTCAGGTATGCTTTCTTTAGGGCAGAATGTCAGGATGTGGCAACGGGAGAAATGTCAATTGATTAGTCCTCGCCTAATTGGTCTGGATATATTCTGAGCCCCTTCTCTTCACTTTTGAAATCTTGTCATCCTAAAGAAGGGGCAATTAGGTGGTTCAATGTATAGAAGACTGGGATTGGGGTTTGGAAGATTCATCTTCCTGAGTTCAAATCTAGTTTTAGACACTTACTAGTTGTGTGACCATGGCAAGTCACTTAACTCTGTTGGCCTCAGTTTCCTTCTCTGTAAAATGTGCTGGAGAATGAAATGGCAAGCCACCCCACTATCTTTGCCAAGAAAAGCCTAAATGGGGTCACAAAGAGCTAGACATGACTGAGAAACAACAACAATGTCCTAAAAAATGTCTTCAGAATTCTCTTTGGCAGTGCCTTGATAGCAAGGTTTTGCTGCAGTCAGCTCTAAAGGGTTTGAGAGAGAGCCCATTGTTGAATCTTTAATATGAATATTTACACCTCAGAAGTCAGCAATTTCTACAAATCAAGGCTTGGTTTATGGTTTTGTTGATTGCTTAGATTCAAGAAAGTGTAAATGTTGATTGAAATTAGAAGTGTGTTCTTCTCCCCCTCTCAAATATTTACCAGACCACCCCTCTATTGCTCTATAAATATTCATTTAGGCTGAGAGAATGAATTTATCACTATACTGTATCAGTATACTATCAGCATAGGTGTGGTGATGATAGGCTAATAATAATGATAGTGACAAGTGGCAACTTTAGTTTAAAGTTTTAAAAAAACACTTTAAAGTTTGCCAAGTGCCTCATACACATTATTAAATTTTTTTTCAACTTGTTAATAGCCTCAACTGAAATAATAGACAATGGAGTTGAATGATTTTTCTTCTAAGTAGATGTTCGTCAGAGAGAAACCTATGTGAGGGGAGCCCTGATTGGACTTGGAATAAAAATGGTAAATTATTTTTTGCTAAATTAACTAAATGTAAATTAGCTTTTAGTTGATGGCTTCGATAACAAGATGTTAAAAATGTTCCTTGCCTTCTAAGGCAATTTAAAACCCTCCTGACATCTTATTGAAATTTTAGAAAGAGAATTTTTTGCATAAATAATTTTACTATATTTATTTCATCACTAATGAATGCAGTCACAGGAAAATATCATCTTTGCTTATGAGGAGTTGACCTAGAATTATAGCTTCACAAAGTTGAAAGAGACCTTAGAGGTTGTCTAGTGCAAATAATGCTGTTAAAAGAACTCCTTCTACAACCTTTCTCAAAAACAGTCTTGCAACCTTCATTGGAAGACCTCTAGTGATGAGAAACACCATCTACTTATAGCATCCTCTTCTGCTTTTGGATAGCATAAGATCCTTGAGGGCAGGGACTATATTTTGCCTTTTTTATATCCCCAGTGCTTAGCACAGTGTCTGACACATAATAGGTGCTTAATGATTAACTAATCAAAATTCTTAGAAGTAGACAACGCTATGAAATGGGAAACATGATGGACCTGAGCTGGAATCCCACTTCAGTCACTTACAAACTAATATGAAACTTCACTTCTGAAACTTGGGCAAGATACTTAATTTCCTTAGTTTCTTCATATAAAAGGGAAATAAGTGACATTTGCATTGTGTAAAAAACTTATTAATCCTTAAAGCATTATAACGATGTGTCATTTTTCTTATACATTTTTTCTTATATTTCTCAAAAATCTTAGTGTAGTTACAAACTGAACTAAGACCTTTGGGACATCCTTTATTGACCTGAAATCTGCTTTTCTGCAACTTCCTCCTATCTCTCTTAGTTCTGTCCTCTGGGATCAAATAGAATGAGTCTGATCTCTCCTCCAAATAAAAGCCCTTGAGACACTTAAATATAGCTCTTAAGTTTTCCTTTAGTCTTTTCCTCTCTAGTATTTCCTTCACTTGATCCCTTATATGGAACTTCACATTCCCTTCAAATGGAATATTTTACTGTTTTTTATGTGAATTTTCTTCTTGTTGCTCATGCCTGGTTGCTCTCAGGATCCCTGATTCTGGTATCAGAGTTATCACTCTACTAATTAAGGTTCTCTCAAGCAGAAATGATGAATCAGCTATGCCAACAGAAACTCTTTGTATAAGAATCTATTTTTGTTCATCGGTGTTTGGCATTAATTAAGGAAAATGGTGCCTAGGCCATGTTTCCCAATATTGACTCTATTCTAATGGATTACATGAAATGGCAACTACCTTTTAAGGCTACTAAAGTGCCATATGTTCTGATTAGGTTCTGTGTACTGTTTGATGGCTTTTATCTATTTATTGATTTTTGCTATTAAGGATTTTTTGCTAGTCTATAAAATGAGGTCATCATTAATTCTTGTGTGTCCAAAATGTAAAGTAGTTTCCTTATCTTTTCTTAATTTTTTTCATGTGCTCAGGGCAGGATTCAAGAGAGCCTAGTTTCAGAATCACCCAGTAAATGAGACTCTAGAATGATTATTTTTCTTTTTTATTTTTTTCAGATTACATGTAGATCAAATTTTAATAATTTTCTAATATTTTGAAATCTGGTTCTCGCCCTTCCTCTCCCTGAAACAGTATAGGATATATTATAGATTGTACGTGTGCTATCATGCAGAACATATTTCCATGTTCATCATGTTGTGAAAGAGGACATGTTACTTATACTTGAGAAAAATTCACGAAGGAAATAAAAAATGCTATGCTTCAATCTGCATTCAGACTCCTTCAGCTCCTTCTATAATAGTGGGTAGATTTTTAGTCAAGAGTTCCTTACAGCTGTCCTGGATATTTGCATTTATGATAATAGGTAAGTCATTCACAGCTGATCATCATACATTATCGCTATAACTGTGTACAATCTTTTCCTGGTTCTGCTCACTTCACTTTATATCACTTCATATAAGTCTTTCCAGGGATTTTTTGTGATCATCTTGTTCATTATTTCTTATGTCACAATAGTGTTCTATTACAATCATATACCACAACTTGTTCAGCCATTATTCCCCAACTGATGGAAAACCCTTCTGGTTCTATTTTTTTGCCACTAAAAAAAAGAGCTGCTAAAATATTTTTGCATATGTAGATCCTTTCCCCCCATCCATGTACTCTTATTTTCCCATCACAATTGGTGCCATTCCATTGTGTGTCTAATGAAGATACTTATTAGCATGATGTCCATTTTGGAAATTGCTTTCTCTCGGGTCATGTATTCAATTTTTCCATAAAACAAAACATGGGAATCAGGAGAAGAATTGTATTAGGGTTGAATTATTGAGCAATTAAAAATAACACTTTTAATGAAATTCATTGCTGTGATATTACAAAGTATATCCAGTTCAAGATTTCAAAATCTGAATTAGAATTTTAAAATGTTGCTTTCACCAGCATTTTTTCCCTGTGATTGTCTATCCGTTCTTCTACTTCCTTCCTTCTCCTCTCTTTTCCCACTACTTTTCTTCTTCTTTCCAATATGCCTTTTAGAATACTTATTTGATGACTACTTACCTTTATATCACATTGTTCTACCATTCTAACGATTTAAGTATTATTCTATCTCTCCATTTTTCTTCCTTTTTCTGTACTAACCACCTATCATCTTTGTCTATTTATCTTTTTACACTAGCCATTATCTTTTTTATCTATGCATCTTTCTACCTCTTTTTTGTTGACCTAATTATCTATATATTTTAAGTCTCTGTTTCTCTATATTTCCCAGGCTGACCTACAAGCTGGCCCCACTCTGAAATGCACAGAGCTTTGACTTGCATCTTTTTGAGGCATATTTTTTTTGGAGAAAAGAGAAGAGGAGGGAAGCCCAAAAGAAGGCCAGATAAGCAGGGCAGCTTTGAAAGCTCCAGCTTGATCTTATGTCCTGAAAAAGGAAGGGGTATATATAAAATTTCATGTATAATCTTATTTAACAAAACCAAGAGAATAGCCATAACATGTATAAGCTTAATTGCCCAAATCTTGAATTTTAAGTTTTGAAAACAGTTTTTTTAAAGTTGAATTATACTTAGGTATTCTATTCAATTTTTATACAAGTAGTATCAAAGTATATCCAATGCAATTCACACAGGGAATTCTGAGAAGAGCCAAGGTCCTCAGTTTATTATTCCTGAATGATTATTAGCCAGAGTTCTTGATATTCAACAGTATAAAGCAGCTTCATTTTAACTGTCCTGCAATTTCTATGATTTATTCTTTAATCCACCCAAAGTAGTATCAAAGTAATATCCAGTGTGAGGGATATCATTTTAACCTTATTTTGATAGAGTGACTTACAACGTTGTTAGAAGAGTGGATTTTTGTTACAAATACAGGACAAATATAAGGGATGCTATCAAAACTAAATTTTCTTCTGTACCTTAAATAAATTGAGGGTGGGGGATGGAGGGTAATGAAGTTCTCAATAGGATATTTTAGTTATTATATGGCTACTCAGAAAATTATTATTATTAATGATACTCAGAAAAAATAAATTGGCTACTCAGAAAAGTAAACAAATTAGAACTGGTGAGGACAGAATTTAGGGGATCTCCTTGTCTTTGGTACAGAAATTTTAAGCTAGGAACTAAAAATATATTTGATAACTATATTTCAGTACAATCGATTTCCTTTATAAACTTACATATTTTGTTTTACAAATTTTAAAACATTCTGAGAAGAGGTCTATAGTCTTTATTAGATAGTTTAAAGGGGATCACAACACAAAAAAGGTAAAGACTTTATGTACCTAGACTGAATCCTTTATTTCAATGAGGAGGTATCTGAAGCTCAGTGATCAGAAATGACTTATTGATAGTGACACAGTAAATTCAGAGCAGAGGGAGGATATTCTTGAATGATTATTAGCCAGAGTTCTTGATATTCAACAGTATAAAGTAGCTTCATTTCAACTGTCCAGTGATATTTAACTTCTATGAGTTATTCATTCATCCACCCATTTTTAGGATTGTTATTTATTTTCCAATTTTTTAACAAAGTTTTAGAAACTTTGTTTCTAAGTCCTTTTAGTGAATGTAATTTAATTGTATTATGATTGGTAAGAGGTTTATCTAATATTTCTGCTTTTCTGCATTTGGGATATTATTTAATTTGATTTTATGCAGATATTTTAGGGATGTAATAGGAAACCTGGAAACCAGTGTTTTAAAAAAATTGTTCTTTTGCAAGACTTCCACTTCAAGAGACTAGATCAAAAGTCTCTGAGACAGTCATCTAGGATGTGCTGCTGACTGGGCTAAACTAGGACACTCCCAGGAAGACAGGAAAGAATATTATATAAAATGCTCCAGATTGGTGATAAAGTCTAAAAAAGATAGACAATACATACTTGTTTCACTCCAGTTCTGGCATCTACCACTTCTCTCTGCCAGCTATGTTGCCCCACTACAGAGATGATAGGCAATGAGAAATTTTGGTAATGGAATAACGTTGTATAGGAAACAGTATGTTTTGTCATATTCAGTACAGTCCTTGGTTTTACTTGCCAAAACATTACTAGGGATGCCTCAAAAAAGTAAATCTGTCTCCCAGAAGTTATCCATTGGTACCTCTAGGACCTGCAATTTTGAGATCTTTGTTTAAGAGGCACTTCAACTGAGGAGTCAATATTTTGACTCAAAACTCAAACTCCAGTTCTGGCTAAATTAAGACTGCTGTTTGGGAAACTCTAAGGAACAAAAGATTCATTGGGTGTTGGGAACTGAAATTTCCTGATAACCAAGAGTATCCCTGAGGGAAGATGGGTAGTTTGGTTTCTATATTTTAATAATGAATTGTTTTATTATGGAAGTTTGAAGCCCCCAGATAGCAAAATTTTGATAGCCAAGAGTCTTCGTAATATGGTTCAAATTTCTCAAAAGGTAGCTTGACAAGGGTAAAATTTAGACTAAATCAATACAAGATGGGGCGTATAATTGTACTGAGGAAATTGGATGTGGTCATACAGAATTAGAGCACATTTGAATTGACACTGACTGGGAAAGTGTTCAAGAATAGGCAATGGACATTTTTTCTTGTTTCAGTGGAAATGTTTTGTTAAATAAGTCTTTTTTGGGTATGTCCCCTTCACCCAAACCAAAACTCTTATGCCTAGCTAATCAAATGATATGAAGTTGTCGGTCAGCCTATCCCATTGAAGAGGTTAGATTCTGAAGAAAGCTATGGGTTGAAACAATAAGAAATCATCAGTCATATGAGGCATGTTCAGGGCATGTACATTAGAAAGGGGTACTGTTTGACCAGTGTCAATAAATCAGTAGACTGTTTTCCTTTTTCTAGCTTGAACCCCACCATCTCCAGCTCTTTCATTTATCTCATGATATTGCCTAACGTCAAGCTATCTCATTTGATCTTCTTTGAAACCCTGAAGGTGGGTGTTGTTACCATCCTATTTTGCAAGTGAGGATCCCGAGGATGACCAAGGTTAAGTGGTTGCCCTGGGCCACATAGCCAGTGTTTGCAGAAAAGGAGCAGAACTGCTTGACTCCAATTCCAGCGCCTTGGCCACTCTGTCACCTCCCTGCCTCTGATTATTGATTATTTATCACCATATTCCAGACACAACAGGTCTTAATGTGTCTGACCCTCACCAAGATCTCTGCTTATGAAATTTCACATGTCCTCACTTAATGAATGAATGCTCACTACAGTGGTCTATATTTCAGTGAGAGCTTGGCTAAGATATAAATCTCTGCAGTGACTGGAAAACTCTCATTGTATATTGTGAATTGTAGAATGGTGTTTGTCTGCAGCGTGTTACCAGATGCTGTGGACGTGATGGAAACAGTCTACTTTTTTATAGTTAGAGGCTCTTCATGGCTTGCACTAAACCAATATGATTTAACATATTCAAAGAGATAAAATATTATTAGCTCTTGCAAAACTGTGTTTATGGTTAATTTCCAGCCAATTTCACCACATGACTTATCTAAGAAACTAAATAGAATCATAAAAACTTAGGAATGGGAGATACCTTAGAGATCTCTTTTTCCAACCTTTCCAGCAATGCAGGCATTTACCTGACAAAAATTCTACCCTCCCTCTCTTTAAGCAGTTACGTAGTGCAGTCATCCTAGACCTGAAGTCAGAAAGACTTGAGTTCAAATGTGGCCTCAGACACTTACTGCTAATGTGATTCTGGGAAAATCACTTGAACTCTTCCTCCTTCAGTTTCTTCATCTGCAAAATGAAGATAACGATAGCAATTATCTTTCAGGGATGTTTTGAGGATCAAATGGAATAATATTAGGAAAATACTTTTTGAAATTTAAAGTATTATATAAGTGCTAAGTATCATCATCATTATTTTTATTCTTTAACACTTCTAGTAGCAAGATGCTCATTTTTTTCACAAAGCAACTTAGATTTTGAGAGAATTAAATATTTTTAAACTTTTTCCCTAATATCAAATCAACCTCCTTATAGCCTTTATCTATTGGCCTATGCTTTACTTATTGCAGCAACATGAACTATTGGATAATAATTCCACATATCATTCCTTAAACAATTGAAAACAGCTAAGATATCATCCCTATTTTTTCATGGTAATTACTTCTGGTTGTATTCTTTTATTACCTTCTATATCCTGGTCATCTTAATCTGAATGTAACCTAGTTTTTTCAAATCTCCTCCTCAATCGTGGATCCTAGACTTGAATACAGGACTTCAAGTATTTTCTAACCAATGCAGAGGTGATTAGGATACTATTTCCTTGTTCTGAATATTATATATATATATGCATATATATGTATGTTTATGTAGTAAAATACTGATTTACAGGGAGGTGTGCTATTGGCTTCTTTTCAGCTTGCAAGCATTTAACATATCAGCCTTTTTTTCCCTCATGAGATGCTTTTAAAGATACTAATGCAATTGAATTTTATAACCTAAGCACAACTTTGCATATATATCCATTTCTTCTTATTTTTATCATATCATTCCAGTCCATTAAGATCTTTTTTGGATTACACCATCCTACACGTTAATCTGAGGTTCATTGTTACTTGAAAATTCGATAAGAAATACCACCTATGTCTTCATTCAAGTCAGATGAAAAGGTTGTGCTTGTGAAATATTTCACACTTCAAACAGGACCATGACTTGACAGAACTGTTGACACTTAGATTGAGCCTATGCAGTGTGAATAAATTTGGCATAGCTATTAAATTTTGTTGGTCTTGTTTGCCAGAGAACTTCATAAGGATATATAAGTACTGGGACAATTAATTGTAATGAAGCTCATAATGACCAAGTTTTAACCCCATATCATTCAGCTGTAATCATTTAGATATGGTTTAAGTCTAAGCTAAGTCACAGAGTAAGTGATATTTCTACTTTATTAAGGTTAAACCCTCTACTTCCATCTCTGCTCTCTTTCCTTATCCCTCACTTAGAACCTTGATCTATCTATTTTGCTCATTTTACTGGCTATTCAATCTGTCCTCCCCTAATGCCTCCTTTATAGCTTTTTACAAAAATACTCTGGTCTCTTCAAATCTTTAAAGGAAAAAAAAAACATTTCACATTTAGCTTTATAGTCTTTTCAGTTACTTTCTCATTTTTCCTTCCTCTTCAATGGAAAACTTCTGGAAAAAGATTGGAAAAATGAATACTTTCTTTCTTCACTGTCTATTTTCTCCTCAGACCCTTGAAATGTGTGTTCTACTCCCATTACTTAACTGAAATAACTCCATCAATGGCATCCTAATCACTAGTATCACTAGCTTTGATGGTCTTCATTCCTGTATTGATTTTTATATAGCATTTGCCATTACTGACTTTTTCCAGGTTACTCCTCATTTGGCTTCTGAGATATCAAACTCTCTATGTTGTCCTATCTCTTTAAATTCTCTTTCTCTGTTTTTCTCATGACTGACTGTCATCATCCATAGATTCTGTCTATGTCTCTTCTCTCTGAATTTTCTCCTTTGTTAATCTGATTTTTTCCTAAAAGCTTTACTACTTCTGGGACAAACCCCAAATTCAGCCATTATCTCTCTTTCTGAGCTTTAGATCCATATCCAACTTCCAATGGGACCCCTGGGTTCCTTTCCGTCTTTAATATTCTGATATTCAAAATATGGAAAGAACAAGAGAAGTAAAAAAGTTTAGGACAAATAACTTATGTTTTCTCCCAAAACTAATCTGAGAACAATTATGACAAGAGCCTTTATGACAAAGTCATTCCTTTTATTACCTGAAAATTTGGTAAGATTGTTATCTGTATCTTCATTCAAGTCAGTTAAAAAGGTCACATTCATGATATTTCACAAATGGGACAGGACATTGTAGTATCAGAAATTTTAGATCCAGTTTATTTTCTTTGCTATCAACTGTTAAAATTCAGTATGGGACCTTGCAGTGTGAATAAATTTAACACAGCCATTCAAATTAGTTCGTCTTATTTTCCAAAAGACTTCATAAGACCACATCAGTACTATCAGGATGCACTGAATCATATTTTCTCACCCTCTTTGCCATTCAACTTACCTTGAACATCTTCTTCCATATAAAGAACTCCATCATTACCTCTCTGGGTAATGACTTTTCTCATTGGAATTAATATACTTGAACTTTAGACCCCACTTATTCATCCTTTTGGTATATAAAAATCAACATATCCAAAATCAAACTCATTATTTTTGCTTCTGAATGATCTAATCCTTATGATTCCACTATTTTTGTAAATCACACCTCTAATCCTGTTACCCATATTTGAAACCTTCATTCTAGCTTTTAATATTTCCTCCTTCACAGCTTATAGCAGTGATGGGCAAACTTTTTAAAGAGGGGGCCAAAAGAAAGGAAATGCTCATCTGTCAATCTGTTTCTAAGGCAACTTTAAAGGTTTCATCGTATTTAATAGAACTCATTGTATTCGTCAGATTTGGAATAATGTCACACAACCAGATAGAACATTTCAGGGGGCTGCATCTGGCCTGCAGGCTATAGTTTGCCCATCACTGGCTTATAGTCAAGCAATTCCCAAGTCTTACAAATTTCATCTTTATAGTTTCTCTTGCAGAAAACATTACTCTAGAAAAGGTCATCCTGGAATATTGCAATAATTTCCTAACAGATCTTTAATCTATTCTTTACACCTCCTCGAGATTAATTTTATTGTATAGATCTTATGTGACCCATTTGCCTACAAATCGTCATCAAGTACTTGTTACCTATAAAGAAAATGAGATGATATTTGTAAATGTTTAATATAGAGCCTAGCACATATCAGGTGCCTAATGAATACTGCCTTCTCCCCTTCTCACCCATTACCTACTAAATAAAGTTCAAAATCTCTTTTCTGGTATGAATGGTATCCACCATCTAGCTCCACCTCAGCTTTTCAATATCATTTTATTTTACTTTTTCCTATATACCTGATGTTCCAGTAAGATAACAACATTCTGTTTACCCTTCCTAACCCTACATCCTCCCCATTCCCAATTCTTTACCTTCCCCCATACAGTTCCTGTGCCTGAATCATCCTTTCTCACTCCTTTTTGCCATCCTTTTAACCTAATTTAAGCATCCTGTTCCATATAAATACCCCCATAATCATCGCTATGTGTCATGACTTTTCCATTTAGACTTAACATAGTCCTTTGTTAGGCACCTTTTTACTAAATGTATATATGATGTTTTATATTACATTACATTTACTAGTGATTATATCTACCTCTAGATTATAAACTTCATAAGGGCAGGGACCTTATTTTTACCCCAAGCATAGTGACTGATAGTGACAAATAGTCACTGAAGCAATATTTCTTTCACTGTTGAATTTCTCTCATCTAATAAACCAGGGAACATAATCAGTCAATGACTCAGATTATTCTTGTATTATACAGGAGAGATTTAAAAAAATAAATAAAAGACATAATGTCTGCTACATTCATCAACATTCTCAGAATGGTTTTTAGCATATAAGTTATTTATGAGTTTTACTTTTTTAGCTTCTATTTTTGTCCTCTTGTATTACAATACAAAATTACTTTTGTAATACTTTTGCATTTGAATCCTAGACTTATAGATTTGAAGAAGCTCAGAGGTTAAGTAGTCTTTAAGGTTCTTTATAATTCCAGGTGAGGGGGAACCCATGACTTTCCTTAATAGACTATTCTACTTTTGGAGATGAAATAAGTAACTAGAATATACCAGGGCAGTAATGGGATGTTGGTAGGTTCAAGGACTGGTTATTCAGGGCCAGTATCAGAAGATACACAGGCTTTGGGAAGGCCAACAGGATATAGTTGACAGGATAACAAATGTAGTCCAAGCAGGATTAATAAACACAGGGATGGTTTGGTTTATTTAAGGGAAGGGAAGGGAAGGAAGGGAATTTGGATAATCTTATCTAATGTGTCTAACTAACCCTCCCCAACAAATCTACAGTTGTTCCCTCATGGGAAGTCTTCAGAGATGTGTTAGCTGTACTGTCCTTTACCTCTCTCCCTGAAATCCTAGTCCCTAATATAAACAAACTCCCACTAACCCAAATCCCCCTTGGATGGTAATAGAGGTAATTAGGTTGGAAGCTAAGCAGGAACAGGGATCAGGGAAAGGTTCTCACTGACAGATGCCTTAGATGATTAAAACAGCTCTGTTGATGTATCTCTTAGCCAGCAAGATCAGGATAACCACAGGAACAGGTTGATGATAAGATGTAGCAGAAGGACAACCACAGGAGAGAATAGCCAAGTTCACCAGGTCCACCCCAGGAGACAAGACGAGATTCTACCTCCAGGCATGAATCATTTGAAACTTTTTTCTTACATCAAAGCTAAATTTTCCTCTGCAACTTTTGTATTATAGGGCCAATAGAACAAATTTACTCATTTTTTTCCTGGTGAGCACTTTCAACTGCTTTGAGATAGCTATGATGTCCCTCCAAAGTCTTGTCTTTTTCTAGGAAAGCATCTTTACTTCCTTGATGATATGTTATGAACTCAAAGTCCTTTATTTTAATAGATAACCTTTTTTGGACCCTAGGCAGGTTAGCCATTTGCTTTTTCTTGTGGGGCATCCAGAAATGAGCACAATCCTCCAGATGTAAAGTAATTCGACAAGAGCAAAGTATAATACTATTACCTACTCCCTGGGCCAGTATGCCTTTTAAGCATAGCCCACAATTTTCTTAATTGCCATATCATGCAGCTAATTTATATTGAGTCCACTACAATTTCTAGATTTTTAAACAAAGTAAACTTCTATCTAGACATATCTCCCATGTTGTATTTTTAAGTTGAGTTTTTGAACCCAAGAATAAGACTTTAGATTTATTCCTATTTCCTTTCTCTTCTAATATATTCAGTCCATTATTCTAATCTTTCAATATCTTATTTGGACTTCATTATTATTCAATGTACTATATCCATATATTCTTAACTTTGTCATCTGAAAATTTCATCAACATGTTAATTAACACTGAGCTAAGCATAGATCCTTAAGTGTTTAAGTAGAGAACTCCTTCCAAGTTGACACAACTATTAACAGTTGCTTTTTTGGAATCCAGTCTTTTAGCCAGTTCTGAAAGATACCTAACTACACATCTTTCCCCCCTTTCCTCCATAAGCATAACATGAGAGACTTTATAAAACATCTTGCTAAAGTCCTGGTAAGCTATATATAAACAGATATGCCCACTTATATATACATATATACATACATATGTGTATATACATATATATATGCCCATATATAAACCCACCTATCAACCATGTCAAAAAAGGAAATTAGGTTATTTTGGAATGACTTCTTCTTTATGAAGCTATGCTGGGTTTTGAGTCCATTGTACCTTTTTAAGATCACTAGTTCCACTCTTCATAATGTTTTCTAGAATTTTGAAGGAATTGAAGTCAACTTAACTGTTTTGTCCTGAATCCCTGAATATCTAAAAATGCTTCACTTTCTTGGGCTGGGATAATTGAACTATTCAAACTGCTACCTTAAGGGTTCATCCAGCCTTCACCTGAATATTTCCAATAAAATAACTTAAATCTTACCAAATAACTTATTCTATTTTGGAAAGTTTTAATTGTTAGGAAGTTTCCAGAATCCCAATATCTCAGAATTGAGAGGGACCCAAGGGTCCATATTCCATGCATTTAGTCAAAATTGATCTCATTGTAATTTTCACTTCTCAAATCTAGCTTTGCCCTTTGAGGCGTAGCAAAATCACAATGACTTACAATTGTGTATCTCTTTATTGCTTGAAAAACAATTCCCTTGCAAAATTCCTATGAGGTGGGTGTTGTATTATTAACTCCATTTTGTAGGAGAGGGAATGGGGTCACTGAATTGAACGATTTGCCTATTAGCACATAGACAGCTCTTAAATATTTGAAGGTTGTTTTAAACCCAGGACTCAAGGCTCCAAGTCTGGCTTGCTGTTCACTACACACAATGGCTCACAATATATCTATATAGATTCTATTCTACAATACCACATTATTGATAAAATACAATTATGCTTTCTTGAATCTTCTTTTTTATACCAAAAAAATTCAATAGATTCCCATTTGCTTCAGTTGATTATATAAAAATGCTGAAGAGACAGGTTCTTATAAGGTTATAAGAACAGGAGAGATTAAATTTTTGGTGAAGAAAAAAATGCTGGAGGAAGTCAGAACACCTGGCTTCTCATTTGGCCTCTAACCTGCCTGTGAGTTTGAGAAGCCTTTTAGCTATTCCTCTTCTATCTCAGTCAATCATCAGGGATAATAATATCTCTCTCACCTATTTCAGAGGATTATTGTGAAGATTAAATTAGATAATAAATGCAAAAGGGCTATGTAAGTAAAAGCTCCACATAAATTCAGAATATTATAGTAGTTCTAACCAATCTTGAATGCATAGTAGGCACTCAAAAATATTTGCTAATTGATTGAAAATTCATCATATGAAATTTCAGACTTACAAAACAAAACATTTCCATGTGATTATTTACATTTAAAGATTATTCATTTTTCAAAAGAAATTCATCTGATGTTACTATAAAAAACAACCTCCTTTTTGATATTAGCTTTGTGACTAAATTTATTAAAAATTCAATTAAACACAACTTTTAAGGAGAGCATCTGTTATACAAAGTGAGTTACATTTCAATTACAGTATATACCAGGGTCTTTGATAAACAGATTGTCACTGATTCTTTCTTGTCTTTGTTTTCATGTTCTGAGCCTTTTCCTCTCCTTTTTGTTTTTCTGTGTCATTTTGCATTGTTCTATGTTGTTAAGTGTAGAGAATTAGGTAATTACCCAGGTTATTTGGAAAAAAAACCCCACCATTTTTGTTTCACAGACATCATGTGTGACTGAGAATGAGTTGTCTAAATTTATTTAATATCATCTTTTCTTCATTTGAAATAGAACCTCTTTGGGCTCCATTTTATATCTTTTTTTCTACATGCAAAATATTTGAATATGGATGATATTTTTCATTTTGAATGCCCCCTACTTTATTGTACAACTGTAATGGTAGAGCCTAATTGATGCAAGTTTTGATGTATAATTTTGATATAATTTGATTTTATTATATTAAGCAAAGAAAAGAGATGTTAGAAAGCCTTTTTATCTTTTATATTAATGGAATTACACTTGTGCATGGAGGATTCATGGCCCAATAAAAGGAAAAATTTAAATTTAATAATTTTTAAAAATCTAGTTTCTAGTTTGACTCTTCTATTCACAAGCTTTATATACACGGATAATTACTTTCTTCAGACTTCTGTTTCCTCTCTAAAATAGGAAGAATAATTCTTATCGTATCTATTTTCATTGTTTTTTTGTGAATATTATATGGAATAACTTTTTGAAGACACTCTGCAAACTATAAGTGATGCACAAATAATAATAATATAGTATTATCATTTTAATTATCACTATTACCATCTATTGTAATGCAGTGAAAAAGATGAATTAGCAAAATATAATCTCAGTAACCCCAATTTGTAGATTACACAGAAATCTCACACTTTTGGTTTCTTGAATACTTTTAAAAGAGAGCTGGAAGTCACTGTACATTATTAACAAGAAATAATACACACACAAAATGAAACTGACTATGTCCTGATAGAAAAAATAATTTATTACAAATAAGAACAGTTTACAAATTAGTTTTCTCTGTATACTTAGGCTATAAACTTGTTAAAGAGATCAAAATCAATATCAAATTAGGCAAAAGAATCAAAATGAGAAAGTATGGCATGCAATTAAAAAAGTTCTGATGTGATCTATTTATATAGCTGTCAACATTAAAAAATGAGAAATGATTAAAAAAGAAGAGATGAACATAGGCATCACCATTTCCTAGGTAAATCTAGTTGATTTGAGCCAATAGCCACAAAGCCATAAAATCATTTAAAAATTGCTTTAGCAAACAAGCAAAATAAAACACTTGATCTCCTCAAGTTAAGATACAGCAGCCAAAGGTAATGCCTTTTTAGAATATAAATTTGTTGACTCTGTGTGGTAGTACATGTGTGTAATTCCTGCTGCTGATGAGGTTGAGGCTGCTGGATGTCTTGAACCTGGGAGTTAAGCTGCATTGAACTAGGTCTATTGATTGAATATCCATGCTAAATTTATCATTAAAATGGGGAATTCTGGGGAGTTGGGGTAAGGAGAGGCACCAGGTTGTCTAACAGGTTGGAAAGAGAGGAACTGGCCCTGGTAGGAGATGGAGCAGAAAATAGGTTTGGGACTACAAGTATTTCTGGCTAGATTGAGGAACACATTTAACACATATATGTATATATGCATTTAGCACATGTATGTGCACAAACACATATGTGTGCATATGCATGCAGTTTTCCCCTATTCATATATTAAAGTCATTCAAGATTCCTTGAAAAGTTTCAGCAGCAGCAGAGTTGATTTTCTTTAACATCATCTGATTGTTAATATTATCCAATGCATAAAATGGAGACATACACTTGTCAGAAATATCTGCCACTGTCATGGGAGATGTCCGTGACGAAATTCAAATGAAAGAGGGCTTCTGTTTAGATAGTGTGAGGTCCTTAAATGCTACTATTTGAACACCTTATTGTGCTGACTAGATCCATGAATACTGTAGAGCCTCCTAAAAGATTCATAATTATTCAAAATATTTTCACCTAAATATTCATGTAGGAATCACCAAATGGATGAAGAATTCTGAATGTCCAGACTTTGCTACATAAAGATAAACAATTATTTCCTTAGTAATTAAATGGCTTTCCCTGAAAAGGCATACTTTTACATATGACAGGTAAATTTGGGCTACTTTTTTTAAAATGAGGACTTTGCCTTAAACAGTCATTTTATCTCTCTGGTCTCAACTTCCTATTCTATAAAATGAGGACGTTGGATTGGGTTGCATAGTTAATAGAGCTTTGAATTTGGAGTCAATATGACAACAGTCCAAATTCTGCTTCAGCAACTTATTTCCTTTGTGACCCTGAGCAAGTCATTAAGATCACCCTGTCTCAGTTCCTTAATCAGTAAATTGAGGATAATAATAGGATGTATCTCCCAGGGTTGTTGTGAGAATGAAATGAGAAAACATATGTAAAGTGCTTTGCAAATCTTTAAGTGCTATATAAATGCTAGTTGTTATTATTATTGTTGTTATTGTTGTTATTGTTATTATTATTATTATTATTATTATTATACACTAAGGTTTCTTCTGGCTCCTTTAATTTCATGATCTCCATTCCCAACTGATCTTTAAATTGTCCTTCCCCAACATTAAATTTCCTAAATTTCAAGGCACTAAATCACATTCATTATTTGCAGCTCAATTTTCCCATTGCTTCCTAGAATATTTTCACTGAGTGTGGATACAGATTTCTTTTTGAATAAAAATGATTATAAATAGTGATTTTAAAGATGGATGAAAATAGCTTTTAACTTTTCATTAGAATTAACTAGGAAATTAAATATAAATTTTGGAGGAGGACTCTGTAGGAACTTGAGTTGGAAAAAAGATATTTTTAGAAATATTTCTTGGGAAAATAAGTTTCATAGTAAATAAAATTGAAACAAAATTTCATGTGTGAAGTAGCATGTGTTATGTACTGTTTTATAGCATGTTATGTGCTAAGCACTTTACATATATTCCTAGTTTTTCCTCAGAATAATCTTGAGAGGTAGGTCCTATTATTATCTCTCCATTTTACATTTTTGAGAAAATGGGAGCAGAAATTAAGTGACTTGTCAAGAGTCACTCACATAGCAAGATTCATTTGAACTCAGGTGTTCCTCACGCCAGGCCACATAGCAGCTAAGACATGCAGTGGTTAGAGTTCTGGGCATCAAATCAGGAAAACTTATCTTGCTGAGTTCAAATCTGTCCTCAAGCAAGTATTACCTGTGTGACTCTAAGCAAGTTGCTTAACCTGATTGCCTCAGTTTTCTCAACTATAAAACAAGCAAAGAAGGAAATGGCAAATCACTCTAATATCTATGCCAAGACCTCCAAAGGAGTCATAAAGAGTTCAATATGACTAAGCAATGCCTGAACAAAGCATATACGCATATTTATATGCATATATGTATGGATACATAAACACATAATGTGTGTGCAATTTAAATTTATTAGATGTTTTATTTATTCTTATCAAATTATTTTCTATTCTCATGGATTTTGTTTATTATAGGTAAATATGTTGTCTTGTTCTTCATCTAGACATTTTAACTCCTAAGTCTCATGTTAGCAGATTAAATATTAATTTACAATAATCATGATTCCAGATTCATGCAGTCCTTAAGGCTGCATTTATAAGTGCTTTCCCCCCTGTAAATTCAATAAAAAAAAAACAAACTTTAAGAGGGTTATTTAGAAGAGAAAAAATGGAATTGATTGCTTGAATTTTTTCTCTATTTAAATCATTGTTTTGGCATCTTGTTGGCACGGTCCAAGTCCTTTAACTATGCTTGAACTAATTTATGATACATGAACTCACCCACATTGCTCTATTTACCTCTCCATGGAAACATAGCATATTTTGGATTGCTATAAATTGTCCTCATGTAAGACATTTCCATGTTCATATCTCCAGTCTATTCTCAATTATGTGGGTTTTTGATAAAATGCTTTCTGAAAATGCTGCCTTTTTGTTTTTATATGCAAATTTTAAATAAATCATCCTTAACTAAGGCTATTGTACCAGGAATTACAAATTCAAATACCTAATTTTCTTCAAAAGGGATTCCTCTTTTGAACCTTGTCTCCATTATTTCTTGGCAAAATTTCAAAGCATCTTTTATGTAGCTATGTCCACAATCAGAGAAACAACAAACATGACAATGAAAACGGGATTTGCTTTTTGGATTACTTGTCCTTCATATAATCAGTTTTTATTTGTATTTCCACATAATTTAATACTTTAGCTCAGTAGGACTTTTCAGCTTTTATGTTCAGTCAAATATTTATAACCAAAATATTTTTTCAATGTTTATAAATATGTAATTGATGGTCTTCACTTATTGGAGTCTCTATGTTTTGGGGCATAAATGAGGGCATATTCATGATATTTTTCCCAAGATAGCCTTGCATAGGACTTAGAAATGATTTCTGAAATGTTATTTAAATTTTATAAGTAGTTTAGACATACATTAAAGAAAAATTTTGCTTGCAGATTCTCCTGTGTTGAAATCCATTGATTTTAATGAAATATCACCAAATTTATCATCAATAAAATTTTCTAGGCCACAGGCAGGCAAAATTGTGAGTGCCTTTATTTGAAGGCTAAAGTGAAGCTTTTATAGATCAGGAATTCTTAAAGAGCTAGTTTTATTTTTTCTCCACATTTCTTCCTGGTTTATTTTTTAAAACCTAATTGCTAAAAGTGTGATGACAAAGATTATTCCATAGTGACTCAGTCATTTGACCAATTTTATTCATTATCTTTCTATTTCTCTCTGATAGAGCTCTTTCATTAGTGTCACCATCTTTGCAAGGAAGTTTTGTAATTACTTTCTTAAACTTTCTTTAACTAGGAGACAACAGAAATTCATAGAGAAGGTTAATATTGTAGAGATTGAGTCTTTAAGAACATACTACTACTGATGTGAATTATGAGTCTAGAGAAAGACTGCAGTATTTGAAACTTTAGGCAGGTAATATCTTTGGATATCGGTCTTTATTATCAGACCATCTACACCCAAAGTAGGTTCAAGTATGTGAGGATATCACAGAGGATAGTCTAACTATGAGTGTAGCTGGTCTTGAATTCCCCTTCCATCCTTTACCCAAACATGTTGAGCGAGATAGCTTTGAAAGAGTATGATGTGATCCTGGGATAAGGGAAGCCAAGAGCAGTTTTCCTCTGGACAAACAGAATAAAGGATCACATGGTGATACATTTAGAGCTGGAAGGGACTTTAGAGACTTTACCTTTCTCATTTTAGAAATAAAGAAGCTAAGGCCCAGAAAAGATTAATCATTTGCTCAGGGTTCTCCAGCTAGTGAGCATCAGAGGTGGGTTTTTAACCAAAGCCTTGTTAGTCCAGAACTCAATCTTCTGTGCTATAAAAGAGAGGAAGCCAAACAATCCTTCTATCCTTTCCACTCTAATCTCTGTGTTTTCTCAGGGGCAAATCTCCTTTCAGGTAGTTCTTGGTGCCACACAACCCACACATTCAGACTGCCAATCTTCTCAAATAACACACTGACTATTTTGATTTGCTTATTTATTTTTTTTGTCAGAAATAATCCTAGAAAGAGCTCTGGGTTAGGATTCTGGATTCCTGAGTTCTAATTCTGCCTCTCCTACTCATTTGCTTTGCTACTTCATTAAAAAAATACTTAAACTGTCCAAACATCAATTTTATCACCTGTAAAATGAGTAGTATATGAGAAGAATTTACCTCAAAAGTACCTTTAATTTTAATATTTTATTTCTCTGATAGCATGGTAGAATGTGGTAATATTTGAATTGCAAACTGAAAAGTTTTTGCCTTTGTGGTGTTTCTTTTACAAATAAATATCTAAATATCTTTAGACTCTCAAGGTAGAACATGAAGCTGACTTTGCAAAGAAGTTTTGTATGAGTTTCATGTGTGTGATCATTAGATCAAATACTTGAGCCCTGTTTAGTCTCTTGAATTGGGATAGTTTCTAAAGAGATCTCAATTTCATCCTTACAGTTTCTAGGCACTTTTTGAATTTATTTAGCAGAGGTATCCAAGGTAGATTTGAGTGAAACTACTTTGTTTTATAATATTGATGAAGAGGAATGGTTTAATTGTGGCATAGATTTTGAGCTTCTAGATTGAAATAAAAATTATATGATCCTATTGGTCCATGATTCAGCATTGTACTGGATTCAGCCTGACTATTTGGCTTCAGACAAATCTCTTATCATACCAGCCTCAGTTTCTTCATCTGGACATTCATTTCTAAATTATTCATAAAGTTTCTTTCAACTCTAACATTCTTTGAGTGTTTGACTTTTTTGAAGCCATGCAAATGTCCTGTTAGATTTGAAAATTTGAAGGAAAACTTAACATGTATCAGGCTATCTAAGTGGTAATATTCTATAGACAGCAAGATGTATGGTACTGCATTCTGGCTGGCAATTTGGAACTATGCTCAAAGGGCTATATAAGAATACCTGCCCTTTGATCCATCCACACCATTGTTGGGTTTGTACCCAAAAAAGATCATAGATAAACAGACTTTTATGAAAATATCTATAGCCGCGCTTTTTAAGGTGGTAAAAAATTGGAAAATGAGGTTATGTCCTTCAATTGGAGAATGGCTGAACAAATTGTGGTATATGCTTGTGATGCAATACTATTGTGCTCAAAGGAATAATAAACTGGAGGAATTCCATGTGAACTGGAAAGACCTTAAAGAGATGCAGAGCGGAAGGAGCAGAGCCAGAAGAACTCTATACACAGAGACCAATACACTGTGGTAAAATCGAATGTAATGGACTTCTGTACTAGCAGCAATGCAATGACCCAGGACTATTCTGAGGGACTTATGGAAAAGAATGCTGCCCACATTCAGAGGAAGAACTACAGGAGTGGAAAAAGAAGAAAAACAACTGCTTGAACACGTGTTGAGGCGGACATGAATGGGGATTTAGACTGGAAACTATCACACCAATGCAACTATCAACAATTTGGAAATAGGTCTTGATCAATGACACATGTTAAAACCAGTGGAAATACGCATCAGCCATGGGTGGGGGGAATTTTGGGGGGGGGTGAAGGGGAAAGTAAGAGCATGAATTATGTAACCATGTTAACTTTCTAAAAAATAAATATTAATAAATGTTTAAAAAATACTTAAAAAAAAAGATGTTTGGTACCAAAGAAAGTGTGACAGATCAGTACTACAGTAGTGGTTAATTTAACTATCATTTCCTCGAGGGGAGGAAAGCATAACAGAACATAGACTGAGACTTAGAAATATAGTTAATGGGGAAAGAAGAGAGAAATCTCATGAGAATATGTAGAGTATGGTGATTCAGAGGATATAGTCTACAGTATTACTATTGGGGGAGAGGAAAAAATATATAGAATCATAAAATTAGAGGGGATTTTATAGATCATCTAGCTCCACCACCTTCCTTTTACAGATGAAGAAACTTGAGGCCCAACATTAAATGACCTACTACCAAAATCATATAGCTAGTCTATTGCAGGTCTAGGATCAGAACTTAAATCTCTTAACCTGGTAAGCCATTAGCCAGAAAGTTATTCTTATATTATCTATGCCATAATAAAGAACTTTATTATATTTGTAAGAATAAATGAGAAATTTATTATAATATATTTATTAAATTAACATAATAAAGAACTGCTTGAACACATGGGTTGATGCAGACATGATTAAGATGTAGACTCTTAATGACCACCCTAAAACAATTATCAATAATATGGAAATAGGTCTTGATTGATGACACAGGAAGAAACACAGTGTAAATGTGCATTGGCTACTGGGGTGTGGGAGGTGGAGGGAGAGAGAGCAAGAACATGAATCATGTAATGATGGAAAAAATTTTTCTAAAAAGTAAAAAAAAAGTAAAAAAATAAAGTGATGTCTTAGAAGGGTTAAAAAAAGAAGAGATCATTGAATTTTTCAATAAGTTTATACAGGTTATTTGATGAATGCATTTCTGGTTATATGATTAATAGAAGCTTGTTTTTATTCTGAGAATTTTTCTATGAAGATCATGAAAACACATTATTTTAGAGTTAAAGTAGACCTTAGAAATTATACTGAAGCATATTGAGGTAAGGGGCAAAACCCTGGACTTACAGTCAGGAAAACTTGAGTTTGAATCTTGCCTCAGACACTTATTAGATATGTTGACTGGGCAAATCAATTCACCTTTCTCATCCCCAATTTCCTCATCTGTAAAATAGCAGCAACCTAACAGTTCAAGGGTCAAATTATATAGGACATGTAGAGTGCTTTATTATTTTAAAAAAACCATAAAAATCTATCAACATCATCATCATCATTATTCTTACATAAGGCTCTATTTGTAGGCAAAGAAAATGATGTCTGAAGATATTATGACTTCCCTCAGATTGGAGATGGGATGAGCAAATGAAATGACAGTGGAGGCCAAGTGATGGCACCTTTGAAATTATAGAAAGCTCTGCTTGCATGAAGTCAGAAGTTAAGGAGAATGAGGAAAGATAAAGCTGATCAAGAAATGGAGAGAACATACTCAGAGTAACACTTGTTTATTGGAGAGTAGAAGATCAGGGTTACAAAACTACTAGTGTATGTCCAGAATATGGTAATCAAAGAAACATTTTCCCTCATAAATGGCTAGGCAGTATGGTAGAAGTGATGGGAGAGTGTCATTCTTCCCAGAATAAATGAAACCCTGGTGTCGGGTGGAGATTTTTGAAGCTACAACATAGCATAAGAAGTGTGCATACATGATGAAGACATATGTGTATTGTGTGTTGAAATAGAATGAAACTTTTAGAGACTATTTTGAATGTTTAATTCGCAAGTTTGTTTTTCAAGACATCAGAAAGAACATTAAGGAATGATTCACATTATAAAAGGTTCTCTCTTGTTGACCTCTTTCTAATTGCATATGCTTGCATTCTTAGTCTCAAACTTGTTTCAAGAATTAAATTTACCTTTACCTTTAATGCTTCACTTTCGTGCTTCACTTAGAAGAATTTGCACTAAGAACTCTTTTGAAAAAATTATTGAAGACCATTATGAAAGAGAAGTTTGCCATTAATAATATGCTTTTTTATCTTCATGAAAGATACATATTAATATGGCCTTACATTTTTCCTGACACTCCTCAGTGAGGATGTAAAACTTCATGTACAAAATGTCACTGACTTGTAAGATGGGAAGGCCTGGAACTCTCCAGAACAGCAGGAAGCAAGGTGGCTGACACATGCAGCAATTTGGCACTCATTTCAAGAAATTTCACAATCAAATACGACACATGCATTTTATATATAATTATATTAGTCTCATCCTTGGTATAGACATCTCTCTAAATTCTAAAATCTTGTTATAAAAATTAATTAGTAGATGTTTCCCTTGCCTGGTATGTGAACTGTGGTGCTAGAAAAAAATCTGTAATGGAAGCCTCTTGTGGGAAAAAACTCCCTACTGGTTGGCTAGGTAAAAGAGACAAGGTTTTGTAATAGTGGATTGCTAAGTGGATTGTGGTTGACTATTTGTGACCAAATGGTTCATTTTCTCCTTCCTTCCTGTCTCTTCCTATAACAATAAAAGAAATAAATGGGGTATTCCAGGAGGACTAGTACTTCTGGTGTTAGGGTGAACTCTTTTCAAAGCTGCTCATCCACCTTTGCTGTCCACTTGTCACCCAACTCTCACCTTTGGCTCCAAGAAGCTGTAGCATGTGCAGCCTCCATACCTTCCTAAAATTATGTCTGCAAACCAGGAGAACATTATACACAGAGACTTATACACTGTGGTACAATAAAACATAACAGACTTCTCTACTAGCAGCAATGCAAGAATCCAGAGCAAAGCTGAGGGACTTATGAGAAAGAAAACTAGCCCCATTCAGAGGAAGAACTGTGGGAGGAGAAACACAGAAGAAAAACAACTGCTTGATCACATGGGCTGATGGGGATATTATTGGGGATGAAGACACTAAATGATAACTAGGCCAACTATCAATAATATAAAATTAGGGCTTAATCAATGATACATAAAACCCAGTGGAATTGTGTGTTGGCTAAGGGGGGTTAGGGAGATTAAGGTGCTTTGGGGAGAGGGAAAGAACATGAAACATGTAAATATGGGAAAATATTCAAAATAAAAATAAAAATAAAAAAAGTATGTCTGCAAACAGGCTAAACCAAGTTGAAGGTAACCAATGAACCTCATACCCATGAGTGAGTTAGTGGGGAATATCTCTCCCAAGCAAGTGAAGATTTTCCCTCATGGAATGGGCTGATGAGAAATATTTGTTGCAAAGGCCATGGAATTGGCTAAAGCAGGTGCTGTGGTATACATAGAGTTTGGTGACACATTGAAAACACTGAGGTCATCCTCTGCTTCCTGGGCTATCACCAGTTGTCTCAACTTTTGTCTTGTCATTGCACTTAGATGATTCAGAAAGGGAGCAAGAAGCTGACAGCATTGTGTATCACTGTCTCACTTAAATCCAATTCACATACAAGACAAGATATCATCCCATGAGGTCATTGGACCTCTTTGAAAATTAAGGAAACAAAATAACAATAATAATCGCCACAATCATGAACATTTATATTGTACTTTAAGTTTTGAAAAGTAGTTTAAAAATATTATTTCATTGTATTTCTTCAACTCTGTGAGGTATGAGCTTGTTATTATTATCCCCATTTTACAAATGAGGAAACTGAGGTAGGGAGTCAGTGAGTTTCCCTGTGTCAGGAAGTTAGGTAGCAAGTGTCTTTGACTGGATTTAAACTCAGATCTTCTAGACACCAGAAATGAAGCTCAATGCACTGAGCTACTGATCTATACCATAACCTGCTCTTCTTTGGAGGAGCCTGTAGGTCAATGGAAGTTTAGCATGTAGCAGGAAAATGGCATATTAGGAGAGACAAAAATTGTCTTTCTTTATCTATGAGAAAGGTGACTTGGAAGCCAGGTGGTCCTGAGTTCAAGTACCATTTCCGATAAGAATTGGTTGTGTAAGCATAAGTGAAGTTACTTAATTTCTCAGTGTTGCAGGCAATTTTCTAAAATTATAAACTGAAGATAAGGGCATTTCCTTATGTGAGAGTTCCCTATACCAATGAAACACAGGAACAACTTCTCTGTTATCCTATCCATGATATGTTTGAGATAATCATCTTCTGGGTTAAATGCTGTTTTCATTCTTTTAGAAGAAGGTTTTATATGACTACAAAAGATAATTGGAATATATTGTAGGGGTATACCACTTTGTAGAATTGTGAATAACTGAAATAAAATGACCCTAAGGTTAGTTCTCATTTTAATGTATGTGTATAAGACATGCAGCCCAGCTTACATAATTTCATTTTATCTGATGAACAACTTTTATATGCCTTTTGGTGAAGAATACTGAAGAAAAACTAAGCTTCCTTTTTAAAGCATCACTTTGAAGATGCCTGTTTTTCAGTATGTTTCGAATTGGTATTTTGTGCTATTTATCACACTTCCCACTTTTCCTACACTCCAAAGTTTGAAACAAACTTTTAGAAATGAGTTGCTTTGTAATAGTAAATGGTCAAAGGGATAGGATACATCCAAGTGGCTCTTTGGAAAGGAAATCAGTTGTTGTTCTATTGATCAAAGGTAATATACAGCTGAAAGGGAAATAAACTTTTTAAATTATCCATACGGGAAAAGTAAACAATTGCAAATAACCAGCTTTCCCCACAATCAGGAAAGATAAATTAGATTCTGTACTAAATCATTACCCTGGTTGTAGTGCTAACAACTGTTGGCTATAAAGGAAAAATATGATCACTTAAAGAAAGCAGAGGAATAAGAAAATGAAAACATCTAGACTCTTTTTCCTACAGTACATGATGATGAATTTCCTATCCTGAGTGTGGTGAAATAAAAATAGGATGTTCATTCAGAATCATTTTTAGTGCTCAGCATCTTTAAAGGACTTTCACAGCTGAGCAACCCTCAGAACTCAGCAGCTAGCTTTAGGCTATTACTCATTCTCTCTTCAAAGAGACCTTCACGGGCAAATTTTAGAACAATTTGACCAGAACTGGAGAGGTAAAATAAGCTCCAGAAAGAAAAGAATTAGAATTTTGACCCTATTGACTGAAAGAGGAAAGATTACAATATATGTTAGTTGAAAAATCACTAATACATTAATGGAAATAAATATTTCTTACTTTAGAGATCCCTTCTGTATAGGTATTTGATCTATGAAGATAAGATCCAACTCCATGCTTTAACAGATGGTCTCTACCCATTGCCATGCTCCGCCTCACCCCCTCCCCAATTCAGAACCCTGTGACACAACATATGGTGATGTACCTCTACAAATTTAGCTAGGCTGGTTCTTAGATAACATGTCATCCCAATGGTGCTAAATTGAAATCTTTCCACATCAATAGGATCTGTTAGAGGCATAAACTTGGAGAATCCAGGGTGACTTCCACATTATGCTAGCACATAAGAGTAGAACTTTAGTCAAGGATTGGTACAGGTAATCAATTTAAGGCCACTTCCTCATTCAGATTATAATTCCATAGCTCTTTCTTGGATGTCACAGATGCATAAGATCGTGTACAAAAGGCATTATTTATTAGGTTTTTATATATTTTATTCAAAGCATATCTTCTGCTGGCAAATCTTCTATTGTCATGTACTTCCTTCATATGTTTCAAGAGTCTCATGAACATTTAGATGGCAGTGTAGGGTAGTGGATAGAGTACTGGGTGTGGAACCAGGAAGACATGAATTAACTGTGTGGCCATGAAAATTCCCTTAACTGCTCTGAATCTTAGTTGCCTCATCTTTAAATGAGGGCAATACCTTTTAGAGATGTCTTGATCATCAAATGAGATGATGCATATAAACACTTTGAAAAATTTAAAGTGTTATATAAAATCAGATATGATAATTGCTCTACAACTAATGCAAAAATGAGCATAGGGAGTAATGTTAAAAATATGTTGGAAAATATTTTCCCAAACTAAGAAAAGAAAGAAGTAAAAGACTAGTAAGCTACTTAGAATCCTTACCTTATTTTATCAGGAATATTCCAAAAGAAGAGAATCACAAGTCAAGAGATGGCAAACAATTCTCTTTCCCTTTTCTCTCTCTTCTACTCCTTATCTCTTTTTTTTCTATGCTTCCCTCCCTCTCTCCTTTTCTCTCTCTTTGTCTCTGCCTCTGTCTCTATGTCTATCTCACACACATAAGAAATCACCTATGTTATTTTAACAATTTTTATTTTAACAACAAATTTCCACATAAGTATTTCAAAGTCATATGGTCTATATCATGTCATGTCCCTCCCTTCTTCTTCCCTACTCCTGAGAACTAAAAGCAATTCAATCTTTGATGAATGCTGCTTTATAGCACCCTTTGAGGTCTGGAACTGGTAGGCCACCATCATTCACTCATTAATTCCCTTGATATTCTTGACCTATTTTTCTTCCAGAAAAATTTTATTTTTTCTAGTAATTTAAAATATTTTTGGTGGTTTGATTGGCACTGAATAAGTAAATTAATTTAGTAGGATTATCATTTTTATTATATTGGCTTGTTCTATCCATGAACAATTAATATTTTTCCAGTTGTTTAGATCTAATTTTATTTGTGTGAAAAGTGTTTTGCAATTGTGTTCATATAATTGCTGCATTTGTCTTGGCAAATAGCTTCCCAAATATTTAATATTGTCTAAAGTGATTTTAAATGGAGTTTCTTTTTCTAACTCTTGCTGCTGAGTTTTGTTGAAAGTATACAGAAATGCTGATAATTTATGTGGGTTTATTTTGTATCTTACAACTTTGCTAAAGCTATTACTTTTTAAATTAGTTTTTTATTTGATTTTTCTAGGATTCTTTAAGTATATTATCATATCATCTGCACAAAGTGATAGTATTCAGATTAATTGTTTTTTAAATGTTTGATGGAATTCACTGGTAAATCCATCTGTGCCTGGATATATTTTGGGGGGGAGTTCATTGATGGCTTGTTCAATTTCTTTTTCTGAGATAGGATTATTAGAGTACTTTATTTCTTGTTTTGTAATTGAGGCTATTTGTATTTTTGTAAATATTCATTTACTTCACCTCGATTATCTGATTTATTGCCATATAATTGGGCAAATAATAATTATTTTAATTTCCTCATCATTAGAGATGAAATCATCCTTTTAGTTTTTGATATAGGTAATTTGATTTTCTTCTTTCTTTTTTTAAAATCAAATTAAATAATACTCTATTTTATTTTCTCTTATTTATTAGTTAAATAGTTCTTTTACTTTCAATTTTATTAATTTCTCCTTGATTTTTAGGATTTCCAATTTAGTCTTTAAATGAGCATTTTTAATTTGTTCTTTTTCTAGTTTTTAGGTGCATTTCCAATTCATTGATCTGTTTTTTTCTCTATTTTATTGGCATAAACATTCAGGGGTATAAATTTCCTCCTAAGTACTGTTTTGGTTGTTTTGCATAAATTTTGATATGTTGTCTCCTCATTGTCATCTTTTTCAATGAAATCAGTGATTGTTTCTATGATTTCTTCTTTAAGCCACCTGTTTTGAAGAATTGGGCTATTTATTTCCAATTAAATTTTAATTTGCCTTTCCATGGACCCTTATTGATTATATCTTTATTCCATTATGATCTGAAAAAAGTTGCATTCATGAGTTCTGCTTTTCTGCTTTTGATTGTTAAGTTTTTATGCTGTAGTTTATGCTCAATTTTGTAAATGTTCCATGTGCTGCTAAAAAGAGGGTATATTCCTTTTTATCCCTATTTAATTTTCTCTAGATATCTATTGATTTTAACTTTTTCCAAAATTTCACTCACTCATTTTACTTTTTTCTTATTTATTTTCTTGGTTAGTTTTATCAAGTTCTGATAGGAGAAGGTTGAGGTCCCCAATTAGTATAGTTATTGTCTGTTACCTCCATAAGCTCCTTTAGTTTCTCCTTTAATAATCTGGATGCTATACCATTTGGTGCATATATGTTAAATACTGATATTACTTCATTGTCTATGATACCTTTTATCAAGATGTAATTACCTTCCTTATCTTTTTTAACCATATCTATTTTTGCTTTAGTTTTGTCTGAGATCATGATTGCCATTCCTGCTTTTTTCATCCCATTTAAAGTCCAAAATATTCTGTTCCAATTTCTTACCTTTACTCTATGTGTGTCTATATGCCTCAAATGTGTTTCTTGTAAACAACATATGGTAGGATTCTGCTTTTTAATCTACTTTTCTATCTGCTTCCATTTTAGGGGCAAGTTCATTCCATATACATTCACAGTTATGATTACCATCTATGTATTCCCCTCCATCTTCCTTTCCTCTTTTAATCCTGCTCTTTATCCTTTCACTCCTTCCCTGCTCACCAATGTTTTGCTTTTAATTACTCCCCCCATTCCTTTTCCCTTATATTACTCCCCTTCCTACCACCACCATTCTTATTTCCGTCCTACTTCTCTATAGGATAAGAGAGGATTCTATACCCCAATAGAGGTTTTCTATGATTAAGAAATGGCAGATCAGGTACAAAGTAAGATTAAGGGACTGATGAAGATGCCACCCCCAGGATTATGGCTAGTAAATCATTAAAGTGGTAGTCTATAGGTTCATACCTATGTGAGAATTCAAATGAAGCCATAATGGGGGAGATATGCTGGATGAGTAAAGAAAGATCAAGTTTAGGAACATTAGGAAACTAGGGAGAAAGTGAGCACCTTCAATTTATGGTAAAGAAAAACAAAAATCTATGCAAAATCCTTTAAGTACTTAGATTTGGGGAAAAGTGATTTCAGAGGATTCAAAGAAAGGATAAATGGAATTCCATGGCCCAAAATTTGGTATAGAAGCTTAGTTGAAGAGGAATGGAATGTGTTTTTTTTTTCAAAGTGGATGGACATTTTATTTACTTTATTTACATAATTCCAAATTGCTTTCCAAAATGCTGTAGCATTTCACAGATCCACCAACAATGTATTTTTTTTATTTTAAGGAGCTTAAATTCTTTTTTTTTATTAAAGTTTTTTTCAAACATTTATTAATATTCATTTTTAACATGGTTACATGATTCATGCTCCTCCTTTCCCCTTCATCCCCCACTCTCCCCCCACCCATGGCCGATGCACATTTCCACTAGTTTTGTCATATGTCCTTGATCAAGACCAATTTCCAAATTGTTGGTAGTTGCATTGGTGTGGTAGTTTCGAGTCCACACCCTCAATCATGTCCACCCCGACCCATGAGTTCAAGCAGTTGTTTTTCTTATATGTTTCCTCTCCTGCAGTCCTTCCTCTGAATGTGGGTAGCATTCTTTGCCATAAATCCCTCAGAATTGTCCTGGGTCATTGTATTGCTGCTGGTACAGAGGTCCATTACATTCTATTTTACCACAGTATATCAGTCTCTGTGTACAATGTTCTTCTGGCTCTGCTCCTTTGGCTCTGCATCTGTTCCCGGAGGTCTCTCCAGTTCGCCTGGAACTCCTCCAGTTTATTATTCCTTTTAGCACAGTAGTATTCCATCACCCGCATATACCACAGTTTGTTCAGCCATTCCCCAATTGAAGGACATACCCTCCTTTTCCAATTTGTTGCCACCACAAAAAGCGCAGCTATAAATATTTTCGTACAAGTCTGTTTATCTATGATCTCTTTGGGGTACAAACCCAGCAATGGTATGGCTGGATCAAAGGGCAGGCATTCTTTTATAGCCCTTTGAGCATGATTCCAAATTGCCAGCCAGAATGGCTGGATCAGTTCACAGCTCCACCAGCAATGCATTAATGTCCCAATTTTGCCACATCCCCTCCAACATTCATTACTCTCCCCTTCTTTCATTTTAGCCAATCTGCTAGGTGTGAGGTGATACCTCAGAGTTGTTTTGATTTGCATTTCTCTAATTATTAGAGATTTGGAACACTTTCTCATGTGCTTATTGATACTTTTGATTTCTTTACCTGAAAATTGCCTATTCATGTCTCTTGCCCATTTATCAATTGGGGAATGGCTTGATTTTTTATAGGAATGGAATGTTTTAAGCATGAATTGCTAAGATAAAAACAGAAATGATTCTACAGAAGAGGAAAATGATTTTAAATTACATATTCAAAGAAGCAAGAGTAGTTAATGACAGATAAACTTAAGTTTTATTTTATTTTATTTTATTTTATTTTTTGCTCTGATTGCCTCTGAATAAGCTGAATAATCCTGAGGTTGGAAAAGAAAGGTCAAAAGTGGCCTACCAAGAGTTGAAATATAAGATAAATAGGAAGAGAGTTAAAAAAATACCTACTGGCTGTTAATAACTTCAAGTCACAAGACTCATAAGAATTACATCCTAGGCAACCAGAAGACCTGAAATTGCTGAGCTATGAAGGTCAGAGACCTTTTGAAGACTGTGGAGATGGGAGAGATCCCACAGGATCAGAGAAAGGCAATTGTTCCAACTTTCTTAAAAGGAAGAAATCTGAAAATTATAGGCCAATGACCCTGTCATCAGTTCCTGACAAGATTAGAGAAAGAAGTGATTTGTGAAAGGGAAATGGTAATCACAAGTAGGCATAAGTTGGAGAGAAATAGATTTCAGTTTATTGTAAGGAAAAGGTTCTTAACATTTAGAACAAATCGAATCGAAATGCAGGGTAGTGAGTTCCCCATTAATGGAAATCTTGTTGTAACAGATTGCTGGGGGATGCTGAAAGGGAGATTTTATTCAGATATGGGTTAGTCTAGATAGCTTCTCAGGTATCATTCAGTTCTGAGATTCTGGAATTTTATGATATACTTATGTAATAGTAAGGGATTATTTCCTCTACTTTATAGATTAATAGGAGCCCATTTAAAATAAGTATCTGTTCTGTTCAAATTTCTACCAAATTTTAGAGGACATACACAGATCCGTAAGATATAGTCCCATATTCAAATAGTTGGTGTTTTAGAAAGAGATAAGAAAGACACAGAAAACTGTCATGCATAATAAAATATGACAAAAGTATAAACAAAGTAGAATGAGAATTTATAGGAAGATTAATTTCATGCTCAGTGTTGCAGAGAATGGTTCATAGAGGAAATGATATCTGGGCTTGTTATGAAAGGATAAATATAGATTCAAGTAGAGAATTATATTGTAGAGCAAAATGACTGAGTCCTTTATAAATCTTAGAGTGAATACATATATGTTTTTGTTGTTTGCTTTGTCATACTCTTTGTGACCCCATCTGCAATTTTCTTGGCAGAGATACTGGAGTAGTTTGCCATTTCCTTCTTCAGCTCATTTTATAAATGAGGAAACTGAGGCAACCAGGGATAAGTGACTTGCCTAGGGTCACACAGCTAGCAAGTGTCTGAGGTCAGATTTGAACTCAGGTCTTCTTGACTCCAGGCCTGCCATTGCACTAACCCCATATAAAGAAGTAATTTTAAGTTGCTAAATTTTGCCAAGTAGAATGGAAGCTGTTATTCCTTTTTTGAATTAACTCAAAATCTTGTCAACCTGTTAGCAGCAGGAGAAATTTTTTCACATATACATACATATACATATTCATTTAATTTAAAGAATTAGAAATAATTTAAATAATTTAACAATATCAATAATTTAAAGAAATCTAAATAAAATCTAAATAGAAATTTATATAAATACCAATTCACTAATCTGTACCTTTTATATTGACTGGCCCTCATTTTATATACTAGTATGAATCCTTTTTTAAAAATTTACCTTACATTTTAAAGTTTAGAATAAAAACAATCATCCTGGGTACAAGTCAGCATTTTTGGATAGTTTAAAATAAGTGTAGCAACAAGCAGAGTTTTTAGAGCTCATTTAGTCTAACCCCCATCATTTTTACAAATGAAGAGATAAAGTATGAAAGTGATCAAGCCACTTGCTCAAGGTCAAATAGCTAATTTAGTATCAAAATTGGGACTAAAATTTAGGTCCCCTGCTTTTCCATGGTACAGAAGGCATAACTGATAACTTTCCTCATCTGGCAAAGACCCTCTTTCACAGATACAGGCAATATAAACACTACTTAAAATCTTTAAATAGGTATGAAATTATTTCATTTTGATAGGTGATACTCATTTCACTTTCAGTGACTGAAATTTGAGTGCTTTGTTTTCCCACTTTGTTGAGGTGTGTGTGTGTGAGGACTGTAGTTTTCCCAACTAAGTGCTGGGGAAACAACAATCTCCATCTTAAACAAGCAAACAAAACCACCAATAAAACAATTCCTGCCCTCAAGGAGCTTACATTATAAAAACAAAAACAAAAACCCTGCCTTTATTAAAGCTATTTTGAGTTGCTACACATTGCCAAATTAATAGAATGGAAGCTGCCATGACTTTTTCCAAATGGGTCAATACCGTGCTAACTTATTAGCTTCAGGAGAAATTTTCTGAACATGCTTGGTCTTTCTTTTGAAAAAAAAATCAGAGGATCTAGAGTTGGAAAGGATCTCAGTGGCCATTAAGTCCAACATCCTCGTTTTGCCCAGGAGACAACAATCACTAGGGAATTAACTGAATTGCCCAAGATTGCATAGGTAGTATCTGTTAGAGGCAGTATTTGAATAAAGTTCCTCTGTGCTTCCTTTGTTCTTTGAGGAACCAATTCATTTCTACAAAAGGGAGAGTAGGGAAAACTGCTTGTTGAGGAGATCCAGCAAGTAGCTAAGCAGTCTGCCTGTAAGGACCTGCACTATAAATTGATGGCATTATGAAAATCTAAGCTGTTTTCTTTAAAGATCTATCTCTGAATCATCCTAGAATAATTAAAAGAATTAAAAGCAAAAATCCTTGCCCCATTTTTTAGCAGTTAGGATTTAGTTTTTCTGGTGTAGCAGTGGATCTTGAGGGACAAATGTGCATATGTTTGTATTATAATATGGTACAGGGAGAGATAAAGATATCTTAAAATCTATTTACCTGATAGCTGAGTTGAGATTTGTGTGTGGGTGGAAAAAAGAAAGAAAGGTGAATGCCAAATCAACAGGTTCAAGGATGAGGCTAGAAGTTTGTTCTCAGCCTCTGTGGGATTTGAAGGATGCTGTCAGGGCACACAACAGAATGAATATAAATGGGTAGTCATGTCACTTTAATCCATCTCAATAATAATTCACTTTCTCTGGATGCTTTCATTGTGTAATATCAAAGCCAAATATCACCTTTCTTTATCCAAACACAGATTTGTGTGCACAGCAATGTCATAAAGATATTGAAAAATCTACCTCCCCGCTGGCTGATCTTGACCCCCAAAATCTTTAGCCTCCATATGCCATTTTGAAGATAATCTTAATATGGAAAAGAACTGGGGAATCTCTGGCATATGCCACTTTTTAGGACATCACAGCTGCTGATATATTAAGATATTTCTGGTCCATACCTAAAGGAAAGAAAATTAACATAAGATCACTTTATTAGCAAGAATACTTTTCTTTAAAGGATACTGGCAGTGAATGATGAAGATAACAAATGCACATTTTAGCATGTGTAATTCTCTGATTTAGAAATTATAATAAAAACCTACAGATGTGGTGGCATACCAGCATCATTGTTCAGCCTAAGGTCCATATCATTTCTCTTGCATATGCTATTAAATCATAGGGGATGGATTGCATCTTCTTTATGTAGAAATTTCTAATCTTAAACATGCACACATCCTATTCCACACAGACCCTAAGAAACAGCACTGTAACAACTATGCAAACTGTTCTTCCCCTTATCCGAATTTCAGTTACTGGTTATACCTAATATATTATATATAGCTTATCAAAGTTTTCAAAGGTGCTTTCTGTCTTTTGTCTTGTTGTTTCTAAACAACTCTAAGCTATCACCTCCTTAATCATATCAATACAATAATGATATTAAAAAACTATCTTATATAGTTATAATATGTAGCTCATTAAGGTTTTAACTTGCTTCTAAAGAATAACTCTATAACATCTAAGTGCCTCTCTTGTCCACATTTGAGCATAAATGAAGAAACAATTTAAGAGGGTTGAAATGACTTGTGTAGGGCCAGACAGCTAGTAAATGTCTCTTAGGCTTAGAACTTGGGGCTAACTCCCAAGCCCAGTACTTTATCTAGTATATGACATTGCAGCTCCAAGATGGAATCTACTAAGAGTTTAAGACAAACTCCACCAGACTAATATTGGTAATAAAAATACATTTAAGAATCCCATTTTTCAATATTTAAATTAGCTGAAACACATATAATGAAAGAATATAGATAATTCTTTGGAGTTTGTTGTAATAGATTTTTTTCTTTCAATTTTTAATAATTTAACTTCCTTGCTTAATTAATATAAGGATCACTGAGCTAAGAAGCAGGAAACCTGCAGTAGTTCAATGAAAGGAATCAGAATACCTGGATTTGATTCTCAGTTCTGTTATTTACTAGATTTGTACCATTGTTCCAGCCACTCAACCTTTCTGTACCTCATTTGTAAAATAAAGGTATTGAACTAAGTGATCAGGGATCCCATGGAGCTCTATATCTATTATCTTAATCCTCAGTATTTATTAGTGTTTTGTGCCTTTGAGCAAGTCTTTTAAATTTCTTTAGTGTCAATTTCTTCATCCATAAAAAAAGAGAATTATGATAATGTGCCAAAATCAGGATGCTGAACTCTTTCTGCTTGATGCTGTATGGTTCTATGATTCTTTTGTTTAAAAATCAACTTAATATGCCGAATATATCAATATGACTAAAAGAAATCTTAGGTTATTATAAACTTACCAATGTTTTAAAGTTGGGGAAGAGCATTTCTCATCTCAATAAAACTATAAATTAAAATATTATTCATACCTGATCTATGTCTACCATAAATAACTACACAATTGTCAATTTCAGAAAAGTATAAAAATATAAAATCATAGGTATTCAAATATTTATTGATTTGTCAATTAAGACTTTGATTCCAGGAGATAGTATATATGAATTTTCATAAATGGATTAAAATTTCACATTCTTAGTTTTAGAATGGAAACAGTAAATTCTTTGAATGCTAAGAATAAATGTTTAGTTCATATTTTCATTTACTGTTACATTTACTCATCCAAATCCAATAGTAAAATAATAATAGCTAATATTTATTTAGCACTTAAGGTTTATGAAGCACCTTACAAATATCCCATTTTATCATCACAGCAACCCTCGAAGGTGGGTGCTATTATTATCCTAATTTTCTAAATGAAGAAACTGAGGTTTAGTGACTTGTCTGGGGTCTCAAAGCTAGCAAATATCTGAGGTAGGATTTGAACTTACATTTTCCCCACTCTGAGTCTAGTACTCTATTCCCTGGGGACAAGCAAAACAAAAGTCAATAGGGATAAATGTAAAGCTTCCCATTCAAGTTCAGTAATCAATTTTACCAATATAATATGGGGAGGCATGAATAAATAGAACTTTATCCTAAAGAGATACTAGGTTTCATTCTACTGCAATTTGCTTATGAATCAACAGTGTAATGACAGCCAAGATAGCATAGTTTTATGTGGCATCAAGAGCTACCTGGCCTCCAGGAATAAAGGGGCGATGATATTCCTGCTATTTTGTCAACTGGTCAAACCATGTCACAGTTTAGGAAGCATATATTGATATAGTAAAGAGTATCTAGGGGAAGGAAATGGATGGGAATAGTGACTAGCCTATAAGTGTCTGAGGCCAGATTTGAACCCAGGAAGATAAATCTTCTTGATTCCAGACCCAAGCCTCTAATCACAGCACCACCTCGCTTCCCCATCATACTTTTTGAGGGTGGGTCAGAGGTGAGCACTTCTTACTGCTCAGCTATATTTGGTTCTTGAGCATCATGATGGCCAATCCAGTTCATATAGTCTTAGAAATTCTGAGTTGCAGGAACTTTAGAGATCATCAAGTCCAAACCTCTCATTTTATCAACGTGTAAACAAATTTAGATTTGTGAAGTGACTTGCCCACTAATTAGATGATCTTTTCAGTATATGTTGTCTCTTTGATAAAAGTTTACATGAGTTGATGATACAAAGTGCAAACTTTTTTGATATATAAACTAATGAAAAATTATTCTAGAAGATCAGGAGTTTTAAATTTATGGTCTTGCAATGTTCCATCAATACATTTCAGGGAGTCTGTGAACTTGGAAGGGGAAACATTACACATTAATTTTTATTAACCTCTAATTGAAATTTAATATTACTTTCAATTATTAAAAACATTAATCTCAGAAAGAGGTCAATAGTTTATCCCACATGACCAAATGGGTATATGCCATAAAAAAGATTAGGAACTGTAATATCATTTTGCTATGCAAAATGAAGACCCTGATTAGTGACACCCAACAGTTTTAGAATTTAGAAACAACCCAGATGCCATGAGCCAGAGGGCAAAAAGCAGTTACTACCAGGACTATAAAAGAGAGAAATTTGAACAAAAAACTCTCTTATTCCTGAGAGGAGACCTGGGTGGTTGGGTGGGTAGGTCAAACCAAACCTACTTAGGTCATCTGCATCCTGTTCCAATAGTTATTACATCCTCAACTTCTGGACAAAGCTGTGCTATATATTAATCTTTGAACATCAAAGAAGAACAACATCAAGACTCAATCAATCTGGTTAAGATCAAAGGTGCCTGGCCTGGCCAGAGGGCCACGGAGAGGGAAACCTCTCCAGCACAGTCTCAACCTGATTGTGCCTTTGATTGACAAACCTGATCATTGGTAGTTTAGTGAAGTTTTCCCAACACCTCTTTCCTTCAACCCTGTTCCTTTCCCTGAGTTGTTATAATTAAATCTTAAAAGTCTACTTAGGTGAAAGTCATTATTGTCCCAAGGATCAATAATCTTATCTTTGTGTCTGAGAGAAGGGATTGCTCAAGCAAAGTCAAATTGCAGTCATTGGCTTTATCTATTAGTCTATAGCTTTATCCATTAATCTAAACCCAGTATAAGTAGTCAGAGAACCTGTGTGATCCAATTCTCAGCTTCTCACTTGATCACTTATTCCTGGGCACTGTTAGGTGGGAGTTGAGTGTTTAACTGAGCTTCAAATACTTTGTGGGACCTGGTGTTCACCTAGGCTTCCCACCTTCACTCAGCTCAGGTCCTTATACCATCAGAGGACCTTGGACCATCTCTCCATCATGCTTTATCAGATATCACCATACCACCTATAACAGAACCTCTATACTAGATAATCTTACCTTTCCTAGGTTTGGATTAACTTCCTTGATTATTCCTATTCAACTCTAGCCATTGTTATGACTGAAGGTAGATAACAGGACTTTTGTAGTCCAGGGAACCTATATTTGTGAAGCCATTGAGCTAGAGAATCCTGATTATTCTTCACTAATAATAATAACTGGCATTTATATGTTGCTTTAAGGTTAACAAAACTCTTTACAGATATTATCATATTTTATCTTCACAACAATAATGAGAGGTAGGTGCTATTTTTGTTCTAATTTTACAGATAAGGAAAAAGAGGCAGGCAGAGATTAAATCACACAGCTAATAAGTATCTGAGGCCAAGTCTGAGTTCAAATCTTCCCTGCCTCCAGGTTCAGCATTCTCTCCACTGGGTTTTCTAGACTGCTGTGCTATCTGGCTACCTAAGCATCTTACATGTTTTGCAGGGTAATTCTGACTAACCTATATTTTTGAATATGTCCACCAAATAGACTAAATGATACAGATAAATTTATAGTTCATAGATGTTCCCTTTTGCATTTATATGCATGTCAAATCTTGTAGAAGCAATCTCAATTCTTTTATTTACAATTACAATTTACAATTAAAAAAGTAAAACTATTACAAATTGTTTGAGTTTTGTTTTTTCTTTTTTGAAAATTTCCCCAGACATATTTGTTTCCCAAATGTTCTCATTTTTGAAATGCTCAATTTTCATCAGTTTTAAATAGTATATAAGGCCCCAAACACCTCAAAGACTTATTAGCAACACCAAATTTTCCCTAATAAAATTAAAAGGTCCCATGTTCCCTCCATAGGAAAGTAAAATATCTCACAGTTCCCAATAGTATGAGATTATCCATGTTTGCTTTGGACTCTCTTCCTTCCTAGTGTATACTTGATTTCTGAAACTCCATCTACAGGATGCTGAGTGAGCAATCACAAAGCACAGAAAAATTTCCCACTCTGCCAATTATCTGTCACAACCTCAGTTTTGGTCCTAGCACTATAATAGCAAAAGACAGTCTCATGTGTTCTGATGCCAGTAATCAAAGATGTATTTTCCCTCCCTTATCAACAAGACCATGAGTGGGAGCAAAAGCTAAGACAAAAAATGCTAATATTCCATTCTATTTTTTAACAAGCAGGTGAATGTGTCCATATATATGTACATACATAGATCATATTACATATAATGAATTTTCACTTTAGCCAGAATCATCCAAGAAATAAAATTGTAATGTTTCCAGATGCTATGAAGTAATTTAAACTTACTGATATTCAATGATTTCTAATCCAATATACAAAGTCATTCTGTAGTTCTTTGTAATATTCCACCTCAAATTTGTATGACTTCAAAACCAACTCCTTCCCATTTCACTCTTCCAGGCCAGATTTTGAATTCTTTTGTCTATGAAATCTGTTACAGAACTTTGAGGACAGAAATAAAATTGAACTCAAACTCCAGAAAAGGGATATATACACACATGCATATTTATATGTATATGTGTGTACATGTATGTATGCACACATAAATAAATATATTTATTCTGTTTACATATGCACATGTGCTATCTCATACACTCATAAAAATCAGCTCTAGGAGCATCTTTAATAATTAATGTCACCTAAAAAAATTTGCGCCTTATATAATCCGCCTATATGTATGTATATATGTTTATATGTGTTATAAGTGTGTATATATAAAGTGTGCTTCTGAAATATTTTCCATGACAGAGTAGACAGCATTGTAGATTTTTTTAAGTATGTAGCAGTGATAATCTGCATTTTAATGGACCCATTTTGTTGTTCCCTTTATGAGATAAAAAGCAGCAGAGCTGGAAGCCCAGGCTTCTGTCAGTAAAGGGGAATGTTTCATCATTACACCAAGATAAAAGAGAAATAATATCAGTACCCTGATTTAACTTAGAGGAGCTACTTACTATACAGTACCAAAGGCAAGCTAGAACTGGACATGGTTGATTGACAGTGACTCATTCAAAGACTCCCCTTTGGACCTACAAGGATATTGGTTCTTGAGTTTTTCTCCCAATGGTCTTCAATCCTGCCAAGTCTATTTATGGATGCTGAGCAGGAAACAAATGTCTGGGAAATAACAGTAAATTTCATGCCCTTTCTCAGTCTGCTAAGGAGACATTGTGCTTGGACTTGAGCTCAGAACTAGTTTTGAGTCCCTGATCTGCCATTTACTAATTGTGTGACCTTGGGCAGGCCCCTGAAACTTCTTTAACTTCTCTTTGCGCACGCGTATATTAGAGTAATAGTGTTTATAGAGTATGGAACAACTCAGAGAGTTATGAGTTAAAATAAGAATATTTTTGTTATATATACATGTAATTTTATGCAAATATTTTAAAATTTCCTAGTAGTAGTAATGCACTTAGAGTTATCTTCTATGTTACCCAAGAGAGGATTAATTTAACTTTGCTATATTATTCTTTCATTATTATTCTGCAGTAGAAATTATTAGCTCAGGAGATTAGGTATATTCATAAAGGAAAGTTTCCTTTGGCAATGAGGAAGGTAAACAGTAAACAGACATCCAGTAGATGTCTCAGTGGATAAATAGATCATATCACTGGTGTGCCTGGCAATGGGAAATAGGCAGAGAGGTAAAGTCAGGAGGGAGGTGATTTAGCAATAAGAAGAGGTTTAGGCAGGCATATTGTCGGGAACACAGAGGTTAGGAATCAGGCATTCGGGAGTTAGCCATGATAACTGAAATTTAAGGCCAGGAATCTATTTTCTGAGAGGACATAGGTGACAAGGCAGAAGTCCCTATTCTCATTTATGTCAAATGAGGATTATTTGAGAGATCTAGAAATGTTTAGGCTGAAGAAGAAAAGACTTAGTAGAGATATATTAGCTGTCTTTAAATATTTGAAAGGTTGGTATATAGAAGTAGAATCAGCACTGTTCTTATTGACCCAAGAGAGAAGACATAGGAACATTTGTCAGAAGTTGTGAGATGGCGTATTATCAGGAAAAAAAAATTCTTAAAAATGAAGACTATCCAAAATAGAATGAACTGCTTCTGGAATAGTAGGTTCCCCCTTACTAAGGGTTTTTAAGTGAAGACCAAATGAGCATTTGTCCAGAAGGGATTCTTTTTCAGGAATAGATTGGATTAAACAGGCCACATCAACTCAGACTTTGTGATTCTACCTCAGAAAAACTGGTCCTGGGGTAAGCCCCCCAAACAAAGGGACATGGTTATGGGTGAACAAAGTGAGGACTTAGTAGAAGGTGGGTATAAGGTTGGGGATTTGTTACAAGGAGTGTATCAAAGACCTTGTTACTAAAAACAAGTCAGTAAGACCAATAGGACTCTAAATCTCTGAGTTTGGAAATGAAGACTAACTCCCACTTGCCTAAGGACCCTATTATTGGTCCCAGATACCTATTTTGGTGTGAAATGGAGGAAACAGAGGCAATGAGTCAAGTCAGCTATGATAGGGAAGACGTGCAAACTTAATTACAGTATAAGGCAGTTCGTGATAAGGTCCATCTGAAAGCAAGTGAAAATCCCAGGCAGGGTAGAATTTACCACTTTCTCAGATCTGGGGTACAGTGAAAAAACATTTATTTTAGAGTCAGAGAAACTTGATTTGAATCCTGCCTTTTACCTATTTCATATTATATTATATTTAATTTTTCTGGGCCTCTGTTTCTTCATCTACAAAAAGAAGGAGTTGAACTGGACCCTTCCAGTTTTAAACCTGTGATCTTGTAGCTATCTCTTATTTCTTTTTTTCCTCTCTGTCCTACCCTTATTTGTATAGCCTAAGGGATGGAAAAATAATCATTCTCGAGTTGATATCAGTATGAAAATTTCCAGGAACTTTTACTAGATGAATAAAACAAATTCAAAAACATAGAAATGCATGCATTTATGAACTATTATTTCTTAGCCTGTTAGTGAAAGGTTAAGCCCCATTTGGGAAATCCTCCAGAGAAATTTGCTTTTCCAAACATAAGGAAATTTTCTATTTTCTATTCCTTCTCTTGGAATTCTTTCCACAGAATACTAGCCAAATGAAATGGAACAATAAGGCATTTATTGGTTAATGGGTTTCTCCTGGGTTTGAAAAGGAAACCAGCAGGCTTCTCTAGATAGGTATTAGCTTATCAACAAAAATTTTAGCTACCTAAGTATATATTCAGCAAGCTGGCTTCTTCCCTCTCCTAAAAGGCAAATATTTAGTTTGTCACAAAAAAAAACCAAAGGGATTCAGAAGAGGGAAATAACATGTCTAGCTCCTGTGGATAGGGAAGGTTTCAGTGAAGAGGTGACATTCAATCTATATTGTCCTTGTTTATAAAAAGATGTGCATCTAGTATATATGTGTGTGTGTATGTGTCTAAATCAGCTCTTCTTTTTTGTATATCCTTAAATAGGGCATTTAAATATCTTTGTACTCTTCTTTTATAACAACTTGCTTTTCCATTTTTGGGGCTGAGTATAGGGCAGTGCTCTGTTCTTGGCCCTGGTATGACATTCTTATCCATGAATGAAATGACAGATAATCAATCTAATTTGCAGGTGATATAAAGATAGGAAAAAAAGCTACTGTGGTTGAAGAGAGTCTGCAGTATTAGGAACTAAGTTAATATCCTAGCGCAGGGTTTGGCAAGGTGTATGGCTCTCCAGCCATATCTGGCTCTTTTGAGGGCCAGATATGGCTCTTTCTGCAGGAGCCATAAAGTCAATTTTTTTTCAGGTGCTGTTACAGGAGCGTCACTGTGAGCACTGTACGGCTCTCACGAAATTACATTTTTAAAAAATGTGGCGTTTATGGCTCTCACGGCCAAAAAGGTTGCTGACCCCTGTCCTAGAGGATGCAAATAGTCAACTGTGTCATTATGACCTGGGAAAGACAACCAGAAAACATGAAAAAATATGTGGGAATTTTGGTAGACTGAACAATTAATATGAGATAAACTCCTTGGGAGTCTATAGTCAGTCAACAAGTATTTATTAAAAACTTTTCTTTTACTGGGACTTTCTATGTCCCAGACGCTATGTAAAAAACTAGGAATGTAAGTATAAGCAGGTAAAAAGACAGTTTCTGCCATCAGGAACTGAATACATTTTTTTAAGTTAAAAAAATGTAAAACTCTTACTTTTTGTCCTAGTAACTATCTTAAAACAGAAGGGCAAGGTATAGGCAAAGGGGGTTAAGTGACTTGCCCAAGATCACACAGCTAGAAAGTGTTTGAGGCCTCATTTGAAGCTATGTCCTTTCAACTCCAACCCAGGTCCTCTATTTACTAGCTGCTCCTACTTATATACATTCTAATTAAGGAATTTGTCCTGAAGAAGACTGAAGATATATTTATCCTGGGCCTCCTCCTTAAAATGGAAGTTGTGGTAGAAACTTGCTACTCAAAAGGAGAGCCTGAGGTATGTCCAGTGTGGAAAGTAGTCTGGCAGGAGAGTTAATTTTGAGGGTGAAGAGGTTTCTATGTTTTGATATACAAGCCCTGTGAATATGAGTCAGAGGTACAGCTTGAGACTGTAGGGATTGTTTCATTCGTTGTATTTGTATCTTTGTTGTCAAAGAGCTCACATTTTAATGTGGAGGATACTGAGAACCAGGTCATACAAAGATTAGTTCAGGAAACTCAGGACATTGTTCCTGGGGAAGAGAGGTAGAAGAAGAATCATATCTGTCTGCATCTGAACGACTGTTATTTAGAAGAGATGTCACACTTTTGGGTTCAAAGAGGGAAATAGGGATAATGAATGAAAAAAATTATGAATAGGATTTGTTTAGATTAAAAAGAAAAAAATTTCTAACATTTGGAATTCTCCTAGAAAGGTAGTAAGTTCATTACTGGTGATGATAGTTGAGATAGGATTGAAGCTTGTTAGAAATGTTGTTGGTTATTCAGTCATTTCAGTCATGTTTGACTCTTAGTGATCCCATTTGTGGTTTTCTTAGCAAAGATACCAAAGTAGTTTGCTATTTCCTTCTCCAGCTCATTTTACAGATGAGGAATTGAGGCAAACAGAGTTGAGTGACTTGCCCAAAGTCACATAGCTAGTAAGTATCTGAGAACAGATTTGAACTCAAAAGATGAGTCTTCCTTACTCCAGGCCCACCACTGTATTCACTGTGTTATTCAGCTAAAACTGCAGTTTCCTAAGTTGCCAGTGATCTCTTAATTGCCAAATCTAAAAATCCACTTAGAATCCCATCTTCTCTAGGAGTCCTTTCCTGTTTCCCTTTAATTATAATTCCTTTTCTTTTTTGACTATTTCTAATTTCCTCTGCATATAACTTGGTCATTCACAGTTGTATGTTGTCTCTCCATTAGACTGTGAGCTTCTTGAGATCAGAGATTGTCTTTTCCCTTTCTTTTTATTCTCAGCATTTTGTAGAGTGCCCAGCATATGGTGCTTAAAAATATTTATTGATTCTCTGATCACTTATGCGACTCTGGACAAACCACTTCCCTTCTGTCTGCCTCAGTTTTCTCATCTGTAGAATAGGGAAAATGACACCTCTCTTTCAGGGTGGTTATGAGTATAAAACAAGAGAATATTTTTGAAGTACTTTGTAAATCTTAAATGTAAATGCTATGTCTGCTAGCAATTATTATTTTTAGTACAGTCCCCCATCACCATCTAAAATTTTGTTACTTTTCTAAAATTCTTGGTAGGAAGAAATATTTCCATGGGAAGATTTTTTTAAATGTTTTTGAACATTTTTTAAAATAGCTTTTTGTTCAGAACAATTATGTAATTATCAGGTTTCAGATTGGAATGCAAAAGATAATGAAACAAAACAAAATATTAACCAATTTCCCCCTTGTGATTATTTCTGCCCTTCATTTTTGTGATAGGAGCTAGCTCTTTGGAGTACTCTTAGAGCACAATAGCAATTGCTTAATTTCTTTGTATAGTTAGTATTGATTGTATTAAACATTTAAACATTTCCAAAGAGCTTTGGGGCTTCAGATCAGATCTTGATTTCCCATCTGAAAAATGTAAATTGTATAGCAATGATAGTTGGAAGAGATTGGTCGGCAGGGGTGGGATGATTCAGGATGTCAGAGTCTTTTTTTTAGTACCTCTACCTTACCTCTCAGAACAAAGGGTGATTATTATTGACCTAGAACAAAAATTTTTAAATATTTTTAGTCTTAGGACTACTTTATACTCTTAAAAATTATTGAATATTCCAAAGATTTTTTGTTTACATGGTTTTATCTATTCATATTTACTCTATTAGAAACTAAAGTGCTACAGTATTATTATTAAAAAGGTTTTGACCTCAGAATTCCCTTGAAAGTGTCTTAGGGTTCTAAAGGAGTTCTTAAATCACACATTGAGAACCACTGGATTTGAGAAAAATGGGATAATCCTTAAGACGATTGGGACAACCTTGAATAATGTTCTCATGCTACTGAGCCCGAATAAGCTTGCCATTTTACATGTGACTAGTAGAGTGTATTTGTCAGAATCCTGTTTAAGAATGTGACAAAAGTTTTCTGAGGATAGGTACTGCTGCCAATTATACAAGTGATGCTGAAATATGGAAATTAAGAACTTGTTTATTATGCTCAGAACATTGTTATTACTTTATACAAAAACCAGTGAGTCCTGATCAACAATTTCAGTGACCTTGTTAAGGTTTTGGTTATGTAAGCTGGTTGAATACAAAAGGATTTCTAAGAATCTGGGAAGATGATGATGTATAGACAAAAAAACAGATGGCAAAGGGGGAAGGTCTGTATCAGATCAGACAAGAAAGTTGCCAGAAAACACCAGAGGTATAGCTGATATCTCAAGGTAGAATTTACTAACAGAGCAGAAACTAATCTGTTAACTTTAGTGGTAGAGTTGATGTCTCAGTTTGATTTTGCAGACTGTAGCTAGTTTTGTGACTTTCTCATCTTAAGTAAGTTACAGTAAGAAAGTTTAGTCAGAAATTTTCTTATTACAGGAGGAACTGGAAGGTGATGGTGGTTTGGGTGGTGGATATATTGAAGTTTACCCGAAATGGGTAGAAAAGAACATCCAGAATTTTAGTGGCCAAAAAAAAAATCATTCAGAAGTTGTTCTCTCTCTTCATGTGTCCCAAATTTTCCACAGGTGTCAATAACATCAAGAATAGCAATAAGAATAACAGTAACAGTAACTCATATTCATATGTCACTTAAAGACTTGGAAATTTTATTTGGTCAAAAAAATAACCCCATGAATAGATGTTATTATTATATCTGTGTTACATATGACATAAAAGGGGCTCAGAGAACTAAAGAGATTTCACTAGGGTCACACAGCTAATAAGATAGATTTCAAATCCAGAGTTTCCCAACTGAGTCTAGCATTCTATCCACTGGGGCATGCTCTCTCTATCAGGAATGTAATGCAGAAGCAACATTTGATATTCCTCCAGAACCAATTCAGTAATTATAATTGTAATAAAAATATGAGAAGCAGTGACAGAATGACATGGGTTCAAGTCCCATATATGTCACATAATAATTATGTAACTTTGGAGTCATCAACTTACCTCACAGTGACTCAGGAAATTCTCTAAGACAATAAATCACAGAGAAGGCATTGATCTGCTTTGATGGAGAAAGAAACACCTTCCTGGGTGCTCTCTCCATAGATTAAATCACAAGTTGAGTTTTTAAAAAAAGATTATGATATAATAATTATGTTACTTATGTTAAATATCTAAAAACAGTAACTACCCAGAACAGGCAGTGAGAATCAGGAAGTGAGAGAAGAAGGCTTATGATCATTCAAAATGTCACAAAAACCACATACTAAAGTGGTTTATTTACTAAAGGAAAGACCTGTAGGTTTTCACTCAGAACTGATATAATGTTATTGTCGGCCAAATTCTAATTGTTATTGGCTGCCCACTTTCCTAGCTCAGATTAGAAAGGATAAATTAGAAGAGAAGGAGTTGGCGGAAGAATTGTGATACATTCAAGCACAGTGTCAGTAGCAATTAAACAAGTTTGCTGTCACATAACAAGGAAGAAAGAAGGAAAATTATAAGAAGCAAACAAAAGAATTTACAAAATTTAACATTCTATTCTAAGATTATATAGAGACAAACAGCCTTACACATCTCAGTTAATTACAGATGGTATTCATATATTTTAATTCATTTTCATCTTTTTTTTCCAGATTACATGGAGATACAATTTTTAATAATTGTTTTTTGATGTTTTTGGATCCATGTTCTTTCCCTCCCTGAGGAAGGCAATATGAAAGAAGCTGTACATATGTTATCATACAATACACATTTCTATGTTTGTCATACTATGAAAGATGACATACATTGTTTACACTAGATAAAAATTCAGAGGGGAAAGAAAATGAAGAATGGTATACTTCAATCTGAATTCAGACTCCATCAGTTCTTTCTCTGCTGGTGGGTAGCCTTTTCCATCATTAGTTCCTTAGAGTGGGATTCATATTTCTTAGCACAATTGGACAGTTTGTAATGTGATGCTAAGATGAGGCCCCAGGTCACATGACACTTTTTCATGGAATCTTTCCTGATTTCCTCGGGTGAAGTGATTTTTCCTCCACGTTATCTGATTTATTGCAAATTTTACATATCTTAAAGTTTTTTTTGTGAACAACTTATCCCTATTGACACTTGAAACCTTTAGGCCAGCATTAGAGAAGTATTGGCATGCGAGCTGGCACTGGAGAGCTGCTCCATTATCCTTCTTTTTTCTTCCCAGCACTGGAGGACATTTCTGTCCAGCAGTCCAAAGGGGACACTTCCTCCCTCCACTTGCTGGGCTAATGGGGGTGGGCACAGAGGGAGCTTAAAGTTGCAGTTTGAGCATGCGAACTTGAAATTCTTTGTCATGTTTTTCGTATTGTAAGCACATTAAATAAATATATAATCACAATAAAAATAAAACAGTGATATTTTTGTTGAATCAAGGGCAATTTTATTTGTGCTCAACATAATCACTTTAAGAAGACTGAAAATGTAATATATTTTATTTATTGTGTTATTATTTTACAATTTTATCAATACTTTTTGCTTTTACATATTAGTCCTTTTATGATAGGTCCCCTTTCCTTCTGTCCCCCAACAACACTAATGAACACATACAATCTATAATTGCATATGAAAGCACGGGCAATATTCTTCATCTGTAGTTATCTTCCACCTCTCTAAAGGGAGGGAAGTATGTTTCCTCATTATTCCAGTTCAAAACTGGTTAGTACAAATTACTACTATTTTGGTAGCTACATTTTAGAAAGATTTCTATGTAAGATGATTGCAAATGTTTTGCTACTCCCTGGCCCCCGTTCCTATATCGTACTGCCTGCACTCCAGCCATCATCCTTATTTTCTCACTATAATCACCTTGTATTCTGTCCCTGGAGTGTCTCTAGGCTCTGGTAGATGAGCATTCTTTTTGTCTTGTCAAGAACCAGGTCTGCTCATGTATTTCTAAATCATACTGTCAGTCATGTATCACACTCCACTCCTTTCTAGTGATGTATTGTCTTTTCCATGTTGGACTCATGTAAGTTCTTTAAAGACTAGAACTTAAATAACTTGCTTATATTAGTTTCTCAAGCTGACAACTAGACAGGGTCTAGCATATGTTAAATGCTTAATAAGTTATTTATTAATAAACTTAAAGGAATAAATTCTGTTATTGGGAAACTGAATTGTGCAAAACGACTCATGTTGAGTTAGTTAGTTGTTACTATGGAGTTTAAAGGGACTTTGAAATGCCGATACAGCTTTGCTTATTGTCCATAAACTGACTACCTGAAGGGTAGAAAGATAGATGGCATGTTGTGCCCTGCTATTCTATTTTGACAAGGTCATTGTGACTCCTTCCCCTCCCTGCTCCCCATCTCCTACAAATATCCCAATTCAGAATCCAACAATGCTTCCTTGACCCTCCCTGACCCTATGATTTGTCTGCTTGAGGCTCTACATCCATCTCCCCCATGATTTGCAAACACATCCCAATGGCTATATCCTTTTGTCCCTGTCAGTTGAATCTCTGAGAAAAAGAGACAGAGGATAAAATAATCCAACTATATTATTTAACCAGGTCACTTTGGAAACATTTATATTCATATGAATATAATACTATGTGTAACATATATTAATGTAATATAATTATGATTTAATAATATAATGGTCATATGTATTAATCTTTGTATAAAATCTCAAAGTTCCAGAATTTTGATGTTGGAAGATAACTCAGAGACAACCTAGTTTAACCCATACCTAAATAAGAATTCTCTTTAGAGCAGTGATGGGAAAATTATGGCCGGTGGGCCAGATGCTGCCCCCTGAATTGTTCTATCTGCCTGAGTGACATTATTCCTAATCTGACGAATACAATGAGTAGGATACAATACAATGAAACTTCGAAAGAGTTGACTTAGAAACAGACTGGCAGATGAGCATTTCCTTTCCTTTCGCCCCCTCTTTAAAAAGTTTGCCCATCACTGATTTAGAGTATTCCCAACAAATGTTCAGTATTCACTTCAGAATTTTTAGGGAGGGGGAACCTATGTTTATTACCTTCTAAATCACCCTTTTACACTTAATGCTAACCTTTATGATATTGATTATTATTTTAGCAAGCATTTATTGCTATGTGCAAATCACTGTACTCTGTAACAAAGGAAAGAAAAAAAAGGTTAAATAAGAAATAAACTCTGCCCTTGAGGAGGTTGTATTCTAGTAGAAGAGATAATGAAGAATAGGAATGAGGACTGGCCCTAAGATTTTAATGACATGAGGAATTTTCAGATAAGCAAATTCCTTTTACTAATTAAAGAACTGTCTAGAGCAGTGGTTCCCAAACTTTTTTGGCCTACCGCCCCCTTTCCAGAAAAAATATTATTGAGCACCCCTGGAAATTATTTTTTTTTAAATTTTAATAGCAATTAATAGGAAAGATAAATGCACCTGTGGCCATCACTGCTTCTCTGGATCTCTGCAGCACCCACCAGGGGGGCAGTGGAGCCCACTTGGGGAATCACTGGTCTAGAGCAATGCAGGGTTAGGTGATTTTGCCATCCTCATATTGCTGGTCTATGTCAAAGTCAGGATTAGATTCTAGGCCTTTCTCAATCCAAGGAGAATCCTCCTATCCATGAGCTCTTATAGAGGAGATAAGACTACAAATAACCATAATCCCAGAGGAATCATGTATAAGACAGGTAAGCAAAATTCCATGAAAACCTTGAGGAAGAGATCACTTCCAAAAGGAGGGGAGGGAAGGCTATAAGGAAAAGATAATGTATGAGTTTAATTTTCAGAGACAGTTGGAATTTTCATGGTATATCACCAATAGGCCATGTGCTAAGAATAATTTTAGTTCATGCACAGACACACATGTAGCCATACACAGACATACACATATTCACACACATATATGCCTATCTCTTGCCTTCTAGAGAAATTAAAGGCAATTATTAGTAAATGGGCCAATCTGTTGATAATTATTCTCCCAATTTTGTCCATTGTTTTTGTCAAGAGTTGTAAGATATGCTTCTGGTACATATTTTTCTAGCAACAAATCAGTATCTCCACTTCTTAGACCCTGGAAAATTATGAAGAAGGTGTTACAATCTAAGTAGTGAGATAAATAGTCCCTAATAATCTATAGACACATTTGTTTCTTTGAGTATGGCTGATTTTTGTCTAGCCAAGCTAGTTTACTTATGGATGATAGAATATATTAAGAAAGAGGCAGTCTTTGACAAAACAGATGGCAAGGAATGTGTCTAAATGTTACTTTAGGTATGCCCAGAAGTTTTGAATGAGTTCTGCTGTCAGACTTTGCTGAATTTAAATTTCTTCTTGTAATTTATCTCTAACCAGCTCAGGGCTAATATATATCTGCTATCCAGGAGGGCATGAAACATAAATTAAGCATGCATGGGCAACTTGATATGTTATGTATGAGACAACATCCATTATTTGTTACTGCTTATAAATTACTATACTTTGGGGAAGTTTAAATATTCATTTTTTATTGAATACAATATGTAATTCTGATTTGAATATCCAATTTTAGAAGTTCCTTGATTCTTAGTTTGACTTTTGATAATCTGTCTTTTGATGGAAAGCAACCATAATTATTTTAATCTTTGTTTCTCATTTTCATTAATTAGTTAATTTTAAAAAATGTTGGCAGTAGTCAAGTCATCATAACAATAAACTAGATCTCTTAAAATAGTTTGAAGAAAGGAGATCAAGGCTAATTTTGATTTAGACATTGTAGATTTGCTTGGAAGGTAAAGTTCAAGGCCAGCATAGCATTTAGACCTTCCATGATCTCCTTCCACCTTTCTTTTCAGTCAGTCAATATACTCATATTAAGCTTGCTCTGTGCCCATTTTCCACATTGAAACAAAAGACCATTCTTTTATGTTATCTACACACTTGCTTTGCATATTTTACAGGGATACCCCACTAGATTCTCCAGAAGAACTAGTCAAAATATCATACAATAGAAGGAGGATTTGCATTCAAGAGACTTGGTTTCAAGTATGGGGTCTACTGCTTGCTTCTTGTAGGAAAGTGGATGATATATTTCCTCTCAATAAACTTTATTTGTAAAACTATCAGTTTGAATTAGATGATCTCCATATCCTATGAACTACTCTCATTTATCCTTATACTGAGAGTTGGCAAATTATACTCAATAAATCATAGTCTTTCTCCCTCCTTATTCTACCCTTTCCCCCCAAAGAAGGTCTAAATAAAATATGGAGAACTGAAATTCATGTTAGTTATTTTGTGAGGAAATTTTAGCTCTAAAATCAGTATGCCAAACTACCTACTAATTTTTTAGATGTACTTAAAAAACCCTCTAAATACAAAATACTTAAGAGAAATGCACACAAAGAAGGTTGAGAAGAATACCTTTCTAGTTCTTTGGATTATATCTGGTTCAGAGATCTAGAATTTTCACAAACTCTACCAGACATATAGCTGTAGCAGCTTCCAGATGGAAAACAGAAAGTGGCATTCTTAAGGCTCTTTCCTGGGTAGGAAGTCCTCAAATTGAAGGAAAGCGATCCCCATTGGCCTTTGTTATAGGAAGAGAGAGATTTATAAAGGTCTTCAGGAGTTCCCATTACCAACTTATAAATCAAAGGCTTTTCATCCAGAGAACAAGAATAAAGGCCTCTCTTCTTATTCTTCATATTTATATAATCTCCACTCTTCTTACTAATATCTAGTCAGATAAGGATCAATGAATCATAAAATCTCAAAAGTCAAGATTTTTTTGGTTGAGGTGACTTAGCCCAATTCATTAAGTTTTGCTTGTAAGAGTGTAACACCTTATTTTTACAGAACAGAAGCATTTTGGGAATGGTAGAGATCCATCTGGCTCAGGAAGATTATTTCACTGAAATGTTTTATAGGAAACTGTCCATTTTTAGTTCAGGGAGTGCTCCAGACGACATGTTTGATTTCTTTGAAGTGAGATAAAGGGGTGCCACTGCAGTCTGTTGCAGTATAATTACTTGGGAATTATTAGCTATTATCAGTTGTAAGCATATCAGTTTAGACATAGGAGCCCAAATTTTATTTTCAGTCCTATAGGATACAGAACAGAAAATAATGGAAAGACTAAAGAAACTGCTTTTTTGTCATCAGCTGATTACTGCTGCATTTACCATGTCAGAAATGAGCTGAATCAGCTAGGCACACCCTCTCAAAACCTGACCAGGACTTAACACATTGTCTTTGCAGTTTAAAGGTTTTGCCACTAGATGGTAATGTTCTATGTGTAGCTGTGAGAAAATTGTAGTCTGGAGGGACTGAACTCTCAGTTGTCTTGCTCTTAATGGGTTTTACCTGTTACTCCACTTATAAGTTCTTTTTATCAACTGCAACTTGGTTTAATTTTCTTCATATCTGAGGATTCTGTTACAGAGGAAAGAAAAGTGCATTGGATTCTTCCCAGCTTTGACTTTTATGGTGTGGGTCACCTTGGGTCAATCACTTCTCTTTTGGGCTTCATTTCCTTAATGGTAAAAATATAATAAAATAAAATATAAAATAAAAGGAGCTTAACTAGAATGCCTCTAAAGCAGGGGTCTGCAACCTTTTTGGCCCTGAGAGCCATAAACGCCACATTTTTTTTAAAATGTAATTTCGTGAGAGCCGTACAGTGCTCACAGTGCTCTCCTGTAACAGTGCCTGAAAAAAAAAAAATTTTGACTTTATGGCTCCTGCAGAAAGAGCCATATCTGGCCCTCAAAAGAGCCAGATATGGCTCGAGAGCCATATGTTACCGACCCCTTGTCTAAAGCCTCACCCAATTCCAAATCAATGTTCCTACTATGGTCAGTGATTAACGTCCCTCTTTTTGCAGAAATTGTCAGACCCATTTTAAAGGGGAACTACCAAAAGAAATATTTACTTTTAAATACATTATAAGGTTATTACATTAGGTTATTATTAGATTATAAGATTATTACAAACAAAGCTTTTGGAATTTTAACTACTGTCTGAAATTTTGGGGATGGGTTCATCCCTTATCTCTCATAACATAAATAGACAAATAGGTACAGTGATAGTTGGTCACTTGAAATAGCCAGGGCTTTTCTTGGTGATGGCAGCAACAATATATATTTTATATAAATAGGTATAGATAGATAATAGATAAGATGGGTGGATGCATGATGGATAGATAAACAAACATAGAAAATACATGTCTACTTCTTTCTGGTCAGTGGCATGTATATGTGTGTATATAGACATATACATTGTGCTAAATGCTACATAGACAAAGAAAGGTGAAAAAATAGATAAATAATGCATTATATATATTTACAACATGTATATTCACAGATAGACAGACAGACAGATGGAACTCCTTTTATGGCACTAAGTATGTTAATTTTTGTTCTTAGTTGTTTTGGGTGTGTGTCCTATCTGCCAAATAAGATTATAAACCTTTACAGTTCAAAGATAATGCTGCAGATCTTTTTTGTGTCCCAAGTTTCTAGCATGATGCTTTAAATATAGCACTTCTTAAATGTATCAGTGATGATTCTATCCTCTAAATTTCTGGCCCAAGAAACTATATTGTATAAATGAAACAACATATTTGCAAGTTTTTGGCCATACAGATGACAAACAATATTTCTTATGCAGAATATTAAAACCAAGGAACAGAGAAATTATTCAGCATAAGTAGTAGTCCAAAAATATAAAGGAAGATTATAGGTTAACATTATTAAAATTCAAAGTAAAAACCAAGATCTGCCTCTAGAATCTTATAGCAGTATTTTCTTAAGGAAATCATTCTAGAATACATAGAACTTCTGGCTACATATGCTGTGGAAGATGGCATCTAGGTGGTTCAAGGGATAGAGCCAGGCCTAGAAATGGGAGGGCCTGGGTGTAAATCTGACCTTAGATACTTCCTAGCTGTGTAACCCTGAACTAGTAACTTAACCCCCACAGCCTGGCCCTTATTACTTTTTTTGCCTTGGAATCAATATTCGTATTGATTCTAAGACAGAAGGTAAAGATTTAAAAAAAAAAACATGATGTGGAAGAAGAACCTATTGTTAGGGAGAAAGAGCCAAATAGAATGAGAGGTGGAGAAAGAAATTTCATGCCTCACCAAAGATGTTTTAAGGAGATCTGATCTAGAGAGAATAACATAGGAACTTCCTTAGAGTAAGCAGATTCTTCCTCAACTAGTCCTTGAGGGTGGTTTGAGCAATACTTTGGAATTTCAGTAAAAAGAGGTTAGCATCAGGTTAAGTCCTCAGAGGTCTCATGAATTTTTAAACTTCTTTACCACCTGATAATATTCATCCTTGGCCAGATAATAAGGGCTTCCCTCCCTGGGATTAATATATTACCTACAGGGCTCTCACTTTCTGGAATTCTCAATAAAATTACAAATCTTTTGGCAATACTTTTCAAACATCATGATTTTAACTGATAATAATGTGTTTAAGATAACACTAGAAATTACACTAATAGTAGCTAGCATTCCTATAGCAATTTAAGGTTTTTAAGACACTTTATTGATAATAATATCATCATATCTCTTTATAATAATATCTCTTTTAATTCTCTCAACAACCTTGGAAGTAGGTGTTATTATTATGCTCATTTCCAAGATGTAGAATTTGAGACAGAAAGAGGTCAATTACTCGCCCAAGTTTGCACAGCTAGTAAGTATAAATTTTTTGAACTGTGGCGAAGACAGAAGTAAAAAATAATTACTGAAAATCTCTGGCTTTAGGATAATTTATGTGCTCTCTCACCAACAAAGGATAACATTTTACTTTATTATTCTCATTTATCTTATGCCTATTTTTCTTATTTCTTTTAAGTTCTAGTTTCTTCTTTTAAAACTTCATTATTTTAGTTTTATTACTATTGCCAATAAAAAGAAATCCTGTAATGGTAAAGTCAATATGTTAATCAACTAGGTTTTTTTAAGTGCCTTCCATGTACCAGATGCTAAGCTAGGTGCCAGGGATAAAAAGCATGGCAAAAAAACAAAACAAAACAAAAAACTAGTCCCTTATTCTCAAGGAGCCCAAGTCTAATGGGGTGAAGAATAAACAGTTAATTATATGTTTTTAGAATAAATTTTATAGATTTTTCATTATAGTATTAAATTGTAATCAGCATTTAACTGCATAGAGTAAGCATAATCATTAAAGAGAATCAGGGATTATTATTTATTATTTGGCCAGGCCATAGCTACTTATTTAGTATCTAGTGAGAGGGACTGGACCTGTCAAAAATATGGAAATCCAAGATTAATCTAAGGAAATTACATCTATTAATGGTGGCTAGCATTTTCTCATTTAAAGAGAAAAATGGCATCAATTAAAAAAAAGTCTTGCTTTCTGTCTTACTAGTAACCTTAAGACAAAAGGGTAGGGGCTAGATAAAGGCTATCCAGTGACTCGCCCAGGGTCACACAACTAGGAAATGTCTGAGACCATATTCGAACCCACAACCTCCCAAATCTAGGTCTAGAGTACTATCCATCGAAGCACCTGCCTACCCGTGCAATGGCATCAAATTCGAATGGAAACAGGAGTTCACTGAACTGCACATAAGAATTTCTGTTATGTGCATACTGAATTAGAAAACCACATATTAACTTGTATATTTTATTTGTTTTGTTAAATGTTCCCCAATTATATTTTAATATGATTTGGGCTTTATTCCAGAGGGTTGTGAGCTAGATATGGATTGTGGATGGCATACTTGGTACCTCTTAGTAGGGTTCTGAGATTAAATGAAATTGTCCAGTCATCTCATCAATAGGTGTCAGAGGCAGGACTAGAACCTATATCTTGCTTCAAAGCCAGTGATTGGTCTGCTATAGCAGATTTTCTCTTTACTGAGAACATAGAGAATGAAAGGATACTTTTTCCATTGATTTTTCCTGATTATACCTCTAGTCAAAAGTGATTTCTTCCAGAATTTTGTCTGAATGTGTCTTCTGGCACTTATCAAACTATGTGTGGTGCTGTAGCTATTTTCTTACATGTCTACTAAATTTTATGGTCCCTGAGAACAGGGACTGTCTTATCTCTATTGTTCTCAAGGGTCTCCATGTGATTTGTCCATAAAAAATGCTATATATTTATTGAGTAATTGAGTAAGTGAATGGTGCCAGACCCTTGGGTTACATTAAAAAAAAAATAGTCGAAATCACTCATCTCAGAGTTTGAAGTCTATAATAGGGCATTATATAGGTTAATGTGTGATCAATATAAATATTACTTTTGCAAGATTGAATGTGGGGCCTGAGGGTATCATTATAGTCTTAGGGTTTTGTGGCTTATAGATAATGTGAAACATAATTTCTCGTATTTTCTAACTTCACTGACTGACTATGCCTCTTTTATGTTTACTTGAGGATTCAAGTGTCCCACAAGGATGAGGCAGGTGAGGACCAAAAAGGGAACATAAAGAGATGGGATTAACTAACTTTTCAACATTAGTCCAGCTTTGTTCAACCACTAAATAAGTACATCTGCTACAAAGTCCTTTGTAATAAGGTCATTTTCAAAGGTTTACTTTCTAATAAACTCAGACACCTTCATTAGCATCCTCGAGTTTCTTACAAGTTACATCTGTCACAACATTGGTTCTTCATTTTACGGCTTTTAAAGAGATCTGTTTTCAGTTTATCATTGAAAGTATAAGAAGGAAAAGATGACAATAAAAGAAAAAGACAAAGGGAAATGACAATTAAAAAAGATATCCTTTTAATTGTTGTTTAAGAAGTATGAATAGGGTCACTTCATAGAATCATAGAATCTTAGAGTTAAAAAGAAACTTGGAGTTCATTGAGTCTAGTACTTGCTAAAGTTCTGTTCCTAGGGGGCAGATGGGTAGCTCAGTGGATTGAGAGCCAGACCTAGAGACAGGAGGTCCTAGGTTCAAGTCTGGCCTCAGACACTTCCCAGCTGTGTGACCCTTGGAGCCAATATACAGTATTGACCCCAAGATGGAAGGTAAGGGTTTAAAAAAATTTTTTTAATTAAAAAAATAAAGTTCTGTTCCTATTAAAATAGGAGTAGGTTCTAAGATTTTAATAAAATTTATGTGAACTATTTGGATAGGTAGAAGATGAGAGAGAGAGAGAGAGAGAGAGAGAGAGAGAGAGAGACAGACAGACAGACAGACAGACAGACAGACAGACAGACAGACAGAGACAGAGACAGAGACAGAGAAGGGATCCTAATCTAACTTTTCCATGTGGCTCCTCCAGCAGACCCTGGAAGGGAAGTTTGTAGGTAGAAAGCCAGAGACAGAGAGGGCAAACTTCCTGCTTACCTTTTTTTATAACCTCCTGGCTGCCTTACTCCTGTCCTAGCCGCTGTGTCAAGTTCAGGCTCATGCCAGGTATGCAGATAGTCAACAGGAAATAATGTCACCTGTGTGACCCTAGAAAGGGGGGAACATAAATTGCCTTCACACAATCTGAACCTTATTTTTAATTCTTCCAATATCCTCTACCTCAATTGCTTGTCATCTGCTTGAATATTTTCATTCACTAACTAAGAAGGTATATGATTCCATTTTGTATGGCTGTACCCGTTAGGATGTTCTCCTTTGTAATTAGTCAATTCTGCTTCTTTTATAATTTTAACCCATTGAACCTGGTGCCCCTAAATAAACCAGACCTCTCTTCCACATGACAACTCGTCATACAACTTAGTTATATCCTGTGTCCTCTTTGTCCAGGAATGTGCCGGTAAAAGATGACTTACCCCTATGCTCATGAACCCTGAATACTACTTCTAAGGATAAAATAGAAACTTTTCAGCATGGCTTTTAAAGTCCTTGACAATCTTTTTGGAACTTTATCCTGCCCTTCTCCTCTGTATCTTAAATGTTCAAGATTTCCTTTTTAAAAGAATTCTGTTGAGAATTGTACAAAGCAATAGAATCTTTTCAATAAATGCAAATGCAATGTAATGCAAATAATCACTCCTTTACCCACTTATAAAGTCTATAAATATTCATTTTTTATAAAGTGGATGCCCTTAAAGTAAGTCTTAGCTATATCTAATAAAAGGCTTCAAACTTAATATTAGTCTATGGTAGTCTTGACCTGGAAAAAATTCAGAATTAACAAAGTAGTTATAAGCATGGATCTTTAATGGGGATAAAGAAATTTTAATAGAGAAAAAACACAGAATTGTCACCCTGAAATATAATCATGGGTAGCAAATAGAACCAAAGCATTGAAACTTCTCTGAAATACAGAAATGGGGTTCTTAAATAATTTTCTTAGAAAAGAAAGAGGGATGTAAAAGCCATATTACTTAAATTCATGGAAGCTTGGGAAAGTCAGGAAAGCTAGAGGCGATGGTGGCTAGAAGTGGATTTGATTGTCCTCTTTCAAACTGAGTCTTCCAGTTTCTGGGAACTAGCTAGACAGATTCATAGTCAATTCTGTTATTTTTTAAACCCTTTCCTTCTGTCTTGGAGTCAATACTGTGTACTGGCTCCAAGGCAGAAGAGTTGAAAGGGTGGGCAATGGGGGTCAAGTGACTTGCCCAGGGTCACACAGCTGGGAAGTGTCTGAGGCCAGACTTGAACCTAGGACCTTCCATCTCTAGGCCTGGCTCTCAATCCACTTAGCTACCCAGCTGCCCCCACAATTCTGTTATTTGAGCTCCTTGTTTTAACACTCAAAGTAAGAGAATTATCTGAAAGTACTATTGTCAGTAGCTTTCAACAGTTAGCAGCATTTGTCAATAATATAGCTCTTGCACATAGTAAGTGCTTAATAAATACTTGTATTGAACAGGATGGGGTAGAAATAAATATTATCAGGGATGTGCTGTGCTGGTGCCAACTCCCAAGAGCTAGCAAGTGTTAATTGCTAAAATTTCATTGTGAATATTAACATCTTGGAAATCATTGAACACTGAATCGAAGCTTGATTTTCTTGTTTGTCTGGACTACTAGGCCTACTGCAGAGATGTGAACTCTGAATGGAGAAGAGATTTTAAAAAAAGATCTTTATTTTATTCTAGTAACAAATTTACCCATAAGTTTTCCAAAGTTATATGATTCATATTGTTTCCTTTCTCCCCCTTCACTCAGTTGACAAGCAATTCCACTAGATTATACATGTATTATCACTCAAAACATATTTCCATGTTATTCATTTTTTTATTTTTTATTTTTAGAAAAAATTTCCATGGTTACATAATTCATATTTTTACTTTACCTTTCATCCCCTCAACCCCCCGCCCCCATAGCTACCTTGCATTTCCACTGGTTTTAACATGTGTGGTCAGTCAAGACATTTTTTTTAAATAATTTTTTATTTTTAGAAAAAATTTCCCTGGTTACATAAGTCATGTTTTTACTTTACCCTTCACCCCTTCACCACTCCCCATCCTCCAACTCACCCCCCCCAGTAGCTAATTCGCATTTCCATTGGTGTGGTCAGTCAAGATTTATTTACACCTTATTGATAGTTATATGGGTGTGGTCTTTTCAGGTCTACATCCCCAATCATGTTCTCATCAACCCAAGTGTCCAGGCAGTTGTTTTTCTTCTGTGTTTTGACTCCTGCAGTTCTTCCTCTGAATGTGGGTAGTGTTCCTTTCCATAAATCCCTCAGAATTGTCTTGGGTCATTGCATTGCTGCTAGTACAGATGTCCATTACATTTACCATAATATATCAGTCTCTGTGTACAATGTTCTCCTGGCTCTGCTCCTTTCACTCTGCATCAATTCCTGGAGGTCTTTCCAGTTCACATGGAATTCCTCCAGTTTATTATTCCTTTGAGCACAATAGTATCCCATCACCAGCATATACCACAATTTGTTCAGCCTTTCCCCAATTGAAGGACATACCCTTGCTTTCCAGTTTTTTGCCACCACAAAGAGCACAGCTATAAATATTTTTGTGCAAGTCTGTTTATCTATGATCTCTTTGGAGTACAATCCCAGCAATGGTATGGCTGGATCAAAGGGCAGGCAGTCTTTTATCACTCTTTGGGCATAGTTCCAAATTGCCCTCCAGAATGGTTGAATCAGTTCACAACTTCACCAGCAATGCATTAACATCCCAATTTTGCCACATCCCCTCCAACATTCATTACTTTCCCCTGCTATCATTTTAGCCAATCTGCTAGGCATGAGGTGGTACCTCAGAGTTGTTTTTATTTGCATTTCTCTAATTATTAGAGATTTAGAACACTTTCTCATGTGCTTATTGATACTTTTGATTTCTTTATCTGAAAATTGCCTATTCATGTCTCTTGCCCATTTATTAATTGGGGAATAGCTTGATTTTTTATATAATGGATTTAGCTCTTTGTATATTTGAGTAATTAGACCTCTGTCAGAATTTTTTGTTATAAAGATTTTTTCCCAGTTTGTTGTTTCCCTTCTGATTTTGGTTGCATTGTTTTCCCTTGTACAAAACCTTTAAATTTAATATAATCAAACTTATTTATTTTACATTTTGTAATTTTCTCTAACTCTTGTTTAGTTTTAAAATCTTTCCTTTCCCAGAGATCTGACAAGTATACTATTCTGTGTTCACCTAATTTACTTATAGTTTCCTTCTTTATATTCAAGTCTTTCACCCATTCTGAATTTATCTTGGTGTACGGTGTGAGATGTTGATCTAAACCTGATCTCTCCCATATTGTTTTCCAATTTTCCCAGCAGTTTTTGTCAGATAGTGGATTTTTGTCCCAAATGTTGGACTCTTTGGGTTTATCATACACTGTCTTGCTGACATCACTTACCCCAAGTCTATTCCACTGATCCTCCCTTCTATCTCTTAACCAGTACCATATTGTTTTGATTACTGCTGCTTTATAGTATAGCTTAATATCTGGTACTGCTAAGTTACCTTCCTTCACGTTTTTTTCATTATCTCCCTAGATATTCTTGATCTTTTGTTCTTCCAAATAAACTTTGTTATAGTTTTTTTCTAATGTAGTAAAAATGTTTTTGGTAGTTTGATAGGTATGGCACTAAATACGTAAATTAATTTGGGTAGAATGGTCATTTTTATTATGTTAGCTTGTCCTACCCATGAGCACTCAATGTTTTTCCAATTGTTTAGATCTAGTTTTATTTTTTTGGAAAATGTTTTGTAGTTATGTTCGTATGATTCCTGTATTTATTTTGGTAGATAGATTCCTAAGTATTTTATATTGTCTAGGGTGATTTTAAATGGTGTTTCTCTTTCTACCTCTTGCTGCTTTAATGTGTTGGAAATATATAGAAATGCTGATGATTTATGTGCATTTATTTTGTATCCTGCAAATTTGCTAAAGTTGTTGATTATTTCTACTAGCTTTTTAGTTGATTCTTTAGGATTTTTAAAGTAGACCATCATATCGTCTGCAAAGAGTGATAGCTTAGTCTCCTCCTTGCTTATTTTAATACCTTCAATTTCTTTTTCTTCTCTAATTGCTACTGCTAGTGTCTCTAGTACAATGTTAAATAAAAGAGGTGATAATGGGCATCCTTGTTTCACTCCTGATGTTATTGGAAAGGCTTCTAATTTATCCTCATTGCATATGATGCTTGTTGATGGTTTAAAATATATACTGTTTATTATTTTTAGGAAAGAACCTTCTATTCCTATACTTTCTAGTGTTTTCAGTAGGAATGGGTGTTGTATTTTGTCAAAGGCTTTTTCTGCATCTATTGAGATTATCATGTGTTTTTTGTTGGTTTGCTTGTTGATATGGTCAATTATGTGGATGGTTTTCCTAATATTAAACCATCCTTGCATTCCTGGTATAAGTCCCACCTGATCATGATGAATAACCCTCTTTATCACTCACTGGACTCTTTTTGCTTGTATTCTATTTAAGATTTTTGCATCTATGTTCATTAAGGAGATTGGTCTGTAATTTTCTTTCTCTGTTTTTGATCTGCCTGGCTTTGGAATCAGTACCATATTTGTGTCATAAAAGGAGTTGGTAAGATTCCTTCTTTTCTTATTATATCAAATAATTTGTATAGTATTGGGATTAATTGTTCTTTGAATTTTTGATAGAATTCATTTGTGAATCCATCAGGCCCTGGTGATTTTTTCTTAGGGAGTTCTTTAATGGCCTGTTCAATTCCTTTTTCTGATATTGGATTATTTAAGTATTCTATTTCTTCTGCTGTTAATCTAGGCAATTTATATTTTTGCAAATATTCATCTACATCACCTAGATTGTTAAATTTATTGCTATATAATTGGGCAAAATAGTTTTTAATGATTGCCTTAACTTCCTCTTCATTAGAGGTGAGGTCTCCTTTTTCATCTTTGATACTATTAATTTGGTTTTCTTCTTTCCTTTTTTAAATTAGATTAACCAATACTTCGTCTATTTTATGTTTTTTTCAAAATACCAGCCTCTGGTCTTATTTATTAATTCAATAGTTCTTTTACTTTCAATTTTATTAATTTCTCCTTTGATTTTTAGTATTTTTAATTTAGTTTTCATCTGAGGATTTTTAATTTGTTCATTTTCTAGTTTTTTAAGTTGCATGCCCAATTCATTAACCTCTGCCCTCCCTAATTTGTTAATATATGCACTCAGTGATATAAATTTTCCTCTTAGAACTGCTTTAGCTGCATCCCATAAGTTTGGGTAAGATGTCTCATCATTGTCATTTTCTTCAATGAAATTATTGTTTCTGTGATTTGTTCTTTCACTAAATTATTTTGGAGAATCATATTATTTAATTTCCAATTAGTTTTTGGTTTGCCTCTCCATGTATTCTTACTAATAACTATTTTTATTCCATTATGATCTGAGAAGATTACATTTATTATTTCTGCTTTTTTGCATTTGTTTGCCATGTTTCTGTGCCCTATTACATGGTCTATCTTTGTGAATGTTCCATGTGCTGCTGAATAGAAGGTGTATTCCTTTTTGTCTCTATTTATATTTCTCCAAATATCTATTAATTCAAATTTTTCTTGGGTTTCGTTCACCTCTCTTATCTCATTCTTATTTATTTTTTGGTTTGATTTATCTAGATCTGATAGGGGAAGTTTCAGGTCCCCCACTGGTATGGTTTTGCTATCTATTTCATCCTTGAGCTCCACTAGCTTCTCCTTTAGAAATTTGGAAGCTATTCCATTTGTTGCATACATATTGAGTACTGATATTTCTTCATTGTTTATACTGCCTTTTATTAGGATGTAGTAACCTTCCCTGTCTCCTTTAACCTTATCTATTTTTACTTTGGCTCTGTCAGAGATCATGATAGCCACCCCTGCCTTCTTTTTTTCATTTGAAGCCCAAAAGATTTTGCTCCATCCTCTCATTTTCATTCTATGTCTGTCTGTCTAATATGTGTTTCTTGTAAACAACATAGGGTTGGGTTTTGGTTTCTAATCCACTCTGCTATTTGCTTCTGTTTTATGGGTGAGTTCATCTCATTCACATTCTCTCTCCTAGTCCTGTTCTTTCTTCTTTCACTGTTTCCTTCTATACCAGTGTTTTGTTTTTAATCAGTTCCTCCCTTGTTTTACTTCCCTTTCTCCCCACTCCCTTCATATTCCCCTCTTATTATTCTTTAAAGCCATGCGGTGCTCCCCCCCCCCAAGTCCTCTCCCTCCCTAGTATTCCTTCCCTCCCCACCAGTCCCTTTGTTACCCTTCTACTTCTCTATAGGGCGTGAATCAATTTTCTGCCCCTATGGATCTGATTTTTCTTCTCTAAGTTGATTTCAATGCACTTAAGTATTGAATATTCCCTCTCTCTAACTTCTTTACCCTTACAATGTATTGTTATTTTTCCCCTCTTGATCCCATTTGCTTCTTTATGGAATATAAATTTATTCCTTTTTGTTTGCTTTCCTTTTTTCTTATTGTTATCTTCTTCTCCCCTAGTTTTGTATATATTTATACATACATACATACATACATACATACATACATATATATTTATATATCTCTTGACATTTCATCCTATACAGTTAGTCCCTGTTCCCTCTATGTAAACTTCTTCTAGTTACCCTGTTGGTAATTATAATTTTTAATATTTGCCAATACCTTCTTTTCTTCTTGGGATATAAATTGATTGAATTTGTTGTGTCCCTTAAAGAAAAGAATTTTTTCTCCTCCCCCCATTCTCTTAATTACCTTATGTTGATTCTCTTGAGTTCTGAGTTTGGGCAGCAAATTCTCTGTTTAAGTATGGTTTTTTCTTGATGAATGTTTGGAAGTCCTCAATTTTATTGAATGACCATACTTTCCCCTGCAATAATATAGTTAGTCTTGCTGGATAGTTGATTGTCGCCCCAGTTCTCTTGCTTTCCAGAATATTGTGTTCCATGCCTTCCAGTCCTTCAATGTAGATGCAGCCAGATCCTGTGTTATCCTAACTGTGGTTCCCTGATATCTGAATGACTTCTTTTTAGCAGCTTGTTATATTTTTTCCTTGGCATGGTAGTTTTTGAATTTGGCTATAATATTCCTGGAAGTTGTCAGTTGTGGATTAAATGTAGGAGGTGATCTGTGGATCCTGTCAATTTCTACTTTTCCTTCTTATTCAAGAATTTCTGGGCAATTTTCTCTGATAATTTCTTGTAAAATAGTATCTAAACTTTTCTTTTATCATGATGTTCTGGTAAACCAATAATTCTTAAGTTATTTCTTCTAGCTCTGTTCTCCAGATCTTTGGTTGAATCAATGAGGTGTTTCATATTCTCCTCAAATTTTTCATGTTTTTTATTTTGTTTAATATATTCTTGCTGCCTTGTGAAGTCATTTTCTTCTTGTTGTTGAGTTCTGTTTTTTAAAGACTGAATTTCATCCCTGGCTTTTTGGTCATCCTTCTCTTTCTGGTCCGATTTTCTTTGTAGATCATCTTTTGCCTTCTTTGCTTCATTTTCAAGCTGGCCAATTCTGGCTTTTAAGACTTTATTTTCTTGTTTTAGGTCATGTGTTTCCTTTTTCAAGTTGTCTTCAGCCTCTCTTGATTGTTTTTTGAGTTCCTGAAGTTCTGGAATTAATTGAGTTTTAAATTCTTGAGTTAATTGAATTTTGAGATCTTCCAAAGCCTGAGACCAGTTCACTGGAACTACTTCCTCTTCTATATCTCTTTCATTTGCTCTCTTTTCACTTCCTTGAAAGAAGCTGTCAATTGTCATTTCTTTTCTCTTTTTCTGTGGCTTGCTCATGTTTTTCCCCTTCCTTGTTCTGCTAATTTGAATAGATGTATTTAATGATCTTTGATGAAAGATCTTCCCCACAGGGGTAAATTACTTTCTTTGCCCTTGGAAGACTTTTTGTCTGTCCAATTGTTGGGATTAAATCTGTATGGATTGGATTAGCCTGCCCTGAGGCTAAAACCTCAAAACCTAGAGAGGAGGGAAAAACAAACAAACAAAACCCAAAAAAGTTACAAGAAGGTGACAAGAAGGACCATTTTTTGCTGAACTGAGCTCTCCAGCAGCGGGGTCCCCCTATGCTATCCACTGTGTTTGATCTGGTTTTCTTTTCTTTTGAAACCCTACATTCTCTATCTGGGTATGAGGAAGCCAAGCTGTCTGCGCTCTGGGGTTTGGCTCTCTCTAAGCCACCATCTTCTGGGCGTTTTTGCTGTGTTTCTCTGGTTTTCTCCTCCAGTCACCTCTCCAGTGTCTGTGTTTGACTCCCTGAGTCCTATGCCAGCAAGGCCCTCTGACCAGTGCACCCACTAGCCCTGAGATTTCCCAGGCCACTGGAGACTCCGCACAGCACGTGGGGGAGGCGTCTTGGGATCCTGTCAGCCCTCAGTCCTGACAGTTCAAGTATTGAAGCCTTTTTCTTGGCGTACCTCTTTAGTTGTGCTGCAGTAGGGTTACCCCTGCTCTGTCCCATTCTTAGATTCGGTCCTCTTTCTTCTGGAAGCACATTGTTTTCTATCTTGGTGCATAAGGGTGAGGAGGTTTTAAGATTTGCTCTATCTACTCTGCCATCTTACTGGAACCTAGTCAAGACATTTACATATTATTGATAGTTACTTTGGTGTGGCCTTTTCTGGTTTACATCCCCAATCATGTCCCTTTCAACCCAAGTGTTCAAGCAGTTGTTTTTCTTCTGTGTTTCCACTCCTGTAGTTCTTCCTCTGAATGTGGGTAGCATTCTTTTCTATAAATCCCGTTATCTTATAAACCAAAACTCCAAATTATATACCCAAATAAATAAGTGATAAATCACATTTTAATCTGTATTTCTACTCCAACAGTTCTTTTTATATAAGTGGATAGCATTCTGTTGCATAAGTCATGAGAGTTTTTTTTATGAAGTAGAATCAGTAGAACTTGGTAACTGATTGGATATTGGGATGAGAGAGGGGAAAGAATAATCTCTTATAGAGATTTCTGTCAACAGAAAAGGAGAAATTTAGAAGAGGAATAGATTTTGGGGGAATGATGAGGTCAGTTTTAGACATGGTGAGTTTGCCATATATGGAATGTTCTCTCAGTAGTTCCACAACCCTACCATTTTTACTCATTGAAAGTTTACTTATCTCTAATCCTCATTCTATCTACCCTACATGAAGTCAGTCTTTCCTTGATTCTCTCAATTGTATATTATCTCTTACCATATTTTTTCTGTATCCATTTTATTGTAATATTGCAGTATATATATTGCTGTGTTGTATTTCCCTTGCTGAGTTATAAATCTTGTGAGGCCAAGTACCTTGACTTATTTTCTTCACATCTCTCAAGCAAATCGCAAGGTGTTTTTGCACTTAATAAGGGCTTAGTAAATAATTAAATGAATAAATTCATAGCTAATATTTTCCATTTGCCCTATATAATCTCTCTTGAATTTCAAGAGATAACTAAAATAAAATTAAAAGAAGTACAAAATTCAAGTTTAAATTAACAATTTTTCCTCTTAAATTTCTAGCTTATCTATGTTTTTGAACAAATTTCTTAAAAAGGAGGGAAGAGGGAGTCCTTCTTTAAGCCTTGGGAACTAGAAGGTCAAATAATATGACCAGCAGTCTCTTAAATATTTTTGATATTAATAAAAGGGGCTTGACTCATTTCCTTAAAAGTAAACACTTTCTTTTTGTATAATGGCAACCTCTAAAGAACTAAAGGTATCTTTCAAAAGTAATCAAGGGTGATTACCTTGGTCTGGGAGAAGAAAGCTAAATAACTGGACACTTATGTCCCTATTTCCAGTAATATGTAAACTGCTAGCAAAGGAAAAGAAGAATATTTGGAAAAGTAATAAATAGTAGATGATGACGAAGGAGAACTAAGGAGTTTAACAACAGCTAAGGTGATTAATCTAAATGAGAACTAAAAAGAAAGACTTTAAATATTGAAATACAGTCTCTAATTTGTATTTTAAAATCCTGTATAACTTGATTCCCTCCTACTGTTCCACTTTTCTTACATATTACTTCCCTCCATATAAACTGTGATCCAGTGACACTAGCCTCCTTGCTATTCTTTGCACATATCCCTCCTCAACTCTAGGTTGTCCTCCATGCTTGTAAATCCCTCCTTATAGTTCATTCTCCAACCTCCTTCAGGTCACACCTAAAATCTCATCTGCAAGTAGCCTTCCCCCATGACCCTTGCTAATACTGTATTGTCTGTGACATTGTCACTAACTTATCATTTATGTATCTCATTTATATGTAGTGTTTTGTTTTGATCTGAAAAAAGGCACAATGACATATATATATGTGTGTGTGTGTGTATATACATACATATATATATATATACATATATGTGTGTGTGTATGTATATATATAAAATTTAAGATCTTTAATTGAGGCAATGGGATTATAATCAAGAAAACCATACAGAGCTATAGCCTTGGAATTATAATTTGGGGAGAGCCATACAGAGCTGCAGCCCTGAACAATAGAAAGAGGGGAATTTAGTCTTTTGAAAAGGGGGAGAGGGCAAAAGCCAGGTTACTTGAATTCTCTAAACCTTGAGAAATATGGCAAAAGCCTAGGGTGATTGGAAAAGTACTTAAGGTTTGATTATCTCTAATTTCTAAGAAAGAGGCAAAACCATTCAACCTTTGTCTGTCTTTTGAGTTCTTTTGTTTTAACATTCTAGGAAAGAGCCTGGCAGTAAGTCAATTTGGAGATTCCTTGAACACAAGATTGTCAGAATGTGAGCTCCTGGAGAATGGTCAAAACAGAGGTCACTTAAAGTTCATTCAATAAATATCTATTTAAGTGCCTGTTATGTGTCAGGCACTGTGCTAAACTCAGGGGATATAAAAAGAAGCAAAAGATGTTCACTGTCCTTTAGGAGCTTATAATCTAATGAAAAATACAATATTTAAACAAATATGTACAAAATAAGGTATATAAATTGATGTTTGAGGGGTGAGACATTTTTAGTTACCCATTTTCAGCCAGGACATCTCTGCTTTTGGACTGACTGCAATTGTTGAGCCAATGTTCTTCCCCCAGGGTAGGGGTGAAGTAAAATCTTTGTTCATAGACTAGTTGTTGGCTTAGCTTGGGCGCCATGGAAGAGCAGAAAGGTGTGAACAGAGTAAATTAGAAGAGGGCTCCTATAAATTCATTTCCCATTAATTGTATTTGAGGAAGCACAAGATTTTATTTTCTGGTAACATCTAACAGTATATCACTTACTGGGAAAGTAGCCTTTTACTCCAGCTTCTCTATTTGACAGTCCTATTTGCTCAAGGAAATTACATCCAGGTGAGATTTTTTAAAAACTGTTATATGAAAACATATTTTGATATATCAGTGATATGGGAAAATGGGAGGTACAGTAGAAACATGGCAATAGCTGTTTTTCATTTTTCTTCTTTGGCCTCAAGCTTTAGCAATAAAGTAAAACCTATAAATATTGGTTTTGAAATACAAGAAACCCAATGCAAATATTTTGAAGGGATAACAAGTAAGAGGGGATGAGTCACACTTAGAAGCTAGTTAAGAAATGGGGACTGAGCTTCGGATAAAGAATAAAGTTATAATAAGGCCAAAAGAGAGGAACAAATTAAACATAAACAATAATAAATACTGACATCACATTTAATGGATTTGATAAAAAATGCTCATTTTTTCCTATATTCCCAGTTTTAACAACTATGTAAAAAGTAGGCAACCTTTAAAAATTCTCTATTATGTTAGTCATTAAACAATCACAGAATTTACTGAAATTGGATTAGGAAAATAGTAAAAAAAAAAAAAAAGATGTGTAAATTTGTTCCAAAATAAAATCTGAGGTCTATAATACCAAGCCCAATATGCATTGATTTTTTTTATCTTTTGCAAATAAAATATTTAGATGTTATTTATTGTTATTATTTCTGAATTTATTATCCTAAATTTTTACTTTAGATTTTGTAGACTATTTTGTAATCACATAGGTTAGTGAATGCTCCTCTTTCAAATTCCCCTCCAAAATCTTCCATATCCCTTTGAGTTCTGGTTCTGATCTCCACATGTCCCCAAAATTGCCTGGTTTGGATGAGAAAGAGTCAGTCAGTCAATAAATATTCATTTAGGTATCAACTATGTGCTATAGTGTGCTAAGATCAGGAATGCAAAGAGACAGTATGCAAATAACTATGTACAAATAAGATACATACAGCGTAAACTGGAGATAACAGAGGAAGGGCACTAGCATTAAGGTGTATCAGGAAAATCTTTCTGTAGAACAGTGACTGGCATTTGGAAATGGCATGTTTTATGCAAGGAACAGCAGAGAGGCCAGTGCTACTGAATTACAGAATGCATGTGTGTGGGAGTAGATGTTGGATTTAAGAAGACTGGAAATGTAGGGGGTGGAGGGAGAAAGGTTATGAAGTGAATCAAATGCTAAACAGAGAATTTTATTTTTGGTCTTGGAGGTAATAGGGAGCCACTGGAGTTTATTAAATAGATTGGGTGAATGACTTAGCCAGATCTACATTTTGACAGCTGAATGGAGGATGAGCCTGAATAGGGAGAGACATTAGATAGGGAGACCAACCAGTAGGCTGTTTCAGTAATCCAAGCATGAGGTGATGAGGGCCAGCAACAGGATGGTGAGAGTGTCAGAGGAAAGATGGATTGGTTTTTTTTGAGACATATTATGAAGATAAAGTCAATAGACCTTGGACACAGACTGGATATAGGGGAATGAGGAAGAGTGGAATGATTGGGAAGATGGTGATCCCCTTAATAGTAACATAGAGATGGGAAGAAGGCTTAGAGAGAATGAGTTCAGTTTTGAATATATTGAGTTTAAGATACCTATGGGATATCCAGTTTGAGATGTAGATTAGGCAGTTGGAGATGCAAGTCTGGAGTCTAGGTGGCTCAGTGGAGTCAGGAGGACCTGAGTTCAAATCTAGCCTCAGATACTTACAAACTGGATGATTCTGGGCAAGTCACTTAACCCTGTTTGCCTTAGTTTCTTCATCTCTAAAAGGACCTGGAGAAAGAAATGGCAAACTACTCTAGTACCTTTACCATGGAAATTCCAAAAGGGGACATGGAGAGTTGGACACAACTGAAAAGCAACTGAATAACAACAAATAGTTCTGGATACGTAAGTCTGAGAATCATCAGCATAGAGATGATCATTGAAACCTTGGGAGTTGATGAAATCACCAAATGAAATAGTATAGGAAAAGAAAAGAGTGCCTAGGATGACAGGGAAATGACTACATTTATTAACTGTTGTCTGGCAGAGGGTAATTAAAAGGATAATGAGGTGCTCCAGACTGAGGTTAAATAAGGAAATAGAATAGTTGCCTACCCATCTTTATAAATCTTTAAAAAGCTATATAGGCAAATAAAGGAAAATAATTATTTTTATTATGCTACCACTTTCAAGTAATCAAGAAATATTTTAAAAAAGCTTTTTCCCCACACTGATTTTTCTCAAAGCAAAAATTTCCCCATTTTTTCTTTTCATTATTTTTTTCATGTAAGAGGAAACTGAACTATCCTCTTATTTCTGTATTATTTGGCTTTACTCCAATGTAATAGCATTTTTATAGGAGATTAGTAACAGTCTTCTTTATTAATATATGTGGTAAAAAGATGGACTCTCTTAATTGGCTCCTGCCAAAAGTAGGCACAGTAATTACTACAACATGCCATGTGGATTTCTAGGAACATTTTACAAAGTTTGCTAGGGAAGGGAACTATTCCCTAATGAAAAATTCTTCATATTCTGTTTGCTAGTGATAGGCATTCTCCTTCAGTCAGTTATCTCCTTTGCAGCAGTGTGGCCCATTTGCTTTCAATTTCCATGTTTCCTGAAAAGATAACCTAGCACCAATGTGAATTTTTCTGACTGCAAGTCATCACAAGAATAAAAATATAGATCCCCCTTTGGGGCCGAAATCAATCATCTATTTAGCTTTCACCACTTCTTACAGATATTTGTAATGAAACCTATCATAAAATCCTTGTCAAAAATAGGGACAACTCTCATCCATCAATTTTTTAGAATTATGATTTTCCAGAATGGCTGTTGTTAAGAAACCACAGCCCTGGTAATCACCAACTTGAAAGAAATGAGACATTATTTGGATTCCTCTTCTTCGGAGACTAAAGTATATCCCTAACAAGTAGGCTGTCCCTTTATTGGGGACCCTCTCAGTGCCACCCTTCTTATGGGGCATGTAGTAGCAATCTATTTACAATATGGATTTTCTGGTTCTTTCTAGAGTCAGCTAGGTGGCTTAGTGGATATGAGTGCTGGGCCTGGAATCAGGATGATGTGAGTTCAAATATAGTCTCAGATACTTAGTAGCTGTGTGATCCCCGGCAAGTCCTTTAGCTTTGTTGGCCAAGGAGGCAAGCTGAAGAAGTACTCTAATATTTTTGCCATGAAAACTCCATGGACAGTGGTCCATGGATCATGAAAAATTGGACATGACAGAATACCTATGCAACACTTCTCTCTTACCTGCGCTTACAATGTCATGTCTGGGGGCACAGAGTTGGTACAGAGGACAGTGCAGTGGGGCTATTGAGGCAGTAGACAGAGGAGGAAAGCTGGGCAGGGAATATTGTGATCAAAGGACTCTAAGAACATTAGCCTGGAGCTAAGAAGGAAGCAGTTGTTCCCTAACATACAAACTGGTAGAATACTAGGATGTATAAAGAAAGGGATTTCCAGAGAGCCCTGGGATGGAATCAAACCCACTCCTAAAGAAAGAAAAGAAGTGCATCCACCACAGATATCAATATTTTGGGGGAAAGTCTCACTTATACCTGTAAAAGTTATGGCTATAGTGCCCAGGAGTCTCTTTGCTTTGGGGATAGTGACAAAGAGGTATTCCTGCTACAAAAATTTGCAAAGATCAATATGATTCAATAACTGTGGGTTTTCCCTCTTCCCATATAGATTTTAATTCTTCCACCCTTTAGAAGGCAATTTCCCTTGTAACCAATACATAGAATCGATTCTAAGATGGAAGATAAGGGTTTTAAAAAAAAGAAGGCAATCTCAATAAGTCATAATGATTAGGAAATACAAATCATCACCTGATAACCAGTCTAGCCAGATAATCCTCCCAATATAGCCCATCACTGGATCCATGCTTAAAATTTTCCCAGAATATGCTCATCATTGACACAGAATATCATACAACCCAAGATTGCATATCAATATTATGAGTCAGAATTGAAGTAGGGCTTTAGTAGAGGTATCTATATATGTAGATAATACATATGTCTACCCACATACAGATGACGAATTAGATAATGTAACAAGTTAGGTGAGTAACAAAACATTATTTCAGAATTTAAAGTGACCTCCCCCCCACCAAAAAAGAAAGGTTTCTATAGAAAGTTGATTAAAAATAAGAATGTTTCAATTTCATATTTTTTTCAGATAAGTTAAATATTTATAGGAAAATGATGACTGTAATAAGTAGATATATAATGTTAGAAAAGTAGTATGGGAAATATACCTGCATACTGTTGTAGACATTCAGTTCTAGACAATAAACCAGTATTTATTATTTATTTTATGCCAATCACAATGCTAAGGACCAGGAGTACAAAAAAAGACAAAAACAGCCTTTGCCCTTAAGGTGCCTACTGATGTATTAAACTCCTACTGTGGGCAGAACCAAGTTAAGCTAGACACTGTGAGAAATAAGAAAGTAAAATAAGACCTGGTTCCTGCCCTCAAGGAAGTTATAGTCTAATTGGGAGGAAAGGTCCCTGTGCAGAAAACTAGACTACAAAATAATTCTTGATAAATGCCAATAAGAAATAAGAATAAAGTGATTATGTGAAGGAAAGGTCATTGTCAAATGAAGCATCGGAAAAAAGATTCATGGAAAATGTATTGAAATAGTTCTTGAAATATGGGAAGTATTTTTTCAAAAAGAGTGAATTGAGAAATTGTAATCTACAAATAGGGACTCGTGTGATCAAAAGTACAGAGGGTTAGGAAGTGTGGAAATGGGCAGAATCAGTGTTTAATTCCAGACTAACTGGAACATGGACTATGTAGAGGGGAAGAATATAAAAAATATCCGTGGAAAGAGGTAACAAGATGGAAAAAAAACTCACCTAGTTTTAAGATTTATAAAGCACTTTAGCATATCTAATTTTATTTTAGTGACAACCCTAGGAAGAAAACGCTGTCATTATCCCCATCTACCAGATGAAGAAATAGAAGTATAAAGAAATTAAGTTAATTGCACAGGGTCACAGAATTAGTAAAAAATCTAAAACTAAATTTGAACTCAACTCTTTTTACCTCCAAATTGATTGAGCCAATCATGATTCTACTTAGTTGACCTTAATGCTAGGATTTTCTTATTAATATCCATTAATAGGCCATGTAGTTTCAATTCAGATGATAATCTTAGAAACCACTGTTCTTATGTTTTACTAAGTATGTTGCAGAAAACCCAGTCTGATTCTTAGCATTTTCATTGAAAAATAATGGTTGAAGAACATGTTGATTTATAATATCAATATATCAGTAACCTCTTCCAAATAGAGCTGGGAATATTCTATTTTTGTCCATAAACAGGGAAGACATATTCAGAAAGCTTTGTTGCTAAAAATAGAAATTGATTTCTCACCACATGAATAAAAATAATTAGGATCCAAGAGAAGTCTTTTAAAAAAGTTACTCTTATTATTTGGTCATTTGAAGTAATTCCCCCCTCCTCAGATTACCTTCCATTTATATTCTATTTACATAATTATTGCATGCTATTTCCCCTATTAAAATATGAGCTTCCTGAGGGCAGCAAAAGTGTTGTTTTTTTTATAGAACCCAATAGTACATGCCTAGTATATAGTAATAATACTGTTTAGTTTTTTTCAGTTGTGTCTGACTCTTCATGACCCCATTTAGGGTTTTCTTGGCAAAGATATTGGAGTGGTTTGCCATTTACTTCTCAAGCTCTTTTTACAGATAAGGAAACTGAAGCAAACTGTGTGTCTTCCCCAGGGTCACACAACTAGTATATATCTCGAGTCAGATTTGAACTCAAGAAGATGAGTCTTCCAAGGTCCAAGTCTTGTACTCTATCCACTGTAACATCTAGCTGCCTAGCAATATAACATAGCAATAATGGTCCTTAATAAATGATCATTGACTGCCTGACTGACCAATAAGTCATTTAAACATATAATGAAGAATTAGCTATTTAACATTCTATGGGGAACCTTCCGAATGTCCTTTTTGAATTTACTAAGTTTATTGAATTTCAGCAACTGAAGGACCAGACAAAGGGATCTCATTAATAATAAATCACTTTGAGACCTATTGTACTAAATTTACAATCTAGAGATTTGGCAATTGTAAGGTTAATTTAATCAACAGAGGCACATACCTAGGGAAATTCAGGGGGGGAAAAGCCCTTGAATTTTTCATTTGGAATGTCTTTATGGAATAAAACAGATAACTTATCATAATGCCACTTTTTGTGCTTTGTAGACACAGTCTGAAAAATATGATCCTGGATGTAGAGCCAAAAGTTTAGTGGGACTGAGTCAAATTTCTTTATTATATAGATGAGGAATCAAGGCCCAGAAAAGCCAAAGACCTATAAGTATCCAGACTGATCCCCTCCAAATCCAGTGTTCTTCCTATTTGACCATGCTGCCTCTATTTGATTAGCATATTAGCCTATCAAGTCTTATTTACACTTTATGGAAATAACTGGATTCTTTGAAAAAATAACTCTAAGATAGACTTTGAAGCCACTTTCTTCCATTAATGAACCTAGAGTGGTTCCGTGTATCATATTAATGATAGCGAGCATTTATTTAGCACTTCAAAGGATGGAAAATATTTTATATATGTTATCTCATTTGATTCTCAAAATAATCCTAAGGATGAAGAAAAAAGAAAAGGGATCTGACCTCATTAAAGAGTTTCAGACCCAAAGGCCTCCAAGGCATCTTATGGGGATAACCAGGTTATATAGATAAATAAAAGAATTATTAAGGATATGCTATTTGCCATTCACTATGCTAAGCCATAGGAATATAAAACAAGGAAGAAAAATAGTTTTTGCTCTTAATGAGCTTACATTATAACAGAAGGATACAAAGAGAGAGAGTGTGTGCAAAAAGTTAGGAAGCATCCTAGAGGTGGGTTTCAAGGAAGATAAGGTAAAGTTCACCCATCTGAGCCCAGGATGGTAGTTGGAGTGGAATCTGAGATTCCTGCACTTAGGCAAAGGGGGATAGGGCTGGGATGAAGGCAAGATGGTATTACCAGGAAATTAATTGATAAACTTTAGGAATGAATGACTTTGTTGCTAAGTGCCTTTGTTAGTTTTAGAAGCCAAGGATTTATCCTTCTGAAACTGGCCAGGCTATTCAGGAAATCAATCAATTGATTAATCAATAGACTTTCATTAAGTACCTACTATGTGCAAGGCAGGAGTTTCCAGGAATGACTCCTAGGAAGAAATATGGGCAAGTGCTTGTGATGGAAGACAAGTACTGCTATGGTCAATTAATGGAAACCTGAATAGCTGAGGGGTTGCCATAGAAAAGGTATCTTTGAAGGTGGCAGCGCATGATGCCATGGCACTCATCTGTCAGGCAGTAGTAGGCAGTGGTCTAGACAGGTGGCATCAGAGATGTCAGAAACCAATTATCAGAGATCTAGCTTCCAAGGTCCCACTTCAGGGGTGGTTGCCAGTGTTATATAGACTGGCTAGAGCAAAGAGAATCCTAGGGTCTGAGACCAGTGCTGGCGATGCAGGGGGCAGAAAGCCAGCATAGTAATTACATCTCTTTCCTGATTGAAAAATAGAAACCACAGGAAACAAAAGATAATAAATGCAAACTCCCCATTTGAAGGATTATTTTCTCCTACTTAAAAGAGAAGGAAGCAGGCATATATTTTCTGTTGTTACCAAGTAAGGAAGAAAATGGAGATCCTCAGGAAGCAGCTCTGCAAATCTAATTTAAAGAGTCAGAGGGCAAGTGGACACTCTTGTAAAAAAAAACAAAAAAAACAAAAAACCCTTTTATGTTACAGTTCATGTTTTAAGAGGTATATATATTCATTCAGCCAATAAATATTTTTAATCACTTACTTTATGTCAGACTGGGCTAAGCACAAGAATACAAGGAAAGATAATCTCTTCATTCAAAGAGCTCCGGCTAATGAAGGAGAGAGCATGCAAACAACTATGTACAAACAAGCTATATATAGAACTAATTGGAGATAACAGATGGAAAGCATTAGCATTAAGGAGAGATCAGGAGAAACTTCCTCTAGAAGGTATGGCTTTAGCTAAGTCTTGAGCAGAAGCCGGGAGATAGCTTGAAGTAAGGAGGGAAAGCATTCTAGACACAGAATACACAGCGATGAACATGCTCAGAGTCTGGAGATGAAGTGTCTTGTATGGGAAAGAGGCAAGGAGCACAGTGTCACTGGATCACAGAGCTCATGGGAGAGAGAAGGAGAGAAGAATGTAAGATGTAGAAAGTAGGAGGTGGGGGCCGATTAAGAAGAGTTTGAATGCCAAGCTGAAGATTTCATATTTGGTGCTAGAGGTGATAGGGAGCCTTTGAAATTTATTGTGTGTGTGTGTATATATATATATATATTGTGCATATATATGCACAAAAATGTATATAAAATATAGATGTATGCATATATAATTTAAAGAGATTATAGTAACAAAACATTTCATCAATTTGTGTCATCTTTTATGCTTTTTTTATTTCTTTAACAATAATATGAAGCAAAGCAAGGAAGAGCAAAACCCAGATAGAGGAATTATGATAAGCAGGTGATCAAAGACTTTTGACAGCTAAGCAACTTAATTGAGTCCCTGACTTACCTACCCTTAGGGCTCAGTTCTAGGTAGGAACCCACCAGATAGGAAGAGCAAAATGAGAGGATGAATATTTGCTCGAATTAGACTGACTAATTTAGCAGTCAGAAATCATCTGGGGGAAAAATGGAGTGGGGGGGGGGGGAAATCATTGAATAAAAAGTGCTGATGAAATTATTTGGTTAACTTAGTATCATTATTTAAATGACTCAGAATTCTCATTTATTAGATTTTTTTCGTTTTTCAGTTAGACACAAAATCACAGAAATAGTTTGGGTGTTTGAGTGTAGTGCACATCATTCTTATGATTTGATTAAGAATATTATGAGAATACTGAAGTATTAGGGTGTTTTTGTTATCTTGATTTACCTTGATACAAATCAAAGGGACAGGCTATATCAGACCAGAAAATGTCTGTGTTGATATTATCATTGAAGTTGGATCTTTGATTATACTCTTCAAAATTCATTAAGCAAATATTTATTCAGCATGGACTATGTACCAGACAAATCTGTTCTGTTATTTGCTGTGTTTTTAAAGTGTTTATGAAATTTAATACAGTAGTGAAAAAATACCCTTTTGTTGATGTTCTCTTCCAAACTTTTTCAGACTTTCTTTTCCTCTGGATTTTCTTCTTTGGCTTTACTAGTAATACACAGAAAAACTAAGAACTTTATGGGTTTATTTTATATTGTCTTTCTTTACTGAATTTGTTCATTGTTTCAATTAAATTTTAGTTGAATCTCTAGATTTCTCTTAAATAAACCTACATGTCACCTGTAAATAATGATAATTTTGTTTCTTCTTTATCTGTTGTTCTCTTAGCTTCTTTATCTTATTGAAGTTTCTATTACTTTATCAAATAACAGGGATGACAATGAACATTTCTGTTTTATTCCTACTCTTCTTATAAAGATTTCTCACTATAGATGTTGCTTGCTTTTGATTTAAGATAGATACTGTTTAATCTATTGAGGAAATGTCTATTTATTTCTATAATATTTAGTGTTATAAACATAATGGTGAATTTTGTCCCAAGATTTTTCTGCATCTCTTGATAAATTCACGAAATATTTACTGTTTTTTAAAAATTTCAGTATGGTCTATAGACCATTAGTAAACATATATAAAAGATAGTGTTGACTACAAAGATCCTATATATATATATATATATGTATATTATCAAGCACAAATCAATTGAGTACAATTCTTTTTGGCAGGGTCAGTAGAGATCCTTATAGATATAATTTAGCTTGATTTTAGCAAAGCATTTGAAAAACTATAGTGGAAAATATGGAGATATGAGTAAGATGATAATGAATCCATTCAATTAGGTAAATGTGGAACTAGTTTAATGGAACTAGTTTAATCCCCAAAAGTGATCAATTAACCATTCAGTCTTATCTTTCAATGTCTGCCATGAAGATACTCAATATCCCTGCTTGAGACATGATAAAAATAAGCTGATTTAGACTTATAAAATAAAAAAAAAACTTACCAGTGATTTGAATAAAGGCATAGAGGGAAGACATTCCTTTTTAATAACATTTTATATTTCCCCTATTACATGTAAAAACTATTCATATTAATTTCTTTTTAATTTAGTTCCAAATTATCTGCCTTCTTCTTACCCTCCCTTGTCCTACACCTTCCCTGAGATGCAAGTGATCTGATAAGAGATCTTACATATTTATTCATGTAAAACACTTTTTTAAAACCCTTGCCTTCTGTCTTAGAATCAATACTGTGCATTGGTTCCAAGGCAGAAGAGTGGTAAGGGCTAGTTAATGGGGCTTTAGTGGCTTGCCCAGGGTCACATAGCTTAGGTGCTCCCCATGTAAAACATTTTTGATGGAATATATTATTAATGATAATTATTGATATTCATTGACAAATATATAAAGGATCTTTAATGTCTTTTTTGGTACACTAATTTTTGGTGTGAGAACTTTATAGAATCCATCAAGACTTAGTAAGTCTTAGAACAGTACTTGAGGAACATAAAGGTTAGCGTCTTGCTTACACAGTGTCAGAAGTTAGAACTGAGCCTTGATATTCTTGACTCTAAACCCAGTATTTTCTATATTCAGCTAAATTAGCTATTCAGCTGACATTTATGTGAAGCTCTAAAATGAGAGAAACACTTCACATGCATTATCTCATTTGAACATCACAAGCACCATCTGTGACAGATACTAGTAGAAGCATTCTTCATTTTATAAATGAGGAAAGAAACAAAGAGGGGTTAAATGGCTTTCCCCTAAGAGATTAGCTAACATAGCTAATAATGATCAAAGATAAGATTTGAACCCAGAAAGGTTGTTAAGATATTGGATGACAGAATCAGGATCCAAAGAGATCCATGAGGTAGAGAATTGGTCCACATGTGTGATTTTGCATAAAACAAAAAGAAACTCTTGGGGCATTTGGGTGGCTCAGTGTATTGAGAGCCAGACCTAAAGATGAGAGGTCCTGAGTTCAAATCAGTCCTCAGATACTTCCTAGCTGTGTTATCCTGGACAAATCACTTTCCCCTCATTGCCTATTCCTTACTATTCATCTGCCTTGAAACTAAAACACTGTATTGATTCTAAGATGGAAGGTAAGAGGTTTTTTTTTTTTAAAAAAGATGAAATTCAATAGAGATAAATGTAAAATTTTATACTTGGGTTTATGCAATGGTTCCTGCTTTCTGGGATTTACTGTCAAGTTGATTCATCCTTGAGATTCCCTTTTTTGGATGAAATATTCTCCCAGAATAACATTCATTTGCTAGAAAACTAAAATGAACATTCAGTGTAAACAAGACTATTACATCATTTATAGTATACTTGAAAGGCTTTGAAATCGTGTGTATTTCTTGAATGTAAATGAGTTGTATTTTTTAAAAATAGGATCACATTTTAAAGTCATTTTCTGATTCATTAAAGGTAATGCTGACTCTACAGTCAAACCAAAAGAAACCTGCAAAATATACATTGACTTCTCATGCATGGTTTTAGATTCAGAACAATTCCCTGAAAAAATATGAAATACCCATTACTTTGCACTGAATGCTATCCAGGTCCTGTTCTTTCATCATATTTGTACCCTAATTGTGAAGCTGAGAGTTGATTCATAGAAATTAACCAATTACAGATGAGCCCTGCCTGTGTCTGAGGTGTTTTTGGAGATGACCTGATTTAGGTTTATCACCTAATCTACTCCAGTGGTTCTCAAAGTCTATTGCCACGTTTCTCTAGGTGTGGCACAAATCATACAGAATTTATGCATGCATTTGATCTTGTAAGTCTCCAACTCTCTCATAGTGTTGCCAACTTTTAGCATTCTGTATGCTGTTTTTCCCTATGGCAAGAATAATATAGCTATATGAACAACAAAAAAATAATAGTTTAAGAATCACTTATCTAGCCCTACAATCTGCAAATATACAAGATTCCTGAGTCTATTTAGAGAGTCTGACTCTCCCTAATTTATACCCAACCAGGTTTTAACCTCTAATGGGTCCAGGGTCAGACAAAGGTTACTAGGATTCAAAAAATGATAGTTATGGGTTACAGTTACAAAATTGTACCTCATAACTAGTTCCAAGTTACCAGCCCTGGACAACATAGAAAGAGAATGATGAAAATTCTTATCTATATCCCTTATCCCCAAGGGAAGTTTAATTACTAGTAACTAGTCTTAGACTGGTAACTGACCAGCTTGTTTCCCTTTTCTGTTTGAGGATTTTCTCATAGTGATTCTATGATGCTAATATAGGCAGTGTGGCTATCCTGAATTCTAATCAATATTAATTACTGACCGTGGTTTAAACATGGAATATTATTAATTAAGAGAACAAAATGATAGGACAAGCCAATTCACATACTGAATTTAATTCCTTCCTCCAACCCCATCCCAAATACAGAATTGTAGAGCTAGAAATTTGAAAAATTAAGCTTCTAGCTTTCAAACCATTGACATTCAAAACCATTCAGGATATATGATTTGTTTACTAGAGTATGTGCACTTTGCAGACTCCTACTGTGGAATATAAATCTCTTTAAGGCAGGGATCATTTACTAAAATCATAGAATTCTAGCTTGAAGAAATGTTGAAGATAATGTTTTACAAAATTCTCAATTTAATGATGAGGAAATTTAAGCCATATAGACATTAAGTGACTTATATACACAGCTAATTAGTGCTATGCCTTTATACTGAAAAACATCTAATGTTATAGTTAATGCCTGGCATTATGATAAATTTCTGGACATGATGATGAAGGATAATTCATCACTTTTTGAGCTTTTGTTTTCCTTATCTGAAAAATGGACTTAATAACATTTGAACTGTCTATGTTCCAGGATAATTTCTACAACTAGTCAAACTAGGTCATTGTTTTGCATTTCAACTATAGTTAAATTTATGTATATGGAATTTTGGTATATATATAGATATAGATACATATATGTAGATATACATATATAGATATAGAAATATATATATAATTTCAATAATATAGAATTTTAGGGTTCAAACATAGATTGAGAATAATAGCTATCTAGCAAGGTGGAATATTTTTTTATAATAGTGAGTATCGTTTCATGAATTTACTCAATAGTTTTACTTGCTAATGTAAATAATCCAGAACAAATTAGAAATGGTCTGTATTACACTCAGTGTTGCATGCCACACTAGCAGTTGCTTAACCATTGCCAACTCAACCCATCTTTACATGAGCAATGTATCATTCATAATTTAGCAAGCAATATTTATACACATATGAAACAAAGAAAAAGAAAGATGACTGTTCTTTAAAACACAGGTCACCATGCAGAGAAAAATAGTATCTTCTTAAAGGAATATACATTATATAAGGTCTGCCCTCAACTTTTGTGGGGGTAACATTCCTAGAAAAAGATTTGAAAGAAAAAAATTAACATTGGTACACTGAATCTGTTAGGTCCTGAGACCAGCAACATTAATAATATTTTGCTAGAAATTACTGAAAATACTTTTCTACATATAATTCTTTAAACCAAAGCATTAATTCTGATAATACATACTTTCCCTAACAGTAACCATGATGTTAACAGTTTCATTTTGTGTACCGAATTTTATTAGTTATGTGCAAAACATTTTTTCTTGCTAATAATTCCCTAGAATTCTGCGACCTTTTGTGCTAACATCTCAATTTAAAAAACAATAACTTTGGAACATATTCACTTTTTTATAATGCATTAAATCTATAGTACCTTAAATACTGTGCAGCAAATCAAATTCTTAAAACTAAACCTCTCTACCTTGACCATCTTCTGAAACCCAATGGAGAGGTTGCTGGGACTTCAGTCATTGCTTTTGAGAAATCCTGAGACTTATGAAGTCTCTGCATCACCTTAGAGCCCAGAGCATTTATACAATGCTTTGGAGCGAATAATTGCAGTACATACTTGGTTTCTAAAGGCTGACAGTGAAAATATGTTCTTTACAAGGGGGAACATGGCTGCTGAAGTACCTAGTAGTACCTAGCCTCTCCACAAACCTGTGCACATTGTGATATTTTTTCTCTGCTTCACATAGCTGCAAATATGTTCAGTTGCCAGTGCAAAAGTGAAAATGAAGTTACTAATAAAACCACACAAATGCTTGAAATCATGAAAGTGAATTGGATAAATTTTTTTCTGATTGTAAAGTTGGAGGGTGGAGCAAAAAAGTCCTTCCAAAGCCTCCCTTTACATAGGGCTCAAAATACCAGCCAGCTCTTTATTTGCTAGCTAGCAGCTAGCAGCAGCTCTGCTTCGTTGTCTCCATCATAATTTAATTTTTATTATTTATTTATTTCCCCCAGATTACCTGTAGATGCAATTTTAATAATCAGCAAATGTTGATGACTGATTGTATTTACATATAAACACAATATATTCCATATATGTATATGCATATGTACATGTGTGTACACATTCATGTAATATATGTTTTGTGTGTGTTTGGCAATTGACAGATAAAGGACTTCTTTCAATAGTCAGTTTCACTAAATCAAAGATTACTGCCCATCATATCAGAAAAGGAGAGATACAGAACAAGATAGAATTGATTATGTTCTTCCCCAAATTTCATTTTCAGTAGTATTGATGAAATAGTGTTTCAAAATAGTAGTGTCATAGAATTTTTGAGCTAAGTAGGAACACAGAGACAATTTTAGTTCAACCACTTAATTTTATAGATGTAGAAACCGAGGATCAAGAGAATGAAATGATTTCTTTTCCAACGTCATCCTCTTCATTAAAGCCAGACCCAAGACCAGAAAATAGGATTACTGACTTGTAGGTGCAACATGGAAAACGGCAGGGTGGAATTCCTGCAAGATGCAGGGTCAAGCCTCACCCAGAATTCCAGGGGACCCCCCCTGGAGAACTCTGGGTGAGAGAACAGTTTGAAGGCAGTTAAACAGTTGATTCCTGGGGGTTGAAGTGAGCAGGTCATGCTGCTTGTGGTTCCTGGTTTTGGGATTGCTTTGGAGGCCTTCAAGGGCAAGAACCATCTTGGTTCTGCTCAGTGGTTTGCTTGTTTAACTGAACTAGACCTCTCTAGCAACAGCACAATTGTTATTTAGTAATTTTAGATATAAGAAGTGATAATTATAGGCTTGAGGGCAAGCTAGCTAAAAGTCTACCTTTGCAGGGATTCCATGCTTTGCATCTGCACACAACAGTTCCACAAACTGGAAAACATGGTAAAATTTACCTTACAGGTCAAGGAAAGCAAGAATAATGTTTGAAATCTCAAAGGACCTGTTGGAAGAAGAAAAAAATGAAACAAAACAGAACTGCCCTGATCTCTCCCACCCTGCCTGTGGGTCTGAAAAAAAAATGCCATTCTCATTCTTCCTAATAAGTAGACGATAGGAAAAGTGTGCCCGTTCTTTAGCTTGGCCACTGTTTAATGCATATTATATAATGCCCTTGAGATTCTATAAATAACTAGGAGTTTGTAAAAGTTTCTTTCTTGCTTTGTGGAGTAACATCAGCTCAATATTGAACATCCAGATGCATCATTGCATTCTGGAAATTATTTTTACCATTTGTCTTTCTCTGGTGACATCTTTCCCCAGACTCTTCCTTAAATTAAATCTCTCAGCATGCCCATGTTCTGTACTTAGACTAAATAGCAGAAAACCAATCAATTAATAAGAATTTATTGAGCACCTACAGCAGGCAAAGCAAATGAGACAATGTCCTGCAACTCAATAATGAGATTCTAAAAATTAAAATTGACTTTGGGACAGTTTATTTTAGGCAGGCAGTCAAGTTATAAAAATGAAATTTCTTAAAAATAGGCAAAGATACTAATCTGTAATCATAATATTGAATCTCAGCATTGACCCACAGATAGACTATTCCTGGAATCATAGAACCTGAAAAGGTAGAAGGCACCTTTGAGATTTCCTTTAGATTTTTCTTTTTTTTTAAAGGAGACAGCTAAGCTCAAGAATTTTTAAGTGACTTACTTGTTCAAGGTCACAGAGTCACTGAAAAGGAAGAGAACTCATACTAGGAAATAATAGACCAGTACTATTTGGTACCACATCATGCTGCCTCTAATGGAAAATTCCTTGAGCTTTATCAACCTGTCAAGGATTCATTGTTCATGAATGCACCTTAATTATAATAACTAGGCTTGTCCCTAGAAAAGAGATGAGAAAATGCACTTGCCTCCTTCATAGTAGACACAGAGGACTATGGGTGGAGAAAGTAGCATATTCTGTCGGACGCGGAGCTGGTTTTGATGAACTGATTTTTCTTTTTTTTTTTTTTCCCTATTTTTGTTTTAAGGGTCAGTCTCTTTTGCAGGAATTGTAGAGAGGCTTGTATACAGAAATGAATATTTTATAGTAACAAAAAAGGAACAATAAAGCAATAAAACATTATTTATGAGAAAATGCAGAAAGTCATATTCTGGTTTGATTCATTCCACAAGTACTTTATGAACACCCGCTAAGTGCAAATCACTATGCTTGGCATTTGAAGAGACAGGATTGTTGGTCTCATGGAGCTTACTGTCTAACCTGAGATATAGTACCTCTGCAGCAGATAACAAACAATATTCTGATATATATTTATATATATGTGGAGATAAGAGATGCAGTCAACATGCTCTGTGTTTTCTGTGTTTAATGGATAGACCACGTAATTTAATGGCTAGACTGTCCAATAGACCTAATGCTAGGAATAGAGGAAAATGAAGTCTGAGTTGAGAAATCTGGGAGAATAGAGAAAAATTTAGAGACATTATTCTTACTGTTGGTGAAATGGCAACAAAATGATTTTCTTCAAGGATTGGAATTTCAAAGATAAAGGGTCTTAGAAGCGATATAATTCTATAACAGAGTAAGGTATGATAATATTTCATAGCCAGTCATAAATTTTCCATAAATATATTTAAATAACTTTCACAAGGGCCATAATTTCCACTTCCACTGGGACATAAAATGACAGTATTTTGACAGGGGAAGAGGAGAGGCATGAAGATATGGCCTGTAGGTGTCTGGCAAAGTTGGCATAAAGTATAGAACCTCTTTTTCTCAGACTGAATTTGATATGCTGACTATCTCATATATAAAATTAGAAAATACACTTTTAATTCAGGCTGGAAAGTAGTACATGTATACAATGATTTGTAACTTATATCCTTAAATGATATCCAGCGTGCTATAATAGATAAAGAAATGGCTCTAAAGAGCCAGAAAATTCTACCTGTAAGTCCTATTTTTGATAAATATTGGCTCTGTGACTGGGGGCAAGAAACTTAACCTCTTGGTGCTGTAGGCAATTCTCTAAGACTATAACTTCCAGTGAAGGTGCTGCATTATTAGAGGGTGCTTTATATCTGGGAATTCCCTATACCAATGAAATCAGAGGTCTAATCCTTGTCCCTTTTTCTAACTTTAATCATTTGCTAAGCACATCACATAATGTAGTCTCAGACTTCTTAAGAAGGGGAAAAAAAAGAAATACACGTTAAAATGCTGAACATAAGGATTTTGCATTTAGAATTTCCACCATAAAGTTCCCAAGCATTTCCTGATATGCCTCTTTCAACTTTAAAGCATAAGCCTGTCTCCTTTAAATATTATATGAGCCCTGCTGTGATTTGAAAGGAAAAGTAGTATCTAATCTAAGACCATTAAATCTGTGGTTATGTAGTTTAGTAGTTTTATTTTACAAAGATAAGATTCAAACACATCTTTCATAATGAAATTCAGAGACTAAGTATAGAAATGCAACTATAAAAACATGAGGAAATGAACCGAGGATACCGAGATCAAATATCAAGAGATTCTATTTCTTGAATTCATGAATTCTTCAAATGACTGGGACTTTAACATTTATGTATACTTTCTCTGTCATGCAGGCTTAAAGTATTCATGTCTAGTGGGTCAGCTTTCTGGTGATGTGTTATTCTGAACTTATTTGTAATTATGTACAATGGATAAGAAATCCTCATCTAGGTCCCTACGTAAAAATCTTTCCTAATTGGTAGCCACAGCTTGGGATCCACTGGCAGAGAGTAATTAAGAACCTAACATCATTGTCATATTATAATAAAAGTACCAAATTAAGACCTGAATGGAGGAATTCATCAATAAGTGATGAGAAGAGTACTGTACTTTAGCTCAACAAAAGTCAAATTTCAGAGTATCTTACCAATAACAGCTGGATTCAATTTGAAATCAAGCAATCTGAGTTCAAATTCCACCTTTGATTTTTATTAGATATGTAATTCTGAGCAAGTCATTTAGAACTCTGAACCTCAGAAAACCATTTAGGCATTATCTTAGGTAGTACAGTAACTTTTATTGTAAACATGCAATGTTTTCTCCTAAACTTAGGATCTAATCTGTAGTGTCATTTTTTGTTTCATTCCTGAACCAAGAATTCTATTTAGGTTTCCAGGTTTATCTTCAAAGGCAATATTGTGTGGTGGAATGAATATAAGGAATAATAATCAAAATCCTGGATCTACTTTTTTTATTAGTAATGGGACCAAGTGCAAGATCTCTGTAGGCCTTAGTTGTTATATTTGTAAAATGACTAGGTTAGATTGAAGAACCTAGGAATTTTTATACTTCATTAGATTGTGCATTTCATCATTTTGACAACAGAGGGAAAACTAAGGCTATCTTTCACGTGGTTCTTTTTTTTTATTAGATTTTGAAAAGGCTCTTCAATAATTTAGAACATAATGCATAAAGATAGAGAGTATATCTGTGATTTAATTTTCAGAGGGAATTCCTAGAAAAGGAAACTCTGCCAATTATAGGTAAGCAATTTCTTTGTAACAATCTTAGAGAGCTGTCTAGATCACCTGGAGACCAAATGACTTGCCTAGGGTCATATAACCACTGTGCCAAAAGAATTGTGATCTTATCTCTGTGTGTATCTTCTCTACCCAAATAGATATCAACTCCTCCATACCTAAGGGAGTTTCCCAAGTTGCAGTGACCAATATATTTATGACTGATATGACCAGACAAATAGGGTGATAAGAAATGAATATAATAAAAAAACAAAAGGAAACAAACTAACAAATAAAAAATGAATAAATGAAATCATTCATCTAGCAGTCAAATCTCTGAGAATGAATCCTTCTGAATTTATCCAAGCTAGTCCTTCAATAACATTATTTGACAAATCCCTTGTCTTTTTAATTTCAGCTTGCAGGGCCTTCCAGAGTTTGTACTCTTTTGATATCACCTTTAGAAGCATGGGATCACTTTCATACCTTTCTTATTCCATATCCTGAATTGACTGATTAGCACAGTCAAGAGTTTGACAAAAGGGAAAAAGATGATCTTTCAAAAATGGAAAGATTGTATAAGTGATGAATATGAGGAAATCCAGAAAGTGTGGTCTTCTGGGCACAACTTGGATATAAACTTGGATTAAAAAAGACCTCAGGGGGTCTGATTTATGGGACTCTAAGGCTAACAAATGACTAAAACATTCCTTCAGAAGCAGAAAGTCAACTAGAGAATTCAGTAGGACTATAGAATATAAAATGTCTTTAATGATGAGAAGGAGCAGTGATTGCCTGACTGCTGTGTTGGGGAACCTATGGCACACATGCTGGAGCATGTCAGAGGAGGCTGCTGCTTTCCCCCTCTCCACAAACACCTGAGGACACTTCATTCATCACCTGCCCCTCTGCCCAGTAGCCCAATGGGAGAGATTTCTCCCTCCCCTATCTGGTGTAAAGCAGGGGACTCACATGTGGCATGAGGATTACACTTTGGGGACTTGGTCTCTAAAAGGTTCACCATCATTGCCTTAGTATATAATAAAGGACATATGAGATACAGCACGATGTAGTAGATAGGTGATATCAGAGTTAGGGAGACCTGGATTCAAGCTATACTTCTGACATACTGACCCACTTAACTTAATACCTTAGGCAACTCTCTAAAAATGTGTTTTTTTTTAATTCAATTTTTTTCTATTCTAAATTCTCTCTCAATTCCCCTCCTTTTCCCATAAAGAAAGCAAAGCAAAAAAATAATACCTCACTACAAATATAGTTAAAATTAACAAATTTCCAAAAATCCATCTAGAGATAGCATATTTTATCATGAGGTCTCAGGAACAAACTCAGGAATTTGGTTCTTTTGTTCTGATCAGTATTGCCAAGTCTTTCAAAGTTGTCTTTTCCACTTTGTTATTGTATAGTTTTTTCCTTCTAGTTCTTTCTATTCATTTCAGTGTACACCAGTTCATACAAGTCTATCCAGGTTTTTCTGTAACCATTCCTTTCATCATAGTATTTCATCATATTTGCATACAATTACTTGTCCAGTCATCCCCCAATTAATGGGCACTCCCTCAATTTTTAATTCTTTGCTTCCATAAAAAAAAAGAACTTCTTTAATTAAAAACTGTAAGTTACAGAATGATACAAATCTGAATCTGAAGAGCTAGTCTCCAAACTAGGACTTCTTTGTACAGATGAAATTACAGGGCTGGGCTAAGAGAGGTGAAAAAGGAAGGTCAGGAGAAAAAAAAACAAAGAGCTCAACTGGTTATAAATACTTAAGTGATCCAATACCTAATTAACATAGTAGATGAACAATTACTGAAACTGTAGACAATATCTGACTATGAATATTGAGGAAAACCAAAAAATTAGTTGAGGAACTATTGTTCAATATATATAAGTGATGCAATTTGGTTCAATGGAAATAATGCTGAACTTGGAGTCACAGAACCTTAATTCAAATCTCAGCTTTGTTACTAAGTTATATAAGTGACTTTGGGCAAGTCATTTAACCTTTAGGAGGTTCATCTCCAATGTATGAAATAGGATTAAGAAACTCATTCAGGTTCACACATTTAGTACTTGTAGGACTTGAACTCAAGCTATCTTCACTCCATGCCAATCTTTTATCAACTATGCCATGCTGACTCTTGAAAATTTGAAGAGGAAGACAATATTAACAACAGGGGAATTAGGAGACATCATTTGAGCTAAGCCTTGGAGGAAGTCAGCTCTAAGATTCTTGTCAACCTTTTATATTTAAAATTACTTACAAGGTATTGGAATCATGCATTGGATTTCTTAAATGTTTCCAAATTTCATAGAATTTTTGAATTGTATAGGAAATCAGTAATCAGATATATAATCCTACAAATTTTTAAAAATGTAGAGACAGATTTGCCAAGGTGCCATCCCTAGTTTTTTTTATTTAAACATTTATTAATAAATATTTTTAACATGGTTACATGATTCATGCTCCTACTTTCCCCGTCACCCCCCACCCATGGCTGACGCACATTTCCACTGGTTTTGTCATGTGTCCTTGATCAAGACCTATTTCCAAATTGTTGGTGGTTGCATTGGTGTGGTAGTTTCGAGTCCACATCCCCAATCATGTCCACCCCGACCCATGTGTTCAAGCAGTTGCTTTTCTTATATATTTCCTCTCCTGCAGTTCTTCCTCTGAATGTAGGTAGCATCTTTACCATAAATCCCTCAGAATTGTCCTGGGTCATTGCATTGTTGCTGGTACAGAAGCCCATTACATTCAATTTTACCACAGTATATCAGTCTCTGTGTACAATGTTCTTCTGGCTCTGCTCCTTTCGCTCTGCATCAGTTCCTGGAGGTCTCTCCAGTTCACCTGGAACTCCTCTAGTTTATTATTCCTTTTAGCACAATAGTATTCCATCACCCGCATATAACACAGTTTGTTCAGCCATTCCCCAATTGAAGGACATGCCCTCCTTTTCCAGTTTGTTGCCACCACAAAAAGCTCAGCTATAAATATTTTCGTACAAGTCTATTTATCTATGATCTCTTTGGGGTACAAACCCAACAATGGTATGGCTGGAT
>NC_058132.1:187491278-187511260 GCF_016433145.1 Gracilinanus agilis | reverse complement strand
ACTGGTTTTCGGCTCTAAACTTTTCGTTTTCAGCTATGATCTTTTGGTTTTCTTTTTCAATCTGGTTCACTTTGCTTATCAGTTCATTTGATTTCTGAGCCTCACTTTCCAATTGCAAGATTCTGCCTTTTAAACTGTCATTTTCTTGCCCGATCTCTTCCATCTTCCTCAGAATCTCAGTTTTGAACTCTTCCATAGCTTGTGACCCATTTTCCTTATTTGAGGAGGGTCTGGATGCTTGTTTGTTCTCCTCCTCTGTTTGCTCAGTTGTCTGGATTTTCTCTGTGTAAAAGTTGTCGAGTGTTAAAGACTTCTTTTTCTTGTTGTTTATCTTTCTCTTATGAATTTCCTGAGTCTGGGTAACCATCATTAGCCCAGCAGCTTCTCAGCTTTATCCTCTCGCTAGGGGTCTGTCCGCGTGGTCTTTTGGCTCCTGAGGTCTGAGTTCTGGTTTTTTCCAAGGTCAAGCCCCCTGGTGGACCCCCTTGCTTGATCCTCTGCCGGAGGTTCCTTTACAAGTCTCAGGGCGCTGCTTCCATAGTCCTATACCCGCCTATGCTGGTTCCCCACTCAGGGTTTCAGAGCTTTAGTTTGTGGATGTGTCTGCCTCCACCCACGCCTCAGCCGCTCCTGCGCTCTGCTCCCACGCTCAGATTTCGCGTGCGTTCTTTGGTTTATTGGGGTCCCAAATCTTGCTGCTCTCAGGAACAGGCCCTGGAGCTGCCAATGACTCGATGGGTGCCCCAAACTTGCTCTATTTCTTTTTAACTGGCTTTGGCGCTATAGGTGGTGTGTGTGGAGGGGGTGGGGGTGGGGTGGCTGCTCAGCCCAGGATTCAGTGAGAGCTGTTTCACCCCTTTATAGCATGGAAATGTCCCGATTCCACGTACCTTCCACGCTGCACCCTGTTGTGGGGTTCCTCCGTTCGTCTGGACTTGTTTTTATGTCCCCTTGAGGAGTTCTGTGTGTTTCAGTCAGGAGAGGTTAAGAACTGCTTTTTACTCTGCCACCATCTTAACCCGGAACCCTCATCCCTAGTTTTTATACAAAATGGTTAGAGGTATTAAAAATTTCTACATTAATAATATAAGATTATATGGTTTTTATAGTTTTATAATAAATACAGGTAATATGTAATATGTACATATGTACATAAATATACATACTATATATATGGCATATATATATATATAATTCATATTACTGACTTACAAACTGCCTAATGGAACAAAAACACAAAAATTTTGATCCCTCATTTACTGAAGAATACACAGATATGGCCATTTTGTGGAAATAATATTGGATTTGGACTTAGAAAATTGGAATTTGAGCTCTTCCTTTGCCATTTGTGACCTGTATGACCTTTGAAAAATCACTTTACTTATCTGGACCACAGTTTTCCCATACGGAAAAACAAAGGAGAAGGACTAGATATCCAAGATCCTTTCTAGTACTAAATCTTTTGACACATAAAAGGCCTGTGGTCTCTGAAGAATGGTAGAGAATGGAAAAGATGATATATATCTGGAAATGGACAGTTGCCATTGTTTTCCAAAGGAAAAAGAAAATTGACTTTTCTAAATACAAGTTAGGGAGCTTGATGCAGATTCATAGGGGAAAATATTACAAGGGATTGTTAAAGTGGTAGTTTGTAAGCATTTAGAAGAAGAAATCATGCTCAATTTCTATTTATTAGCATAGTTCCTTAAGACTAAGTTGTATTAATTTAATTTTGAAAGCATATCTGAATTTCATCAAGTCTTAACTTTAGTAAGGGACAAACAAAGGTTAGATGACAACAAAGTTATTTGGTTAAGAAAAAGATCACATTGGACCCCACCAGTGATAATTAATGTTAGCCTTGAGGGAAGTCTGTAGTAAAGTCTAGGATATTGGCTCTATTTCATTACACATTTTAAATTAATGATTTATGTAGAGGAATCAATGACATATTTATTATGTTTGGAGCTGGATTGCAGATTCAGGAAAGAAAGTGATATAGATAGGATGGGAAAAATACCTGAAGCTCATAAGATGAAATTTAGTGAATAAAGTCTTGCATTTGAATTCAAAAAATAAGTTATACAAGCAGAGAATAGGAAAAATATGGCTAGAGACAGTTTATATGAAACAAAAATCTGGGAGTCTTAGTGAATTATAAGTCCAATATAAGTCAACAGTATGACATGACAAATAAAAATGCAATTTTGGATTTTGGATTCAGAATGGAGAAAATGATAGTTCCATTATATGCTGTCATAGCTAGACTATTTCTACCTATTGTGTTCAGTACTGAGTGTTACAGTTTAGAAAGAATATTGACAGTTTGAAAGTGGTACAAAGAAGAATGGTTAGGATAATGAGAGGAATAAAGACCTTGCCATGAAGATAGAATTATATACTTGAGGAACGTAGGTGGCTCAGTGGATAGAGTTTCAAATCTGAAGTTAGGGAGACCTAGGTTCAAGTGTAGCTTCAAATACTTTCTAGCTCTGTGATCCTGGGCTTAACCCCAATTGCCTAGCTCTGACCACTTTTCTACCTTGGAATCGATAATTAGTATTTATTACTAGTCAATACTAGGTAAGATTTTTTTTAAAGAAACTGTAGGATATTTAACATCCTGAAAGTGATGATGTAATTGGAAATTTAATAGTCTCCAATTATTTAATTAGAGATTTAATAGGCATTGACAAGTATGAAGAGTTTTCTTCTAGAAGAGGGATTTAATCTTCTCTACTTGGTTCCAGAGATACTAAAGAAAGTTACAAAGAATTATAATTCAATGTGCTAATATTTGTAGCAGTCCCTTAAGAGATCCTTGGGAGATTAACTAGTTACTAGTCCGTGAAGGGCTTCATGTAGAAGTTTCATGATTATTTATTTAGAACATTGTAGAGAGGACTTATTCCTCAATCTGTAGTGCATGATCGGATTCCTGAAAGCTCTTTGAACTCTATAATTCTAAAATTCAGCTTTTTACATGGTCTTAACTGTAAACTCTTACAAAATAGGGAATTATATATATTTCTAAATCATAAAACACTTATTTCAGGGTCATGCATCCAGAGTATACCTTAAAAACAATTGTTTATTGGTAATAATAATAATAACTCAGAGTATCACATACATATTTTTAGTATTTTAAAAGGATTAAGACATAATCTCATTATTGTAGATTATTTTATTATACAAACAGTTAATTTATTTTGTTAAAATAATAGCCTTGATCATTTCCCTAAAATTGATGACTAAACATTTGTGGTAGGGTAATAATTTTTAGTCCATACAGTTTTGTATTAATTTAATATTCTATACTCAGTCAAGTATGTCTATTTCTTATATATGAAAGTTTTCAAGGTCTTTTAGGTTTAAAATACTTTATTTTGCATATTCCTTTTGGTCTGTTTTGATGCAGTCCTTGTATAACTGAAGATGGAAAAAGATTCAAAAGCATCTTCTATTTTAAGCTCTCTATTTTCCAAGATTTCATAACTGTATTTCTTATGTAAAAATACATCTATTACATAGAATTCACATCAACACTTTCCTAAATTAATAAATTATATGAGGCATGCTTTATTTCCGGCTTTGGAATTACAATGAAAAAGTTAAGAATTTTAAAATGAATAATATGTGATATTTTCTAATTAGAAACTGAATGCATTTATATGACATCCACAAATACTCTGAGGTTCTACTTGCTTACTTTAGAAATGTGTAGGAAAATTCCATATCTAAAGTTTTCTTCTAGTTATCTGGGGTTTCGGTCTTTGGATTTTTCCTCATGTGAAGGAGCAGAAACGTTTTTGTTTTTTTTTCCATTAAGACTCACTCATCTAAAAAAATGAAATGAATTATGGATCAACAAACAGGTCACTATTAAATATTGCTAGAACCTGGTGTTACTCTGCCCTGGACAAAACACTTCAGGAGTCTTGTTCAATTCCAAGTGTCACCTTTGAGGGATGACATTGACAGCTGGAGCATGTCCAAGAAAGAGTGACCAGGATAGTTAGGGGCCTGGAAACAATATCATGAGAGGATCCATTTACAGGAAATAAGGTTATTTAAACTGGTCCAAAAAGACAGTTTAAATGAGGGAAGACTAGGTGTCAGGGGATGTTAGTTAGAAAGAGTACACTTGTTTTTTCTTGGTTCTGGGAAACTAATGTTACAGTGGGCAAGATCTGAGTAGAATGTAATAAAAAAGCAACCTTTCTAGATATGAGAGCCATCCCAATGTGATTTGCTATGCTGTATTAGCCTTCACTTGACATCTTCAGAGACTGTAGCTGTAGAGCTTGTAGAGAAGATGGATCAGACTAGAAAACCTCCTATTTCTCTTCTGGACCTGAGATTTTATAAATGTTAAGTCAGGTCAGTTTTAGAGCCAGGTTCATGTAAAAAGACATTTTCCTGTCTTTAATAAGGAGTTTGTATTGTATCTTGCCCTGAGTTTCTTCCAGAAACATTTAGAAATACAAAATTTTTGTTATGTTTTACTAAAATTAGAATTGTGAAGTGATTGCATTGGATAAGTAACTTTCCTTAAGTAAAATTTCCTAAATTCTTAGATTAAGCTTTGTGGGAATCTGGAATGATATCAAGTGATTATAGAAGTTGGACACCATTGTTTTTAATATTTATTTAGAAGCAGAACTGATATACAAGGTGGGATAATTTTGGATGTGATGAACTGTCACTGTTCTAGCAGTTTTTAGATATCTTTGGAATTGGCTCATTTTTCTCATAGCAACATTAATCTGAAATGATTCTGCATTCCCAGGAATTTTCTCTTTAAGTGTAAGACAATAAACCTTCTGCTGTGGGCAGATTTCATGGCCAAGATAGTCAGGTAGGACCTATTTCTGGGGGGTATGTAAGAGGACAACCGAGGTATAAGAGGGGAAATGGCATCTTTCCTGTCTTCTTTTCAGTGTAGTTAATTCCCTAGGTTGTCTCTAATGTGTTGAACCTCTGTTTCTTGGTGAAAAAGAGGATGGTGGTGGGGAGGTCCTAGATTTAGAGCAAGAAGGGATTTTAGAGTTAGATGGGTTTCTTAAGTGTTCTTCCTGCCTCAAATTTCTTCTTCCTAAAATCCATCCTTCACATAGCAAAGTAATTTTCCTAAAGCCCAACTCTGACCATGTCATTCCCCTAATCAATAAAATCCAATGACTTCCTATTACCCTTAGGATTAGATATAAACTCTGTTTAGCATATAAAGCCTTTCACATCCTGACTCCAATCTTTCTTTTCAGTCTTATTGCACATTATTCTCTTTCATGTGCACCATAATCCAGTCAAACTGGCATCCTTATTTTAAGTAAGATTATATATATATATATATATATATATATATATATATATATATATATAGACATACATTATATATTTAAGCCCATATAGAAAAAAATTGCAATTGTTAAGCTGTCTAATGTAATCTTATTTTTATGGTGCAGTTTTTTGTTTGTTTAATAGGGACATATGATTTCATCAATGCAGGCAATTTTTGATGTAGAAATCTTCCTTTGCTGCTTCAAGTCAATCATTCATCAATAACTTATAGCAGAGAATTGACCCAGGAACACTGAGAGATTAAGGAAATTGCCTATAATTAAGCATCTGTGTCAGAGCAGAACTTTAACTCAATTTTTCTGAATGGAAGTTTATATCAGGCTACTTCACATTCATACATAGTGACTACATTTTCCAAGTCTGTACTTACAGAATTATAATTCATTTTCAAAAATGCACTTTGTTAACTATTTATTCTACATAAAACCAAGCCATACATACCTAATTTTTTCCATGTAGTGTTTCTTTCTGACTAAATTGACTGTCTTAGTTATTTTTCTGTCATGTGGACATAGCCCAAGTTTTGTATTATACCAAGACCAATAAAATCACTCAGACTAACTGGTGAATATTTTTATTTAACTAGCTCTGCATTTTGAAAAATGCATTTCGAATGGAACCCATACTATTTTTCTAGTTCTGTTTACCTTTCCTTCTTTTATTTTTCCTTCTTTTATTTTACTTCCTTATTTTATTTTTCTCAATGACCCATGACACCAATAGTTGTACAGAGGGACCAATTTTGATTTTGTACATATGTTGCATTTAATTTTCATGAAAATAAATTCAAAGCAAGTAATATTTTACATTCTCTTCATCAGAAATATTACTCTCCTGTAATAAAGAGTACCAATCTAAATTGTGTTTTGATTTTTCAGGTGATGGAAGTCAAAGGACAAATGATTCATGTTCCAGAATCAAATTCTATTTTGTTTTTGGGCTCTCCATGTGTGGACAAGTTGGATGAACTTATGGGCCGTGGCCTGCATCTCTCAGATATCCCCATCCATGATGCAACTCGTGATGTGATTTTGGTTGGGGAGCAGGCCAAAGCCCAGGATGGACTAAAGAAGCGGATGGATAAGCTAAAGGCAACATTAGAAAGAACTCACCAGGCTCTGGAGGAGGAGAAAAAGAAGACCGTGGACCTCCTGTTTTCCATTTTCCCTGGAGATGTAGCCCGGCAGTTATGGCAAGGACAGCAAGTACAGGCCAGGAAGTTTGATGATGTCACCATGCTCTTCTCCGACATAGTGGGTTTCACAGCTATCTGTGCTCAGTGCACCCCAATGCAAGTAATTAGCATGTTGAATGAGTTATATACCAGATTTGATCACCAGTGTGGATTTCTGGACATTTACAAGGTAAATATGACTTGGATTGCTTACATCTCTAATTCCCATTCAAAATGAATCGTGAAAATGCCCATTTACATGTCAACATGACTTGTGACAATGATGATATTTTCGGGTTGCAAAATGTGTTTTTTTTTTTTTGCCCGATAGATTTTTAAAAGATCAGTAGTGCTCCAATTCAGAGATCTTCATTTCAAGTACTTTTGCTTTAAAAGCCATTCTCATAAATCTACATTCATTAAGAATTGATTTCCTGCATTTGCACATGTGAATATGATTTTATTTCCTATTGACATTGCTCCTGCTTGCACATTTTTTAGAACTGTCAGTCAGGAATCATTACTGTAAAAAGAGCAACCTCTGGTTTTGCCCAAGTCTGTGCTATTTATAACTTTGTGATGGACCTTTTTTAGAAAGCGAGGGTTTTCCACAATATAAACTAAGTATTATATAATCTGACAGCTAAAGAAAGAGAAGCAGGGAGATGTGTTGGAGTCTGCAGCTAAACTCCAGCTAACCTGCAGTTGGCATTTGGAATGTTAAACAGTAATTAGCAATAAATACATTGGAATATTAGAGCAGGATGCCCTCTGAATAGCCTACTTATTGCTGGGTTATTACTGATGTCAGCCACAGCAGCAGCAATACTGTTTTCCCAATGGAATAAAAATGAAAAATTTTCACATTGTGTGCTAATCAGATGTTGATCTGATAAGGTGTGTGAGTATGGGGGATGCTCTTCTTTTCCCTCCCATCAAGTCCTATTAGTGTCATGTTGCTTTCAGCCTCTCACCTGTCAAATCAGTGCTCCCATATTTTTGTGCAGAGAATTTTATGTAGGTTTTTCTCCTTCAGTGACTAATGTTTTGTTTCACTGGGAGAAGGCAAGTATTTGAGTTCGAATAAATAGTAGATCTCTCCCCCCCAATTTCTTTTTATAGCATTCCCTATGTAACGCAGTATCAGATAGAACCCATGTATTTTGCTTTGGAGTCTCACACCTTAAGCCAGAGAGAATGTTAGATACTACGTGTTATCCAGGCTCCTTGAGACAAAGCTGTAATGCTCTTTGGTTTCTTCAGCTCCATTTTAGAGTAAGTCAGCTTTAAAGGTTTCAGCTGGGTCCCATCTTAGAAGTATACATACTGTGTAAATTATACACAAGGGAATGGTTATATTATGTAAAATTAGCTCTTAGAAATTAAATGCAAATCCTTTAGGTTTTATCAATATATAATGATAGCAGACCTCCCTAGCTGGTTGATTGAAGCGAGGCAGACATCTACCATCAGTCTACCTTCCCCATCGCTCAAGGACATCTCCAGTGGTGAGGATGGCTTATGGAGAAACTGTCAACATTTTCTTCCACCCCAATTGGAAATTTAAGAAAGTCAGTCCTGGCAGGATCCTCCCTGCCCCCAACCCAGGGGTTCCCAAACTTTTTTGGCCTACCGCCCCCTTTCCAGAAAAAAAATATTACTTAGCCCCCTGGAAATTAATTTTTTTAATTTTAATGGAAATTAACAGGAAAGATAAATGTACCTGTGGCCATCACTGCCTCCCTGGATCGCTGCAGCACCCTCTAGGAGGTGGTGGCTCCCACTTTGGGAATCACTTCCCCAACCCCACACACTTTCATCCCCATTCCCCCAAACACACAAACTCAGGGACTCCTAGGGTCTCTGTCTCCTAGGGACCACATCATTAGCAATTCTCCTCTGTAATTCTAAGACTCAGGGGAATGAAAAATAAATCTGCCTTTGAAAAAATGGCCAAGAACCCCTTACTTAACCATAACCTGTCATTTCGGTTTTGAAGAAGGAAGGATGAATCTCCTGAGGCTACTATACCAGCTACTGGTAAGAATGTAATTAGAGTTCACTGACATCAGCCTCAGATTCTCCAGAGATGAACTAGAGTTTTTCACAAAACAAATCAGGCTGTCAAAACAACGGTTCTGTGAGATAAATTTTTCTATATACCATGCATTGTGGAAAAAGTAATAATTATAACAATAATAGTGATCAAGTTATAAAAAAGAAAATATCAGGATAGACGGTCTACTTGCCTTATCACAATGAATTGTGATGTTCATCTTCTTCTCACATTCTAAGAAGAAGAAAAAAGTGATACTGGACCTTAATAGCCTTTTAAATCTGACTTGCTTAAAGCCCTATCATATGAAATGACCAGATTTTTGGACACAAGGTATACTGGACAATTTTGATTGGTGTAGTATATTGGAGAAGAATGGATTTGAATCTTGACTTTGAAACTTAATTTGTTGTGTAACCACAGACAACTTCGAACTTTCCTGGGCCTTAATTCCCTCATCAGCAAAATCAGGATAGCTCCTGAAATTTTAGCCAATAAAGAATAGGAAGGCATTTCCCTGGAATAAAAATGTTTGCTAACAGAAGCGTGTGATATTCTAAAAAAGGATGGACCATTTGCAAGCTTTCTAAGAAAAAGACCCTCTTTGAGCCCTGAAAATCATTTATACAGGAAGGTATAGCCTCTTTCTGATTGGCCTGATAGTATGACCTTTGCATCTCCCTTGACAGTGTCCATTGTGGGGTAGTTCAAAAGAGGAGGCCAACTTAGAGACCTCAGGTCCTCTCCAATTGTTTCATCATAGGAGAGATGGGTCTTTACCAAATAAAGAAACCACCAAACATACCCTACTTTCAAATAGGTGGAAGTTCACCAGATAAAGAAATATAGTCTCCCTGCCCTTCTTTGGCATGTTAATAAATGAAGTCCAGCTTCTTCTATCAATAATTGGCTTGAAAAAATATGTTGCTTCAATGGCACTATCCTTTTTGGGGGACCTGGTCACCCTCAAATGTAGATGGTGTATTTAGCAAGGAAAAAATAGGACTTATACTTTCAAATGTCTCAGAGAGTTCTTGATTACAGATAAAGAAGGAGCAAGTCCCACCTTGCCTTTAATAAAAGACAAATGAATTCAGCTAGTTAAATGCCTTGATGTCTGGACTATTACAGCCTGACCTTAGGGGGCTTAGGAAAAATGAATAATTTTTCATATAATTATACTAACAATGCAATTCAACATTAATTTTCCTCATTTTAATATGAGCTATGTACCACACAAATATTTTCCTGTGAAAAGTACTTTGTAAATTTCAAAGCATTATATATGATCATCAGTTATTATCATTATTCTAATCACTGAACACATAGCAAAGGTAGTCATTGTTTATGTGGAAGGAATTGACTTAGAGAGGAAATTCCTTTGACTGTTTACTTGTTTAGTACAAGTTTCAGGCACTATATTAAATGATGAACATACAACAAGAAACAAAAATAAACCCTTGTCCTTAAGGAGTTGACATGCTAATGAGGAATGGTAAAAGGTGATGTTAGAACTGAGAGATTCAAATTAGAAGATGTAGCCAGAAGATAGTGTGGCCAGAGAAAAAAACAAGTCTGGAATAAAGGGAAAAAAGAACTGAACAGAGTTCAAAAAGAGATAAAATATGTCTTTGAAGGATATATTTGGGGATGCCTTTTTGTGGCTCACATCAGGAAAGAGAGACAGGAAGATAAAATTCAGCACTTATCTGAAAAATAAAGATATTGAAATTGTAAGTAATCCCATTATAACAATATCTGTTTCATCCATTTTGAGATATTGTCTATATCCATTTTAATCATAAGAAAACAAAAAAAGCTTTAACTATAAGACAGTCTAGCCTCCTTCTTTTCTGGATGATGAAATTATCATTTAGGGAAGTTCAATGACTTACCCAAGATCACTTGGATATTATAAGGCAGAGCAAGGATTCACACCCTTGGACTTCAAATTCACTTCTCTTTCCATGATAATAATATAGAAATAGGGTCATATACCTAAAGGTGAAGAGACTTCAGGGGTCATGTCATCTAATCTTATTATACATATGAGGAAGTTTCAGGAAAGTTAAGTGATTTTGCTCAGGATTTCAAAGGTGTCAATTCAATTTGAATCATAAGATTTAGAGCTAGAAGGTATTTTAGAAGTCAAGAGAGACAGAGATATGTAGTAAAGCTACACCTGTCTACTGTATATGAAAATTTAAATAATTTCATTTTTTTAGGATTTAGAGATGGAGAGATCATAAGATATCATCTAGGTCAGTATCCTACTCATTGTATTTGTCAGATTAAGAATAATGTCAGGCTGCCAACAAGATAGAACATTTCAGGGGGCCACATCTGGTCAGCAGGCTTTAGTTTGCCCATCACTGATCAAGGTCAACTCTCACTTTCTACAGATGAAGAAATGGACTAAAGAGGTACAATGATTTGTCCAGGGGTCACAAGGATAACAGTGGCTGAGACAAGTTTAAACTCAAGTCCTCTAACTCCAAATCCAGAATTCCTTCCATTAATCACTGGTGGTTAAGCAACTGATGTAATAGCTGCTGTGTGAGATGTAAAATTTAGATGAACCTTGGTTCCTTTCTTCGAAGAGCTAACATTCTAGTTAAGAGAATATGGCAGGCACACATATTCCCAGCCATTAAGTTTTATATAGTGCTGAAATGTTTTTGGCTTTGTAGCTATACAATATTTTAAGAACCACAAACCAAATTCGTTATGTAAGAAAGCAGAATTTCAAAAAAATATATTTTTTTCTCTTGGATTTGCCAAAGGAAGATCTTAACTTTTGATCTGGGACTAATCTAATAACAAGCAAAAATAATTTGTTACCCACTTATTTTTTAGGTTATTGTAAATGAATGAAAAGAAAACAAACTGAAGATGTATAGCCAAGAGGGATGATTTGAGACTGTGCCTCATATAATGCATTCAAAATCTCTTACAACAAAATGATATGCAAGTGTTTTAAATTTATGGTTCTCTCTCCCTTGGTTGCCTCATTATTCCATGCTTTCCTATCATTAGGGAGATGATACAAAAACCAGTTGTAATGGTAATGGTAGACTTTAGCTAAATTAGGCCATAATTTAAAAAAAAAGATTATGATGAAATCTTCAACCTGCCTATTTTGCTGGAGGATTGAAAACAAAATGTCAATAATACTATGCATATTTTATGTATCAAGAAAATCAGACATACTTGCTTGACTATGAAGATATTAAAAGTATGTAAATAAATAGGAGCAAGGCAAAATGAAGCATGAATTATGATTTTGATTTTCTTGAAATCAGAAAAGCAGAAATTCAGTAGCGACAGTGTGCTAATAGAATAGTTTGTTGTTACAGAAACTTGAGGACTAAATATTAAATATCTAATGAATAAAAAATAACAATTTTCCATTCGGCTTGGTTTCATCACTCTCCCCAAACCATGAAGATTATAATTCCTCTGGATCTTTGCAGATAAACAGTATTATGAGTTGCCATAACCAAGAACATTCATCATCCTGCAACCAATCTTCTAGATCTTATTCTAAGTCTTCTCAAAATTTATCTAGACTCTGCTTGTATAGCAAATGCATAGTTAGTCCCTTACACAGACTATATCTGAATCTTTTCCAGCTTGATAGAACTTGTTGGAATTTGTGCTGTGTTGCAGTCCTCTACAAGACCTAATGATCAACTCTATGCCATGAAAATGTTTAAGAATTGATAATTAGGAGGAAAACATTTACATTAATGAACAATATATACAAATTTTTATAGAAATCAGTTGACAGATATATGAAGGAAAACATTTGTAAGTAATACTTTATAATCAACTTTAATTTTATTGAAGTCATGAATAGTGCCACTTCTACCCAAGTGCTCTTATCATCTAAGGCCAATCTAGTTAGGTTCAGAGAAACTAATTTCATGAAGACTGGTCACCAATGACTAATTGTATTTTGCCCTTGTACCATTGTGAAGTATCTATGGTTTAGAAGATAAAGACCTGGACTCAGAGTTAGGAACTTTAATTTAAGTCTTGCCTCTGATTCTAGAAAACTAGAAGTTGCAGAGAAGGTGCTGAAGGTATTGACCTACATTGGTTGAGTTTTCCTGTTTAGGAGGTCCCTATCGTTATGGAATCATCTCTTTCAGTCTTTATCCTTACCTTTTGTCATTATCCTTTAATAAAGCAACACTGCATCTTTCCCTTAAATTTTATTTTTGTGATCAATAAAAATCTGCATTCTCTCAATTCTCCATTCTCTTTTCTCCAATTAAGAATAATTGAGAAAACAAAACCCTGTTAGAAATAAGATAGTCAAGCAAATCAAATTTCAATATTGCCCATGTCCAAAAGGAAATAGGTGTGTGTGTGTGTGTGTGTGTGTGTGTGTGTGTGTGTGTGTGTGTGTGTGTGTGTTTCTTTACTCTGAGATTTTCACCTCTCTATTAGGAAGTGTCATGTTTTATCATGAGTCCTTTGGAATCATTGTTAGTCATTTTGTTGAGGACAGTTTCAAAGTCTTTCAAAATTGTTTATCTTTACAATACTATTTTCACAGCAAAATTTTCCTGCTAGTTCTGTTCATTTCACTCCATGCCAGTCTTCCCAGGTTTCTCTGAAACAATGCCCTTCATCATTTCTAATAACCTAATAGTATCCTATCACATTTATTACCATAACTTTTTCATCCATTTCCCAGTTAAGGGGTACTCCTTCAGATTCCAATTCTTTGCCACTTCAAAAAGAACTATAAATATTTTAGACGTGCCTAAAGTTTGCTTTCCTTAAGATTAATCTATTTCTTAATCGACCTTTTTCTCTGATTCTTCCTTCTCCCCTTGAGTATAATATATTTCTTTATCCAGTTGTGTATGCATATGCATGTGTTTGTGTATTCTTCCCTTCTTTGACTATTTCTGATGAGACTGAGGTTCAAATGACATCCATTCCTTTCCCATTTATCTAGACATCTATTTGTGTACTCAAATTATTTGATATAATTTCCCCTAGCCTTCATTTCCCTCCCTACCTCCAACCCCAATGTATTCCTCTTCTCCTCTTTTTCCATTCTTTTTTAAAGAGTGCTAAGATATTGGCAAAACAATAACAAAAATATGTAACAAAAGAACCCCAAAGAACAGTGATGGTGAACCTTTTAGAGACTGAGTGCCCAAACTGCAAACCTAATGCTGCATGTGAGCCCCTCTGCCTTACCCCAGATGGGAGGGAGTAAGCACTCCCATTGGGCTGCTGGGCTGAGGGGTGGGTGGTGTGAGAAATGTCCTCAGGTGCTAGCGGAGAGGGAGAGGAGAGAAGCCCCCTCTGGCACCTTATTAAAATGTTAGATAAAGCCTGAGGACTGGAGATGGTTGCAGTCTATATTTGTAGAAGGACTCAGCTAAGTAAAATCCCACTTGAAATACTAAAGAAACTGGAGGTCTTCAGCCTTATGGAATGCTAATACCTCCATAGTCATGCATAGACTATAGGAGCAAAGTCAATATTTTTGCGTCTTCAAATTATTACATGTTTAGGAGCTTAATCCTAGTCTAATTAATTTTGGTTACCATGATCTACCCCTCTTTCTCCAAGTCAGGAAACCAGAATCTTCTCACTTTGGTAGTCAACTTCATTGTTAGTTGTAAGGTACCAGCAGCCAGGGTACAAGCTGCATGACAGGATGGGGCAGAGCAGGAGAGATCTGAAATGACAGCATGTTACTAGGACACAAGGCAGCCTTGGGAAGTGATCAGGTAGAATCTGAAAGGGATCATAAGTGCCACAATAAGGAAGCAGAGTATATCGTTTTGTGAATTAACACAGGAGAGGAAGAATAGGGGGATTTTAAGATTCCAAAGCAATAATAGTATGGGTCAGAGTCCAGGAGATCAGCAGAGTAAGAAGAGCATGGGGAATAAATGATAAGGTATTCAGAAATATAGAAATCAGGTATTTGGAATCAGGAATTGAGACAGAGTTTAACCAGTGAGTAATAAAAGGAGCCACTAATATGAATAGTCTTGATAAGGAATCCACACAATGAAGAAATTAAGTGGCTTAGTGAATAAAATTTTGGCCTTAGAGTCAGAAAGATACCAGTTCAAATCTAGCTCTGCGACTCTGAGCAAATCACTTAACTCTGCTGTGCTTCAGTTTCTCATTTGAAAAATGAGAACGTTGGATTTGAGAACCTCTAAAGTCCCTTCCTAATCTATTTTCTATTTTCTAAATCTTTTAAATCCTTTAAACTGAGGCAAGGGCTCCTTATAAATATATATTTCGTGCCTCTCTCTAGAACAGAGCAAAAAATGATTGGTATTTAGATCATAGAATCAAGTAGAAATCGATAATTCAAGCAAGAGAATTTGGGCTAAAACATGATTTAATGGGTCCAAAACTCAAACACGGATCACAGATCAACAAATGGATTCATACTAAGTCCTCTGATTTTAATATATAGAAATAAGTAATGTCATCAATACAGTTGAATCACTTGCTAAACTAAATGCAACCTTGGAAAAGAGGGGAAGACATTCAAGAAAAAAGGGAGCATTACTACTGTATAGGATTGGAACATTGCCAGTTATAATGAGTCACTTTTGAAATCTTCAGGAGAGCAAAGAAAATTGAGATCAGGATTCACAGCATTTGAATCTTCCGAAATAAAGAATTACATACATATATACATACATATATATGTATATGTATATATAAAAGTCACACAACAGACCACAAAAGAAACACAATATAAAATAGGAAAAGGGAAATAATAAAATAATGTACACTTCACCTGAAAAGCACAAGAAAAAATATCCTGCACTTTAAACCTTGTATTAACTAAGAAATACACTACATATAGTGATTTTTGGATCACAGAGTCTGGAGAGGCTTATTCAGGTCAGTTTGAGTCAAATATTTAGTGAGAGCTCTAATTTAGAGAGATTGAAAGATATACAAACCCTTTGTTTGTAGATCTTAGTAAGGGCTGCTTCTGCTCAGTTTGACAATGGTAACAGGGGATTCATATATAAATTGGATGAAGGAACTAAGGAAAGATTAAATCCATCCTTATATCTCGCCCACCTGGCAGGAACTGAAGGATTTCTCATTTTGAGTTACAAGGCAATGGAATACTCTGCTTCAAGAATTTCAGCTTGGATTCTGGCATTTTTGAACATACAGAATGTGGTGCCAGACCCTTCACTTCATGGGAAGCCTCCATTAGCGTAGACAATCAAGCAGACTCCCAAAGGCTTGACCCTAGAATGAAATGGACTTTGAAACAAAGCAATAGGTTTCCTCCCTTCTGGGATTATTTCAAGATAAAGAAGGACTCCTGTTAAAGAATCTACATGTTATGGTTACTCTTAATAGTCTATAAATATGTGTATATCTTCTTCATTCTGCCTTTTCTCATGGAAATGCCAGTTTCATTTGGTAAACAGTGACTGAGGCATTTTTCCAAGATTTACAAATTTACTCTCCATAGCCAGTGAACACTTTGTTTCAACATTTTAAAATGTTATGAATTTCTACTAATGCCTTTCAGTAGTTTCCGCCAACGTTGGTGCCATTTAGTTTTGCCTCAGTATTAATAGATCTGAAGTAGCACTTACTCATGCATGAATTTGGAAAAGAGAAATTTCAGAAATTAGAATAAAACAACTAATCTGGTAGAAGTACAGGATGCTGTCACTGAAACTCATCAGGCAATAAAAAAAAAATCAACCTAGTATTTATTTTTAGCACAATTGTAATGAGCATTAAAAGTTTAGATTACAAAGTGGACAAAGCAGAATAATAATCTGTCATAACAATGTTTCTGCTGACAACTAATATGCATTTTGGGTCAAGGCACCAAGATAACACTAAATCACTAGTTTGGGGACTTTCCTCTTTTTTTTACCCCCTGTTCCACTCTCGGCATTTTTCATTCCCATTGGCTATCTCTGCTGCTAGGTGCAGCCTTGGCTCAGATGTACATTTTAGGACTATTATCCCTCAAGCAGGTTTTCTTGTCTATATGAGTACATATATGTATTAGCAATAGATTACAGTAGTGCAGTGATTTTGGGATTAGAGAGATTACAGAGGCTTTTTCAGCAGGTTGATTTAACCAAAGGCAAAGCAATCAAATGTTATTTTCTGAACTTTTAGGGATCACGAAAATTCTATGTCTTATAAAAATATATTGCTGTCTTGTGCAAATTGTGTAATTTATGTCATTTCAAATGGCATGTATTAGGTTCACTCTACAAAAAAAGAATTTAATATAAATCAACAAATATTTATTAAATGCCTATTATGTGCAGAACAGCACTTCCAAAGGCTAGGGGAGATAACAAAGTTTAGATTTCTTGCCTTCAGGGCTATCAAGTAATATTTAGACTCATCAGAGGATAGCAACATTCCTTTAAGCAGCAGTTTATGAAAAGCCAAGGAGAGTCTATCATTAACTGCGTAGGGCTAGACCTAAAGTGTTTTAAAATTTCACAGTCTCTAATATGAGCTCCTGAATCAAATTGCTATTGCCTTCCATGAGCTTTTCTGTTTTATTGTTGTGATAAATTCTCCAGACAGCTAGCAGGCTGACATCTTTGGAATGGCCAAACAGAAATTCATATTGATGAAGTGTCTTGCTCAATTTTTCAAACTAAATGGTTGGGGGTTGTTGTTTTTAGGGACATTGCTATTTTATCTTTTAAAGGATACTATGGAAAGATTAATGTTGCTGATTTTTAAAAATTCTACCTGGAGTTGAACTACTTCCAGCAAGTTGGGTTGACAAGTTCCCATGGAACTAAATCACTTAAGAGTTTTCTGGGCAGGTCAACCATTGTTTTTATTTCCTACCCATGAATAGCATCAAAGATTTAAATTACTCTATCTATTTCACAACATGTGCCCAATTGCTTGCTAGGGCAGTCATGTCTATATTTGCACTGTAGCCTTCTTGTTAGAGTCACTTGGTACAGTCACATTTGAAAATCATGGGCTCAAAGATGTGAACACACATTAATTTTCAAAATGTACCTCCTTAATCCAACAGGCAGTAGTAGTGTCTCCTTTTGCACAAAGGCATAGAAACAGAAATTATACATTTCTCATAATGGAACTCCACTTCTTAGGCTTCGTTAAAGAGGTAATTCACGTTACTAGAACTCCTTATTTAGGGCTTGGATATATCTTAGTGATGTAAATGTATTTTCCTGCCTGAGGTTTTGTCTACATTCCAAGGCCAGCAGTAAAGTAATGGTGGGAACTTACAGGGGCTTGCCCTAAAATGAGGAAGAAAGTTCCTTGATATCAATAAGCAGGAATAATAAGCTTTACTTTTAGTCTAAAGCTGGAACTTCAGTAAACTTTCTGAGGGATCGACTAATTTTTAGCCTGCATAGATTTTTCACTTTATAGTTTCTTGGCAAAGATATCCTCCTCAAATAGATTTTAGGAGGCAAAATCATTCAAGGATACTGTGCCTTTATAAAAAGATATTAATAATTTATTAATTTTGTTCCAATATCAAGAAATAAGAGGTTTGAGAAGCCAAGGTTATCTGTAGAATGAAAGTTTGATCCTCAAAGCATCCAATTTGGAATTATAACATGGAAGTTTTTAGTCTGGGCAATTCACCTCCTTGGACTTCAGTTTCCTCATTTGTAAAATGAATGGGTTGGACCAGATGTCCTCTGAGGTCCCTTCCAGTTCTGAGTCTAGGATCCCTGGGCAAGTTATCTGCCATCTCTAAGCTTTGATCTTGAGAAAATAATACTTGTACTATTTTTTTCATAGTATTGTTGTGAGCAAAACACTTGGTAAATTACAAAAAACAATATAAATAAGAGTTAGGGTTGGAGGGGGAAGGGAATAAGCTTTTTTGTAGTGCCTACTAAGTGTCCAGCACTATGCTAGGCACTTTACAAATATTTTATTTGGTCCTCACAATGACCCTGGCAGTTAGATGCTATTATCATCTTCGTTTTACAATTCTGAAAAATAAGGCAAACAGAGGTTAAATGACTTGCTGAGAGTCACAAGCCTGGTATCTGAAGCTGGTGTCTGAAGCTGAATTTGAACTCAAGGTTTCCTGACTCCAGATCCTATTCTCTATCTGTATCTCCCCCCAATAGCCATTATTATTATATCTGTTGATTACTCATCTCATTCTCTTTTTCAGGGGAGTTCTGATACAAACAGTCCTAAGCAAGCTGCTTGCTTGCTATTGGTTTTGTCTGACTTTCTCTTGACCACTGCATAGGTGAATTAAAAAGATATTTTAAACTGAAAAAAATAAGAAATTAAGCTTATCTTCTTTAAACTCACTGAACACATCTTTGGTACACTGCCAGGAAGAAGGAGGTTGATAGATATGATAAGCACTTCATTGTGTTCGGGCATGCTTTAGATTTCTTCTGCTGTCTATATTTTAAAAGCTTTTCATTCTATAAAGCTTGGTGTTTGGAATGATCACATTGTGAGAATTTAATATACATTGTACCCTTCATTCCTTTTGAAAACCCATTTTTGTCAGTATCATCCCACCCTTTCTTTGACTGTGCATGCATGCATGCATTGGGAGGATACCAGAAGCTTCCTGGCTCCCTGGAGTCTGGCCAGAGATTAGCCCCTAGTCCTGATGTTCAGAAGCCTGGGCTGTGCCCTGGACTGAGGTCAAGTCTGTCCAACCAGAGACCCAGAAGGAGTGATGTCAATGGCTTTAGAAGAAAAGAGACTGAAGAGGCAGGAAGGATTCTTTTTTTTGGGGGGGGTGCTTTTTGGCTCTTGTTCTCTTGGGCTGAAGACTCTTCCTGGAGTCACTTTTGGCTAGCAAATATTCCACATATTTTTAGTTGAGTTGATGTGGAGAGTTTTCTGAGTCCAATCTTAGATCTGAGATGGTTCATAGGCTTATCTCCAGGAAGCCAGTTAGCAGGGGTTCATGCAACAAAACAACTAGCATGTGATTATTATTTGACTTTAGGATGCACTGAAAATGAAGTGAGGTCAATGTGGCTTCTAATAACAACTCTCACTCCTATTTCACTCTTTTAGAGTTTGCAAAGCACTTTGCATGTGTTTTTCATTCAAAATTCAAAACAACTTTGTGAGGTAGATACTAAGTATTATGATCTTTATTTTAGAGATGAGGAAATTAGGACTCAGAGCAGTCAGATGATTACCCTTGGTCATGTATATAGTATCAAGAAGGAAGGCAGGAAGGTAGGTAGGAAGGAAGGAAGGTAGGTAGGAAGGAAAGAAGGTAGGTAGGAAGAAAGGAAGGAAGGTAGGTAGGAAAGAAAAAAGGAAGGAAAGGAAGGAAAGGAAGGAAAGGAAGGAAGAAAGGAAGGAAGGAAGGAAGGAAGGAAGAAAGGAAGGAAGAAGGAA
>NC_058132.1:187478197-187488351 GCF_016433145.1 Gracilinanus agilis | reverse complement strand
GAAGGAAGGAAGGATGGAAGGAAGGAAGGAAGGAAGGAAGGAAGGAAGGAAGGAAGGAAGGAAGGAAGGAAGGAAGGAAGGACAGAAGGAAGGAAGGAAAGATTCATGATGAAATAGAGAGAAAGGAGGGAGGAAATAAGCATTTGCTGTCTATTGCATGCCAGGAACTATGCTAAATACTTTCCAATTTCATCGGCTTTATAAATACTATTTCATTTGATTCTCACAAAAACACAGGGGGTTAGGTGCTAAGTAGTTAAGTTGGATAAATGCTAGACAGGTAGTATTGTGTCAGAGATGATTTTTACCAAGATACTTGCCTAAGTCAACTAAATTATAGTTTATGACAGTAAAGAAGTTTCTGAGTTATCTTCATTAATAAAATTTGCAGGTCTTTTCAATCTTCAGTTTAACTAGATATTTCCATCTTCTTTTCTAATAAGCCTTTTTAGTACTTCTTTTGCCTCATTTGTAAATTTAACTAAAATAGATTGATTCTTCCTTCTCTCCTAATTCACTATTTGGGTAAGTGTGAAAGCATGCTGACTCCAACAACAAAAAAGAGGACAAATTAAAAAATAAAATCTGTTATTATTTTATTATAATATGTAATAATTAATAAGTTAATTATGATAAGTTATTAAAAATGTAAATTCCATTAATAAGTTCTTATCTGTAAAACCGAAGAGATTATACTAGATGCTCTTCCAATGAGAAGGTTGGACTAGATAATTTAGAGCTGGTAAGGTATAATTCTTCATCTTATTGTATACTCATGTTGGATATTAGTTATATTGCTAGTATTTCTAGGAATTTAAGATCTATATCATAACCTTTACATTCGACACCAAGAAATGAATACTATACTCCAGACGTGGTCTAATTAAGAGAAAAATTAACAGGGTGATCAGCTCTGTCCTGGACACTAGAATTGAATTACCTTGCTTGGTTTCCACAGATGACTTTCATTTTTTTATTCCAGTAAAATGTCCAAGTATTTTTTCAACTTTAATTCCTTAATTTTCTGAATTTAACAAACCAATGTTTATCTTTTTAAACACAAACTTATTTCCTGACCTGTTTCCACCAATCCTAAGCTTGGAGACTTAATTTTTTTAAAACCTGAATGCAGTGCATTTCATTTATTTTTTGTATTAATTTCTACTTTATTAAATTTAGCTCATGATTCTAACCTGGGCTATTTTTTAAAAAAGTTCTAACTCTTTCTCTATGAGTTAGCTGTCTCTTCCACCTTTGTGTTATTTTTAAATCTGATAAGCATAGTACCTTTTGAATTATCCTGGTTATTATTATTAAACCATTTTACATAAATCAGGGATGAATTCATATGGTTCAATTCTTTCCCTCCAAGATATCTTTGATCCCTTAACACTTCTGCTATTTGGTTCCAAACATTGAACCAGTTCTCAACCAGCCAAACTGTGTTATAATTCAGTCCAAATTACTCCATATTGTCTACCTAGGGTATTATCAGATGTCTACTTTTGAAATCATAAATGTCCTGACATATTGAATAATTTATAATGAGTTAAAATTATAATTGAAATGATAAGTAATTAAATCTTTATTTAATGTTCTGAAATTGATATTCAGACCTTAGTCTGATGAATTCAGCAAAATTCATTGTTTTCAAATATTTGAAGATGTATATAATATGAAAAAAAGACAAATTCTGTGTATTTCTTTCAGGAATACTTTTTTGTTGTTAAGTCATTTCAGTCATGTCTAACTATGTTTTTGTTGTTTTTTTTTTTTTTTTGTTTTTGTTTTCTTTTTGGTAAAGATACTAAAGTTGTTTTCCATTTCCTTCTCCAACTCATTTTGTAGATAAGGAAACTAGAACAAATAAGATCAAGTGATTTGCCCAAGGTCAAACAGTTAGTAAGTGTTTGAGGCTTAATTTGAATCTAGATATTGCTGATTGTAGATCCAGTCCTTTATCTACTTTGCCACCTATCTGGCTATCACTAAATGGTTAGGAAGTTTTTTTCTGGACATCAAGTCTCATGGGAATGATTCAAGGAAGGAATAATAAATGATTTTAAGATGATTAAGATTTAAGATGAATGTTGACCTAAATTTTTAGATACATCTTTATATTCTAGGTTCTTAATAATACATGTGTTATTAAGTGATTTTTTATTATGTTATTAAGTTATTTACATAACACTTTTAGGTTTGCAGTATGCTTTACAAGTATTATCTAATTTTATCCTTACTATAACCCCAGGAGGAGTTAGAGGTTAAGTGACTTGCCTTAAGTAAAATATCTAGTAAATACATGAGGCTGAATTTGAACTCAGAGCTTCTTGACTTTAAACACGCATTTCCTGTATTACTTAGGTCCTTCTACTGTTATTATTAGTTAAAACATAGTCATACCCACTTCTACATATCATTTTGTAGTTTACAAAATATTTTATTAACAGCAGTCCTATGAGTTGGATAGTGAAATGTTCTGATGTTTTTTTACAGATGAAATTACTGATAAAGTAACTGAGTCAAGAAAGACTAAGTGATTTGCTTACAGACACATAATAATGCAAGGCAATAAGCATTTATTGAATACTTAATATGTGCCAGGCACTGTTCTAATAAATACTGGCACTCGACTCAGTCATATGTTGATTGAATAATATGTAGTTCATGCAAATATTTTCTTGTTATTAATGAATAGTTCAAATTGTATTTTCCATTTTTTATATTCGTTGATATTTAGTTACTCAGCACTAAGTTGGAGATGCCTATTCTTTTGACTATTATTTTGATGCATCTATTTTTCCTACTATAATCACATTATTCAATATCATTTGTGATATACATCAGCCTTAATTATAGCAATTAAACATGGTAATTGGACTTGCTAGGAAGAAATTGGTGTTTATATTAATAAGAAAACAAAGAGATTTATCTGAGGAATACCTGTCTTTACCATGTAAGCATTTAGAATGCATTCTTTTCCATTTGGGAGTAGCTTTTAGCTAAGTAACTGTACTATTTATATCTATGCCCTCTTTTCTATAGTTGTACCAGTTGAATATTATTGAGAAACCATTAAGAGAAGTTGTATTTGGGTCAGAAAAGTCATCTAAAATTACCCTAATTCTCTATTTTTTTTCTGAGCAATAGATTTTTGAAGTTATTCTCTTTCATATTAACAATAAATCTTTAATAAAATCTGTTTTTATTTAAAATCTTGAAATATTTAAAATTTTAAAACACATATACGCATGTGATATACAGTTCAAAATATAGCAACCCCGTAGCATTTGTGGTGCATTTTGTTTTGAAGTTCTGACAAACGTGGAATCTCTTCACTGTTCCAAATTTGTAATAAAGAGGAAGAAAAATTGTTTTATTGAGACACATGTACAAATCTCTTGGTTTTTTTTCTCCTTTTTCTTTTTTCCTTTTATCTTGTTTTCCCTGGTAGGAGTGTGATACGTGTAAACTGAAACAACTACCCCAACTAACCTTAGTTAGAGAACCTGGATAAATTGAATTTTCAGTCTTACAAAGTTACCTCTTATCCTACCTTAGATAAAATTGGTCTGTATATAGAGCAGAAGATAAAAGGAGATTTGGCATGAAAAAATGGGTTTGAATTCTGCCTTCCTTAAATTTTTTTTTACCATTACTTTTTGTCCTACTAAGGGAAGGACAAGGCTAGGCAAACAGGGGTAAGTGACTTACCGGGGGTCATACAGCTATAAATTTGAAACTTGCCCTTCAGTCTCTAGACCTGATCCTTTAACTACTGTGTCACTTAGCTGTCCCTCTGCCTCAAATGTTTACTAAGACTTAGTGTCTTCACCTGCAAACTGGTGATAGTTAAACCTACCTCATTGGGTGGTTGTGAAGATCTGATAAAATCATGTATACATAGAACAATAATCAGATGTTAGTTATAATTCTTACTATATTATTCTATTGTGGCCAGAACACAGTTGGAGAGTTTTGCTGTTCCTCCACTTTCCATTTTGAGCATTTCTATTCACTATACACTTACTATACTTCTTTTTTTTCAGTATTTATTTATTTATTTTTAAACCCTTAACTTCTGTGTATTGGCTCATAGGTGGAAGAGTGGTAAGGGTGGGCAGTGGGGGTCAAGTGACTTGCCCAGGGTCACACAGCTGGGAAGTGTCTGAGGCTGGATTTGAACCTAGGACCTCCTGTTTCCAGGCCTGACTCTCAATCCACTGAGCTACCCAGCTGCCCCCTGTTTCTCTAAAGTTTTCTAAACTCCCCAGATTTGCCTTCTTGGGTTCCAATTTCTCTTTTTATTTCATAGTGATAAAAATTTCAGTTATCTATGTACTTTGGAGGCCAACTAGGTTTCAATCTGATTAAAATACCAAGTTCATACTAAGGTGTTAATAAGGCTTAATGAGCAGGGTACATTTGCATTTTTATGACATTTGTTAATCCAAAGGCAACTCTAATTGGTGATGTGTCTTTATTTCTGAGTCAACACTACTTTGTTCTTTCTTCCCTCTAGGATAGCCCCTCCTGGCAGGGAGCAATATAAAATTATGTCTCAAATTAGGAAAAGAATTAATGTATCAAAACTAGTTCATTAGCCAAAAATGTATAAATCAAGGCGTAAAATACTGTAATTTCTTCACACCCGAATAAAGTGGAAGAAATGTCTGCTATTTTTCATTTTAATGTAAAACTGGTATCATAAATTCATCAAAAAACAGGAAGGCATTTATGAACTGAAAATATATTTTAATAAAGAAATTATTAATGAGCCCACAGTAAGAGTCCATGCTGAAGATGGGTGACATAGTGGTGATAGACTGATTTTCATTGTTTTCTTTGGACCCAGGGAAATAATTAGATCCAACTATAATTTAGATTTGCTTTACTCTTTTAAATAGAGCTTAATTTAGCTTGATTACAAAAGACATAGACCATCCAACCCTATGAGTAGTCCTCCATCTTGAACCCTAGTTGAAAGAGGGAAAAGCCTGGTATTGGGAAACAGAGTATAATAGATGTTACAAGATCCACAAATTTTTATATTCCTGCACCAATGAAACAAATTGGAAAATTAATCTAGATGTAAGAAGAGTCAATCAAATTTTCAGCAGCAATGGGATTTCTTTGCTATAACAAAATTTATCTTCATAAAACAAAAATGACTATAATAAAATGATTAGTTTGTCATAACAAAAATTCATTATTTAGGGTTTCATTATTTTAGGAATGCAGGAGTTCAGCTCTGCAGTTGCATACTGACCGTGAATAATGTTGATCTCTAGTATTATTCCCTTCTCCTCTCTACTGTAGACCCCAGGTCTTGACCAACTCACCTTTAAAATGTCATTTGCTTTTCCCCTTCCCCCTCACCTTTATAGAAACAAGGCTTGTTGGGGCAGAAAATGATTTAGAAAAAAAAAAAAAAGGAAGAGCACAGCAATTGAAGCCAATATAATCATATCAGATGGCAATTTTGGCACTTGAAGCAAGGAAGGGGTGCTGTTGACTATGGGATGTGTCTATTGTTAGAGCAATGTAAGGGGTCATGGATAAGGCTATTCTGGGGAGGAAAAGTGCCCGAGAATGAGGTCATATTGAGAGTAGGTCTTAGAAACAGAGGAACTGGTGGGAGGGAGGATGAGTAGAGAATATGGAAGACTATTCTCAATAGTACTATTCTCAGAAGTTTTTAGTTCAAGTTACCTTCAGAAGTCTTTATTTTACTTTGGATAATATGCCACTAAACACCAATACTTGAAAATATTAGATAGGAGTTTTATCTTAAATAATTAATCTGAAATTGAGGGAGATTCAGAAAAGCATGATGGACATATATATGTGTGTACATATATGTACATGTATATGTATGTACATATATGTACATATATAACATGTCTCCATATATATTATTACATATTCATTCATCATTCTATAAACCTTTAAAAAATTCTCTAATGTTGGCAAGGCACTGAGAAAGGTAACAAAAATAAATATTTACCCCTGTACTCTTAGACCTTAAAGCATAATCATGTATACAAATAAGACATTTATAGAAATAATAAGAGAGATGGATAAAGCATTAATTTTTAATATTGTTTAATGAGTTCCTATCTTTCCAATACTAATTAACCAACTAAAATAAATTAACATTCATGAAGGGACATTTATTAAGAATTTATGGTAAGAACTGAGATACATTTTACCCAAAGAATTATGTCTACTTTCTTACAAATACATACAGTGTACAAGGGAAAATGGGATCAAACTTAGGGAACATGCATTATAAAGAGGGCAATTCATTGTTCAGAGTTGAATAGAAGTCTTTTTCTCCCTTTGTGGAATTCTAATGAAATTCTCCTTAACTGAGTGTAGCTCCCTGCTGCTCCCTGAGAATAAAGGTCCTTAAAGATTCCTCATACTTCTCTCCAAGTGTCTAGTCTATCTACTCCCAGGTTCTGGTTGGATGCTCTGCTTGTTAATGGTCCAGTTTCCAATTACATTATTAGTGGGGCAAGGGAAGTGTGATACTTGCTTCGGGTTCAAGGATTTCCTTCTTAAGTTCCCAAAGCTTGACTCTCAAAGCAATTTCTTGAAACGCTTCTACTTGAATCTCTTTATCTTATATGCCTAGAATCAAAGGTGTTTCTAAATCTTTCAGTTAATTACAATATATTTGGTTTTAAGATTTTACCCAATGGTTTGAAGAACTTTACTCCTTCCAATGTGGTTAACTAAGTTGTTCACATTTTTTATAGTTTTTGCCTTTGATTGCTTCAATAGAGGTGTCTAGGAATAGTTCATCCTTTGCTTATACATTTTACTGATAGACTTTGATAACTCAATCAGTGTTCTTCCCTGATATCAGAGTATAGAGGATCTGTTTGCATTAATTGTGATTGGAGAGTGAGGCATACCATTCTCATATGAATATTGTTATCTTATGAGCCCTGACTGGTGCATTTCCCATTAATGAATCATTCACTTAACAGTTGGTTCACATTTAAAAAAAATTACTGAAAATGCAAACATATATTTACATGATATTCTTCCTGTAAACTTGAATAACAATCCTTTACAATTGCAAAAAAAAGGTTTTATAAGGAGAATGGGCACATTCTAGATAGCAATAATAGTAACTGTTACTCATAGCTTCAATCTTAACAGATGAATTCAGCAGAAGTAGTGTTCTGTTGTTTTCAGGGAAAGGCAGCCATCCTTTACTTATTATTGACAAAATCTTCTCCAATTCTTCTTGGGTAGGATTCATCTTCTTCCTTTATTTGCAACAACAAGGTAGAGGAATGTGTTTTGTCTTTTCTTCTGAGCAACCAGGTAGAAATAGATAAAAATGTATCTAATCCATGTCAAGTATAAGTAATGAACAATTTCCTTGTCATATGCAAATCAGCAACTATTAGTTCACAAAACTCCACTTTTCACAAAAAATTGAAGCAAACTTATTCTTCCAGATAAAGGAATTATCAAAGAGCACCATACTAACAATAGGATTTAGAGCTAGTCATTTATTTTAAAATAAAATTGAGGCTTATTGAAGAATAGTAACTTGCTCAAGGTTACCCAGATAATAAGTAGAAGAGAACTCAGATAATACTCTAACTCTAAATTTAGTCCTGTTTTAAACCTCATACATTTTCTCTCAATACATGATTATTGAACTGAATTATTTTAATCTAGAGCCCAGGTTCTATTCTTATATATTTCTTCTGTGGTCTCTCTTCATTTTCGAAACATCCTGGGCCAGACAGTATCTTAAACTTTTATCAGCACACAATTTTAGGGACTTGTGACAGATGGGGACAAGTCATGGCCTTCAGAATGAGACCCAGGAAAGTGCCCTTGAGGAAAGGCCAAGGTAAAAAGCCCTAGAGAGGAATTCTGGAAGGAAAAGCTGGAAGACAACTCAAACAAACTTTCTTATTTCATCATAGCCTAGAGTTCATCCCTAATGAACAGATGTACGTGGAAGATGAAGATGCAAGGTGATTCTCTGAGCTCTCTCAGTGTATTCTGAAAGAAAAGAGGAAATCTTGCCATCAAATATTTTGCAAGAAGGGACACTGACTCAGAGATACACTTGTGACAAGAAGGATGAGGCACAAAAGTCTGAAATAAGTGATGATCCATTTAGGTGGATTCTGACCCAGGTGAATAACTGAATTGGTTAGGTATCTCTTTGAAAGACACAACCTGGGGGGGTAGGTGGGTAGCTCAGTGGAGTGTGTAGTGCAAAAGGGTGCATATTAGCCCTGCAAAGCCTTACTGCAGAGTTTCTGACAGTTGAAAAGGGTTTAGAATCCTGAGGTTAGACAGTTGACCCTGGAGACTCAACGAGAGTAGGATGGTCAACTGAGCTCTATCTTTGGACTAAAAACCTGGTCTATATTCTGTAGCTTTTCTCTTAAAATTTGTTAGCTTAACTATTTCCTTTGGATCTTCCTAACCTCCCTTATTCCCAATCATCATTTTCCCTTCCTGAATTTCTGTGAGTTTTGAAAGCAGGGTGGATCTGGGTCTTAGCTTTCAAATTTGGTAGATTTAGTTTCCCTGTAGTCAAATAGGGCTTACCCTTGTTACAAATTATCTCTTGAATCATTGTATCCAACTTTCCTAACCCTATAGGCTACAAAACCTCTCGGGGCTGAGTTAGGCAAGTCCTTTCTCAGTCTCACATTCCTGTCTCCCTCCCCCACTTGAAGCTTTCTCTAGGCGGCTGTTAGAGTTACCTTGTACCCCTTCATCCCTTCCAATCAACCCTAAAACTCAATAAACCCTGTTTGTCACTTAATCAAACCTTTGGTTAGTTCATTAGTTGATTGATAAGAGAGGGAGAAGGGGAGAAAGGAATAATATTGTCTCTGGGTCCTGAAGGGAATTGGAGGCGTCCATTTTGGAGGAAGTGCAGTCTCAATACTTCCTCTGAACTCTTCCTTTTTGAAAATGAGAAACTGACTAGAAAGCCCTCTAGTCAGTTTCAAGCCATTCTTGGCTGGCCCTAACCTTTGTCTGTAGAAGCGAGCTTCCTACTTGAAGGGCTCAGTCTGTTTCCCTTTAGTGTCTCTGTCTCAAACCTGAATCCCAGTCTGTGTCCCCCAAACTGCAGCTGCCTACCCAAAATACCTCATCCTCTCCCTTGCAATTCTTTATACCTCCGTGTTTATATTCCCTAAACTCAGTCATTCCCTTACTTCTCCTATCACCTCAATTTACCACACCTTCACCATTGTACCTTCCTTATCCACTTTACTGCCTTAGGGATCCACAAACCCCTATCCACATTGCCTTATCCCTATCCTATCCAAACTACCATTAGTCCCTTACCTGCTTTATCCCCTATTACAACCTTACTTTGCCTTAATTTCCCTATTACCTCTAGCCTATTCCCTTATTACAACCAGTTTATTACCCTACTAGCTTAATCCCCTTATAACAAGTGAAAGCCAGGCCTAAAGATGGGGGTGGGGGTGGGGGTCCTAGGTTCAAATCTGGCCTCAGACACTTCCCAGCTGTGTGACCCTGGGCAAGCCACTTGACCCTCATTGCTTAGCCCTTACCACTCTTCTGCCTTGGAGCCAATACACAGTATTAACTCCAAGATGGAAAGTAGGGTTTTTTAAAAAAAGAAAGACATAACCTGCTAAAGGAATCCATGCTTAGTTTTGTTCTTCTTTTATCTGTGACTTAACATAAGATGTCATGCTTGTCAGATTTGTAGATAACACCAAGTTACTGTAAGAGATAGCTCACATGTTCTATGACAGAACCCAGTTCAAAAAGATTTTGACAGACCAGGAAAATGGCAACATATATATATATATGTATATATATATATATGATGCTGAAATGTAAGAGGTATAAAAATAGGTTTAAAAAACTAAATATGCAAAAACAAGATAATGGATATGTCATTAGATTAAAAGTTCAAATGAAAAGATATCAGGTTTGTAATTAGGTTCAATATCTATTAATAGTGTGAGATGGCAGACAAAACAAATAAGATCTTTTTTGCATTGTTAGAAACTTAGCATGCTGAATAAGGAAAGTTATAGTCTTGTTCTATTTTGTCTTGGTGAAACCATATCTGAGCTCTTCAAATTTTGGAAGCATATCTTAAAAAAAGGCATTGG
>NC_058132.1:187392560-187475702 GCF_016433145.1 Gracilinanus agilis | reverse complement strand
AAAAAAAGAAAGACATAACCTGCTAAAGGAATCCATGCTTAGTTTTGTTCTTCTTTTATCTGTGACTTAACATAAGATGTCATGCTTGTCAGATTTGTAGATAACACCAAGTTACTGTAAGAGATAGCTCACATGTTCTATGACAGAACCCAGTTCAAAAAGATTTTGACAGACCAGGAAAATGGCAACATATATATATATATGTATATATATATATATGATGCTGAAATGTAAGAGGTATAAAAATAGGTTTAAAAAACTAAATATGCAAAAACAAGATAATGGATATGTCATTAGATTAAAAGTTCAAATGAAAAGATATTAGGTTTGTAATTAGGTTCAATATCTATTAATAGTGTGAGATGGCAGACAAAACAAATAAGATCTTTTTTGCATTGTTAGAAACTTAGCATGCTGAATAAGGAAAGTTATAGTCTTGTTCTATTTTGTCTTGGTGAAACCATATCTGAGCTCTTCAAATTTTGGAAGCATATCTTAAAAAAAGGCATTGGCAACCCAGAATTTATCTAGAACAGGGCAATTAGGATGATAATGAAGCTCAAACTGATGGCATATGAGGATTGGTTAAAGGACCATTGCATCATATATTAAGTCTTGCAAAGGAATTTATAGGTTATCAAGTCTTGTTCTGATTTTACAGATGAGGAAATGTAGGTCCAGAGAAGTTAATTAAATTCCTAAAAATTATATAAGTAATAAGTGGAAGAGCTAGGATTCCAACCTAAGTCCTCTGGCTCCAAATCGGGCATGTTTTTCATTAGAATACAATGTTTAGTCAAAAGAACTGAAGATTTAGGAAAGATATGATAGCTATCTCAAATAATTTTAGTAATATTAAAAATTGATTTGACTTTTGGAGGATGAATTAGAAGCATTACATGAGAGCATCAGAGAAACAGATTTTGGCTTGATGTAAAGAAAAACTTGTAATTATTAGCAGAATGGATTGTACATTGGAAAGTACTGAGTTCTTAATCACTGAAGGACTTCAAGGTTAGTCCTAGAGTGTTATAAGAAGATTTTGATTAGGTAAATGTTGTATTATATGACATGTCATTCCTTCTATAGCTCTGAAATTCTGTGTTTCTATAAAAATAGCCCCCAAATGTATAAATCCTCCAATGAACCTTAGGTGCACTTGGAGTGTGGGTGAATAGTTATTTTCAAGACTGCTGTGACATTGAATGGAAAACATTATTAGATACTTCCCTACTTTTAAAGATTAATATAATAATGTTGATAGGAAACTTTGACTTCTATGTATGAATCCTATAAGACATATATGCACACATATACTCATCTATATATTATATTATTTAACTTATTTGTGTGATTTATTATTCATCATGGTTTTATATATATATGTACTCATATATATATACACACATATATATTTAATATATATGCATAATGCATTATACACATTGATGGCCCAGGGTACTTTCCAAAAATTCCTGCCCAAAGGACTACAGTTCCTAAAGTCAAAAGATACATGCTACCTTCTTTTAAAAGTATTTTTATAGTACATGTTTTAGTAGTATATATTAAATATTTACTTATTGAATTTTGATTTTGTAGAACAATATGAGGAAGATGAACTAACAGATTCTAAGGATGGTAATGTTCCAGTAATATACATAACAGAAAAAGACTTCAAAGAAATGATTTCTATAAGCAGAATTTAAGTTCTGTGAGGCTGGTGATTGTGTTACTTTAAAAAAATTGTCTTTGTATGAGGCTAATGTAATGCCTTGTTTAGAATTGGCTCCTGATGCTTGATGGGATTCATATTTATGAACACTATCATGTGTGACGTATGTAGGCAATTTCAAATTATACAATGAATAGTGTTCTAAATTTTAAAAATGGCAAGCTTGAAAGGATGAGAAAAAATATGAGGATGAATAAAAGTTTTTATATTATTAGAAGAAATCATCATCATCATAACTAGAATTTATAAAGCACTTTAAGGTGTACAAAGTCCTTTGAATATATCATCTCATTTAATCCTTACAAAAATTCTATGAGGTAAGGTTGTCCCACATACCAGGGACATGCTCATCCTTATCCATGCCTTATAGAGTTTCTTTATTCATTTGAGATGAAATTCAAACATTGTCTTCTGCATAAAGTATTTCCTAGTTTCATCAACTGATACTATCTTTCCTACCAAACTATACTTTATAGTCATGCATTTTATATTTATGATCTATATCAGTGATAGCAAACCTTTTAAGACTATGAGAAATATCCTCGGGCATGTGTGGAGAGGGGGAAGGGAGTAGCCCCTTGGGCACACTCTGACACACATGCCATAGTTTCACCAACATGGCTCTATAGAATTATGTATGCATTTATTATCTCCTTTATCAGGAATATAAGATTTTATGAGTAGTAAATATTGTATTCTTTGTATTTATATGCCTAATACCTAGCATATTGCCAGAGATACAGCAGAGGATTAATAAATACTTGAATGATATTAATATTTTTAAAAGCTCACAAGGATAATATCAATAGCTATTAACTTTTATGTCATTTACTCATCCCTATAAAATCCTAATTAAAATAAATTTCTCTGATGAAAATATAAGAGCATAGAAGGCTTTCCCACATAAAGTTCTAGAGCAGACCAGTTATTCCATTGAAGTAAAGGCAAGATTCCACATGATAAGAGTCTTTACATACCACTCCACCCACTTTTTCTAACAAAATGCAGTCTTGAAAACCACATCCTGCTATACTACAGTACCTTCTTCATAAAAGCAGCAGCTAATCAAAAAGAATCATCTGCATTGGAGAAAACAAACGAAATAGAGATTGTTTAATGCCCAGATTTGACATGTAGTTGAATGAACAGCCCATTATGTTAACACATCCCTGAAAATAATGAATAAATGAGTATTTATTTTTCACTTGTTATGGGTTAGATATAGTGTTTGTTCCTGGAGATACAAATTTGAAGAGTGAAAAATTTTTTACTTTCAAGGACAGACATGATTGATGAACAATGTATTGGGTTAAGAATGGATTTAGAAAAGGGAAACATTGGATCCCATTTGGAAATCTACAGAACATTCTTTGTTCTCAACTTTATTTTTTCTCTTTTTATACTTAATATTTTCTGTCATTATATTACATTTACTTCAAAATATTTGCCTCTTCTCTCTCTTATTTGGAGAACTTCTCTTTTAACAGCAATTAAAAAAGAAAAAAATACAAAGTCCTGCAAAACTATCTAACCAACACAGCTGAGCCTGGTAATATATGCAATTTTATATGTCCATAATCTTCTACCTCTGCAGTGAAGGGAAAGAAGTTATACAGTATTTTCCAGAGAACCAAGTTGCTGATTGCCAATAAAGTTCAAATAAAATAATTTGTATTCTGTAGATGATACTATATAGAGGTATATTATAGAAAATGCATTTTGGGAAAAGGATAGAAGAAATCCAAATAACTTTTGGAATAATGGGAAAATATTTTAATGCTATTTGAAATATTAAAAGATGCCTAGGAAGGCCTGTAGTTCTTTAGACAGATCCTGTTAGTAGGAATTTGTGAGAGAACATGGGCAAGAATCAAAGAGTGAGAGATTATTGATATGATCTGTATCACTGGAGAAAAATCCCATGTCGATGAGATTATGGGTTCAGTAAAATGTCAAAGTATTTTTGAAATTTTTATTGTTGTGCATCTATTCTATTCATTGGGTTGTTGCTACAAGATTTTTTTTTTGGTTTTATAATTTAAAAAATTTTAAAGTAGCTGAAAGCTTAAAAAAGGATTAAAGCCTTAAAGTCACATATGCAAATGAAGTTAAAAGATGTGATCAGATAGGAGACACAAGGTGTTGGTCCGTTAGGACTTTAAATCAATTAATCAACATTTATAAGCATTTAGTATATGACAGATAATATGCTAAGTTCTGGAAATACTAAAAGAGACAAAAGAGAATCCCCATCCTCAAAGGAAACAGCATGCAAAGAAGTATATTCAAAGCAATATAGACACACACACACACACACACACGTACACACATACACACACAGGATAAATAGGAGATTAACAGAAAGAGGTATGTTGATTAGCAAAGGCTTCCTAAAGAATGAGGCATTTGGGTTGGGAATTAAAAGAAGCCATGGAGGTTTGCAGTCAGAATGGTGAAGAAAGAGCATTCCAGGTATGGAAGACAGTCATAGAGAATGCATAATGCTGAGAGATGGAATGTTTTGTTTATGGAACAGCCAGGACGTGGTGTTACTGTTTCAAAGAGTGTGTGTTGGGTAGAAAGGTATAAGAAGACTGGAAAGGTTGAAGAGGGTAGATTATGAAGGTCTTTGAATGCCAACCAGAGGATTTTGTATTTGTTCCTAGGGCAATAAGAAGCCAGTGAAGTTTATTGAGTAGGGGGAAATCATCATTTTAATGACTGAATGAAGGATGGATTGGAATGGGAGAGGTCTGAGACAAGCCTTCTAGAGGGCTACTGGAATAGTCCAGGCATGAGTTAATGGGGGACTCACTCACTAGAAGGGTGGCAGTGGCAGAAGAGAGAAGGGGTCATAAAGATGAAATTGGTAGACATCAGCAACAGATTGGATATGGAGGATGAGAGATAGTGAGGAATGCAGGATGACTCCTAGGTTGTGAACCTGAGAGACAGGTTGGACGATGTTTCCCTCTACAGTAATAAAGAAGGTAGGGAGAAGAAAGGGTTTAGGCAGAAAGTGTTTTTTGGATATGCTGAGTTCAAGATGCTTATTGAATATCTAGTTCAAGATGTCTGAAAAGCAGTCACAGATATGAGATTAGGAGTTAACATAGATTTTGGGGTAGGATTAGTAGATTTGAAAATCACCAGTACAGAGGTAGTAATTAAATAAATCTATGGATGCTGATGGGTTCATCAAGTGAAATGGCATAATGGGAGAAGAGAATGGTACCTAAGACAGAATTCTGAAGAATATCTCTAGTTAGTACATGTGATCTGTAAGGAGGAAGATGTGAATTGAAATCCTGCCTTCATACTCTCAATGGTTTGGGGGCCCTGGACAAGCCACTGAACTTCTTTTTGCTTCACCTATAAAATTGGGATAGCAAAAGCACCTACCTCACCAGCTTGTTGCATGTGTCTGATGATATAATACATGTGAAGTGTTTTGAAAACTTTAAAATGCTACATAAATGTTTATTATTACCAGTTTCCCAAAAGAGACCGAAAGGAACATAACCTACATGGCTTTTGGGGTTTTCTATCTTCCTCTGAAATGGATTTTCATGGCATAAGATCCACAATTTTTATCAAATAGATTGCCATATAGATTATCTAGCCGTAAGCTTGAGAGCAATCTGTGATGGAGATACCCAAACTCAAATAACCAAGGAAATTGAATTCAAAGGTAGACTTGAGCCCGAGAACAATATTTAGTCTATGAGTCACTCTCATTCATCTTCTACAGATCTTGGCCTCTGGGACAAAATCCTTTAACTAGAGCTAAAAACTTACTGAAAACTGAAATTTAAAAAAAAGTCCAAGCCACTTTCTAAGGAAAAATGCAAGGAAAGTTTTTCCTATTAGGGACTTGTCCTGGTCCTGTGGGTAATTATGAAGATTGCTGCTCTAAAGGAGGTGTGGGGATCTTTGGGTCATCAAAATAAAAGTACATTACAGAGACTACTCAACTCATGATGAACAAGCTATTACTTACGTTAGTTATTCCATTTGAAACAAGAAGAAGCTAGAAGCAGGGAGAACCATAAACCATGTGTCCAAAAGAGCTGGATTTGGAATTGTTCTTTGATGACTACATGACTAGTGGAGAAGCATCTGCTAGAGATTTATTCCAGTGGAGAGCAACTTCTGCAGAGATAAAATGAAAATGCCCACCAGAGATAGTAAATATGATAGAGAAATTTGTTTGGTAGAAACCACTATAGAGCTGGTCTGCAACCATCATATTACCAGAAGATAGTAGTTTTGCAGTGACAGAGGCATAAGTTGTCTCTCCATACCTGTGTACTGGCCGCGTCTTCTCATATGTTACTCTGTATATATGTAATATATGTATTGATGATTCTCTTTAATAGTATGTATACACACAGTGTATTTGCCCCAGGTTTATTTGGAAAGTTTCTACTAATTTTAATTTTACTATATTTTTCATTAGATACCCTTGCTTTGAATTAATTGTATCCTCTGGCTGACTATTAAAGGAAAATTCTTCCTTAGGGGTCATGATTTTTTATGAGATTAAGACCTACATAGTCCTAATTATGGGATTAAGACTCAAATAGTCCCATATTAGAACCCGAAGTTGCCTTGTTGAGGAGGGGACCAACCCTATGAGTCAAAGGTTACAGAGAGGTCAAGAAGTTTGATTTGAAGGGATTAAGAAGAAAGAAGTGGGAAAGTGGAGGCACCTATTATATAGATTATATTCTCAATACATTTAGCCAAAAAAGGACAGAAGAGATATAGGACAATAGTTAACAGGGATAGAAGGAGCAAGTGAAGGTTTTGGGGGCCTTTTGTAGGCAGAAAGGAAAGATGGGGGAGATATTGACAATAAATGATGAAGTGGGGATGACAGAAGGGGCTGAGATAGAATGATATTGCTTGCACAAGTAGAGGGGTTACCTCAGTAAAGAGTAAGGCCATCTCTTTGAATGAGACAGGAATGAAGTAATTTCTGAATGATATGAGATGAGGAAGGAAGGAAAGGGCAGAGCACATTCTAAATGGCCTAATATTTACTTGTAAAATATAAGGTAAGTTTCTCACCTGAGAGGATAGGAGGAGGAAGAGACATAGGAGATTTAAAGAAAGATGAAAAAAATTTTATAAGCTCCCGTAGAGAGGAGGATTGTGAGTTGATAAGGGAGGTATACGATTGTCTAGCAACAATGAGAGCTTTGTTGAAGTTTTGTAACAAATCTGTAGTGCATCTAGTCAGAAGAATCACATGATTTTCTCCAGGTTCATTTACTAGCATGTGTGTGAGAGTGAAGGCTGTGGGATCATAGGAATGATCCAAAGTTGAGTCTTGAAGGGGCAATTTGATATTATAGTAAGGGAGCTAAGGTCTCAGGATAAGAGGACAGAGTTGAACTGGTTCATCAAGCAGTTAAGATGGGGAAGATAAAAGAGAGTAATTATTGTGGGGTGATGGGAGAAAACTGAGGAATTGATGGAATTGGGGTTGTGATATAAATGAAAAGGAGAGATTGATAAATGAACATGGAGGTAGTATATCCTTGAGTGATGGAAAGACCAAGGGTATGACCATCTCTGTGTGTGACTAAAGAGTAGGTAATGGTACATGAGTAAATTGAGAACCAAGTAATTAGTGTGTCAGTAGTGTGTCTGCAGTTGAGTCAGTATATATGTTGAATTCCCCCAGTATGATGGCAGGAGTTGGGGAGGAGAAAGAAAAAAAATCACAAACCAAGTATTGCATTTATAAGGAAGGAAGAAGATTGATTTGGAGGTCTATAGTCATAGATGCCATGACTTTGAATAGGTGGTAGATATAAGTAGGGTGATAGATGTTGGCAGTCTCCTAGGAATGATAAAGCATTCACTCAGACAAAGATAATGTAAGGAAGAGTGTGGTGGAGGAAAAGGAGAGATCCAGATAAAATATTCTAGTACAATTGCAAAGAGAATGATCACTTAGAGCTGGGTGGATTAAGGGAAGGCATCATAGAGGAGGTGTTATAAGGTACTTCTGGAGATTGCATCTATCATGTCTTTTTTCCAATGATAGAATGAAACTGAATCTGGTATTTCACTGGTATAGGGAACTCCCAGTGAGATGACTCCTTCTACCAATATAGGTCTAACACCATCTCTGCAACTTAGAGAATTAGGTAGCTCCAAGGAGCTACCTAGGAATTAAATGACTTGTCTGTCATTTAATTAAAGTCACTCAGTCATTTTTGTGCCAAAAGAAAAACTGGACTTTTGATTCTTGGGTCAGTCCTCTATCTATTACATTAAACTGCCTCTTAGTAAAATGATTCTGAATTTCATTCTGAATTTCATTCATTTTCTCTCTTCCTCACTGATTCATAACTGGATTTTGGACAGAAAGACCCATGAAGCTCCAAGGTCCCTTCTCAGAAAGCTCTATATTACCTCTGATTGGATCAGATAATAGCTCTGATCAAATGTGTAGAATATTTTCACATCTTTCTAAGAATAGCATATGTTTTTATTTATTATCATTTTCATAGGTTTGCTTTCAAAAGACATTAAATGATGTATCTACTTCAGGATTTAATTCTGTATCTTTGGGGCACCTGAAAGTTTTAAAACTTAATGACAATTAAGTGGCACAGTGGATAGAATTCCAGGCCTGGAGTTAGGTGGACTTGGATTCAAAGCTGGCCTCAGACATTTTGTAGCTGTGTGATTTTTGGGCAAATCACTTAACTTCAATTGCCTAACCCTTGTTGCTCTTCTGTTTTAGAATTGACATTATAACAAAAGGTAAGGGTCATAATAAAAACAAAATAAAACAAAACTTTATGACAGGCTACATAATCTCTGAATCTTACCAAGAGATTTTTTTTAATAAGCCAATCAGTCATCTGGACACCAGATGTTAAATGCTCACTGCTATGGAAAATTGCCATTGGAGTAGGGTTGATATAGCATTAATTGAGAAATGACTTTGAAATGTCATGAGGCTAACTTACCAAAATCCAGATTTTGATTGGCAATGAGGAGAGGAAATGAATGAAAATCAAAGGACAAATTAAAATAATAAATCATATTTGTAAGAAGCAATTTGATGTAAAATTGATGAAAAATAGATAGCTGATCTCAGAGTCAGAATGATCTGGATTGTGTTACTGCTGTAGATATGCAATGGTCCTGTGTGATTCTGGGTAAGTCATTTCAGTCCCTTGCTCATGACAAGCTCATGTGAAAACTTTTCTCATCCCTCCAGGTATTAATATTCTCTTTCTTCAAATTATCATCCAATTAACTGTGTACATAATGGGATGATAATATTTCCTTCACCAAGGTGTGAGGATTAAATGAAGTAATACAGATAAAGGACTTTAAAATTTTAAAGCTTTATCTGAATGCCATTTTAATTCTTATTACAAGATATATCCTTCCCATAGAACATAAGATCCTTGGGGGCAGGGGGCATTTAGTGTTTGCCATTGTAATCCCAGTTCCTAGCAAATAGATGCTTAAAAACATTGAATTGCATGGAATTGAATGTATTATTTTGCAGGAGAGACATAAGGACAAAATACATGTGTCACATGGAACTAACATAAGTAGATGGAAAACTAATGAAAGAAATGTCTGCAAATTTGAGGTAGCTAAAGTTTATCTCCATTATCTCTCTACCTCCCCTTTTCAAACCTCCTTTTCAGCTTCTACTATTCAGTGTTTTCATGCAGTTTTCTGGCTCCCTCACTCATGTGGTACATTTCTATTTGTCCACTATTTCTAGGCAGGGTTCCATGATGTAAACTGATTAATGTCTTCCCTAATCCTCATCAAAATTGGCCCCTCCTGTATCCTATAACAGAACTAACTTGCTGTTCTCTCCTAAAACTCATGCCAAGGTGATAGAGATTTGATTTGATATCACTTCTGAGGATATCTTATATTTTAAGGGAAGGAATAGGCAATAACATTACTTAAAACAATTATTTTTTAATGTTAGGAATTTCAGATATATTGGTAGTCCACAGTAATTGATATGTAGGAGTTGGAAGATCTTTTAACACATAAAGCCATGGAAATGTTCATGTCAAGAGTCAATGGAATGTGGGAGGAAGGGGGAAGGAAATAAGTATTGATATAGTGTCTAATATATGTGTATGTGTGTGTGTGTCAGACACTATGTAAGCACTTTACAAATATGTCATTTGATCATCTCGACAACATTATAAAGTAGATTTTATTATTGCCTTATTTTATAGTTGAGGAAACTGAGGCAGACAGAGGTTAAGTGACTTGCTCAAGGTCACACAGCTTGCATCTGAGTCTAGTTTTGATATCAGGCTTTCCTGATTCCAGACCTAGCACTCAATCCACTGCTCCACCTAGTTGCCTGGTTGACAAAGAAGGAGGGTGCCTGGATGTGACTGTGATACTTCTGCTGATAATGGGGATGTGTCCAGCTGTAAGACACTATAGACTATTCGGTCTTTCTGAGGGACGATTAAATCACGTTCCAGTTGTTCATGATTTTAATGATTTTCAGAGGTGATAATTATGATGAACAGCTATGGAGCCAAGATGTCAGCATTTGATTCAGCCTGTTTGTAAACTTGGCTATAATTATGTGCAGTTGCCTAATTGCTTAATTTATTGATGTTTTGCTCACATGTTTTTTTTTAGCAATGTGTATGATTGCAGATAAGTAATCATTTTGATGTTAGCTCATTATCATATGTTTGCATTTGATTCATCTGATTGCTGCAGGTGGAAACAATAGGCGATGCATACTGTGTTGCAGCAGGACTGCACAGGAAGAGCCTTTGCCATGCGAAGCCCATTGCCTTGATGGCCTTGAAGATGATGGAACTTTCAGAGGAGGTGTTGACACCTGATGGAAGACCAATTCAGGTAACCCTCTTAATGATCCAATGGAATGCATTTTACTGAAGGGAGCAAGTAATGAAGCCTCTCAATCCTTCTTAAGAATTGAATCATGGTACCACTGAATCTGCAGAATTAAACATTTGCTCATAGAAAATGATGGCGCTTGAAAGCTTTGAAGAATCTTTTTGGTAATTAGGATAGGGGTTTGGGTTTAGAACTTGAAATACCTTTCAGTAGCATCCAGGACTCTGCAGAAGAGATAGGGTCACCTGATTTTATTCCTGCGATAGTTCTTTTTCCCATTTGAACCCTGAAATCAACCATTTTTGCTATGGATCCTTATGGGATAGAATCCAGGTCTTAAAAGAAGCAGCAATGCAGTGGAACCCTCTGTCTGTCAGTGAGTTTAAATCAGTGCTTTTACAACATTTCAGCTAGACATGGGTCATTCATCATTTTAATTGTATCTCAGTGCCAGGTAAATGCTCTAGGAGAGAGTTTTGGTACTCTTTTGAGGGATCTTAGAACAGCATTTTTGGTACAGGAATGAGTTTGTCTACTATCATTCAGGTTAGTAGTGAAAATATGAGAGAGCCTATGTTAGGCACAGAAACACAGTTCAAAGCTACGGGCCACTAGCATGTAGAAAGTAATTGGGAAAGTATTCAGTCAGAATTCAATAAATGACCTTCACATTATTTTTGGAAAAGAAGACTTTTAAAACTTGTTTTAGTCTGGAAGCTTATTCTTCCTACATAGACTGGTTAAGTTTTCAAAACTAACATCTGGATAGCCTTTTCATTTGGGATCCTTTCCCATATTTGCTTTTCCCTTTACAATGGATATAGCTTATTTATTGTTTTCACTAATCTAAAGCCTACTTAGATTACTAGAGGGATTCCTAGAGAACTAAACTCTAGCAATTATAATTTCCAAAGAGCTTATCAATATTTTCATTTATCAGATATAACACCATAAAGCTCTGACATAATATCCTGTGAATCAGATAGTGTAATTAAATTTCCATAAACATTTAATAAGGATTCATAAGAAGAATGTAAAGTAATAAAACCATATAATAATTTTAGTTCATTACAAATTTATGATGTTTTCTGAGTATTAAGTTCTCTGCCAATGTACTAATTTTTTTTTTTTTTTTTTTGGAGGGAAGCGGGACATTGGTTTTTCCCTAGTGTCATGGGAACATTTCAAAACTTGGCAGCTTCTTGTGAGATTCTGTCAATACAGAGAGATGTGTGGTGCTGTAATAGAGTTGATATGTAATTGGTTGTTTGTTTACCCCAGGATTCATGCTAATTTTATGGGCTGTTTTAATTTAAGCTATTTCAGTTGCCATAAATAACACAAACAACCGCCACAAATTGAAGGACTCAGCCAGGGCTCAAAAACTTTTAAACATTTATTCATAATGGGTAAAAAGGAACAAATTCCCCCCAACCCATCACACAAGTAAGCTACTAGAGAAAAATATTTTGATATATTTTCCCTTCTTAAAGGGCAAAATTGCCTGATTTCACTTTTTAGCTTTTGAACATAACCAGAACATGTGCAATAGCTTTCTGTTAATGTTAGTACTTATGTAGACTATAACTCTAAAGATATTATAATGATATTAAAATTAATATTAGGCCAAGACTTAAAAATAAAAATTAAGCAGGTTCAAATTCTGGACCACCTCAACAATGAATTGAAATGTCTCAAGCCCATATAATTTTGGTTAAGGTTTAACTTTTGCCAGGATGACACTCTTTTATTAAACTGACCCACACAATGTGACCTCCCTTATTCTGAAAAGTCTCTCTAATCCTATGACACACTTTGATCTCTTTTCTAGGTAATTGTCATTTTTTAAATTGCAAAAGTCAGGAAAGTGAACATATTAGGATCCTGGCATTAAGATTCCTCCCCTTTAAACTAAGCAGAACCTAAATTCACTGTAAAATTGCACAACTCATATTTCTCCTTGGGCCATAGGTACTAGTTATTAACTGAGGCTCAAAATAGTGTCATGTTTGAAGGTAACCTATACTAATCTTAGGGAACAGTATTGATATCAATATAAATAGGGAAATTGGGAAGAGAGTCAGCTAATTTCTATACCATCAGAATGTACTCGCAAACCTAATGAACTGTCTCTCATGTCTCCTCTATGGCTCCTGGAATTTTAAATGCCCAAACCCCACCTATTCCTTCCTCACCATAATTTTTACCTTCTTGGTTACTTAATGTGATGTGGGCAATAGTATTTTCTCTCAACTTCTTGTGAGGAATGTTCATTTAACAGACCCTAATTTGTCTTCTTTCTTTTTCCCAAATGATGTCTGCATCTTCTCCTTCCTGTACTACATCTCTCAAGGATTTTCCCACAAAGGATCTTAGTTGCTGCCATTGTGTGAGTTTTGGTCATTATCATACTGACCTGCATCTTTACCCATCCTTAGGAAGACTAGAGGATCACCCTTACAACCCAATAATCAACGTTTCAAGTTAATCTTGCTCTAGGAAAGTAATATTTTTAGTGATAGCTACATAGAGATATTGTGATCCTCTGTGTGTATGTGGCCATCCTCAAAGAAGAAAATATAATTTATATCCATAGCCTGCCAATTTGGGCTCCATCCTTCATCCCTGACTCGCTGAACATTTGAGAGGGTATGTTAATAAACTCCAACCTGCTGCTGCTTCAGAAGCTTAGACTCAGAGGTTTTCCTGCTCTTTGGAATTATCATGGTTTTCACCTGAAAATTCTAGAACGCCTTATGGGTTATACGATATACAAACTTTTCAGGTAAACATAGCTAGTAGAGTCATTCAGAGCCTACCTTTTTAGGTAGCAAGACAGCTTTTTACCAGCATTATTTAGTCCTACAGTTCTGAGTGAATTTCATCCCAGTTGAGCTTTTTTTTTGTTTGACAAAGGATGGTGCCCTACCAGGAGTAACTAAGACATAATAAGGTGATGGTTGATGGAAAGAATGGGATAGTAAGGTCCTGGTTTAAATGGCAACTATGTTCTTGGTTGTGAAACTTTAAGGAATCAGGAATTGCAGACTCTAGTTTTTTATCTTTCTTTTGAAAACCCTTACCTTTTGTTTTAGTTTCAATTCTAAGACAGAAGACTAGCAAGGGTTAGACAAATAGGGTTAAGTGACTTGTCTAGCATCACACAGCCAGGAAATGTCTGAGGCCAAATTTGAACTCAGGTTCCAGGACTTGCTCTCTATCCACTGGAACCCAGTGGCCCCCAACTATATTTTTGAAAACAATGTGGGGACACCTAGCATATAAAAGCTGAATTATTTCTGTTCTAGCTACAGAACTCTGACCAGGGTCATGTCACTTATTCTTTCTCCAAGCAGTTCAGTTTCTACAACTCCCTTGATTAAACTCACTGTCTTTTGATCCCCTTAACACTTTAATCCTCTGTTTTCATGCTTGCTGTCCACTTGCCATGGGATATCCATTCTTAATGCATACCTCCTTCTCCCATTGGTCAATTATTCCTGGTGCCTCCATTTTGTGGAGGCTCCACATAGTCTTCTTTCCTCTTTAGTCCTAATGTCTGTGGACTTTGGAACCATATTCTCACTTTTTAGCTTTTTTCCCAAGTTGTCTTCTTCCATTAGATTCTAAGTTCCTTGAAGGCAGTGCTTGTTTTTCTTTTTGCTTTTATTTGGATCCTCAATACTTAGCACAGTATCTGAAATGTAAGAAGTACTTAAAATGTGCTTGTTCCTTCCTTTTTTCATCCTTTGGCTCATGCAGTTGGAGTGCTAGGTTAGGAGTAAGAGAATCTGAGTGGTTCAGATCCATTGATATCCCTTTGACTTCATGAGAGATATTTAGCTTCTTTAACTTTAGTTTCTTCATCAGTAAAGTGAAGAAGTGGGACTAGGTGACCTCTGAGGTCTCTTCCAGCACAAAATCTTTGATCCTTTACATCTCACGTCTTGGAATGGTCCTTCAACCAGAGGACCACATTTCACAGGAAATCTCCAGTTGAGAGGAACAGTCATTGGGCTCTTCCTTGTGTCCTTTTTTCTCTGCATTATACCTTCTTTGAGTTTCCACATAAGGAACACTGTTGATGGCCATCTTGCAATTTTTGGTCAGGGTAGAATGAGTAGGTTTTGGGGAAAAGTTGATAAATTCAGTTTTGGACATGTTAAATATAAGACAAGTCATCCAAAGGAGATGTCCAACAGACAGTAGTAGATATGGTTCTGAAGTTTAGGGAAGAAGCTAAGGCTAAAGACAGACATTTGAGAGGCATCTAGATAGATGTGACAATTGAAGTCATAGGAGTAATTAGATTTTGCAAGATAGATTTTAATGCATGGAAGAAAAAGAAGAGTAACTGGGGCAGGTCGTTGTGGATCCTCATCCTTTGGTGCTGGTAGTGATTTTTCTGTTGTGCTTTTCTTTTAAAGCAATGGGCACAGGATAATATTCAAAGACTGCTAGATCTGAATAGACCTTAAAATGATCTATCCCACTTTTTTATTTTATATATGAAGAAACTAGGGCCCAGGGAGGCAGAATGATCCATCAGAGATCGAATCATTGGTGACAGCTTTGACTCAACCTTTGACCTCCAATTCTAGACCTCTTTCCTCCAAATTATCTCTTGGTTTGGCCCATTCCTTAGCTGTAGTATTAAATATAAAGAGTGACTTCCAAAGTATATTTTGCAGAAAAGGCCAAAGAGCATTTTCCTGCCTTTGATCCTTTTGAAGGCGATTAAGTTAAGGGAAACTCTTGCTATTAAGCCCAAATATCTAATTTTCTTACTTTTCATTCATAGTTATTTTAAAAAGACTTCCTGTGCATATAAATTTAAACTAACTTCATTAGTTGAAAAATCAGTACATTTAATAAAGTGGGGTAATTGCCATGGTTAGATTATGAAACAGAGTTAAAAGACAATATGTAATCATATTGTAATACTAATATGCTCTACAATTTCAATTGCAATCAGGAAGGTGCTTTGAATTTCTACTAAACACCTCCTCCAGACACTGGAACTTTCTATCACGAATTATATATAATGTGATATATTAAATTGCAGCTCATAAAACTTCAAATTTTACTAAGAGGGGTATTTTTAAGATGATAAAATGATTCTTATTCAATAATTTTTCATAGCCATTTTCATTTACAAAGACAACATGATGTCATGTTTTTATTTATAGGGATTTCCTCTCCAGGAATATTTGTAATGCTCAACCATCCTTCTGAGATTATAGCCTAAAACTCTCTTTAGAAATGAATAACTAATTGCTTAATCACTTGGTTAATTTTCTGTGATTTCTTTGACAGTTTGTGGAATTTCAAGTAGCCCACATTTGTTTTCTTCTTTGAGTTCTCAACTTTAGAACTGATAGCTACCAAGAAGAAAGGAAAGCACAAATGAATCTCTTTTTAAAAACACTTACTTCCCATCTTAGAATCACTTGTATTGGTCCCAAGCCAGAAGAGTGATAAAGGCTAGGCAATGGGGAGTAGTGATTTGACCAGAGTTGGTGCATTCTATTCACGATTTCTACCTTACCTTAAGGAAACTGAGTCTGAGAGAAGTTTGCCTAGCCTCCAGGGTCATACAACTATTAAACATCTGAGGCAGGATTTGAACTTAAATCTTCCTGGTTTTGCATTCCATGTTCTATCTATTGCACCATAAAGCTGCCTTATTAATTTCATTTCTGTGACACTGAACCTTATTCTCTCTTTCCATAAACTATTCCTTATTTCTACATAAGGAATTTTTAGAAGCCAGGTTAATGTTTCCAAGTGTTCTAAGTACTGTTATTCCTGTACTAATCAGAAATACTTATAAATACCATATTAAAGAATCTGCATGTAGATTTGTTTCATTATTGTTATTAATGTTAAGTACTTTTGATATAGTTAAAAAAGTATGGGTTTTTAAAAAGCAAATAAAGTATTCACATACCAGAGGGGAACAACTGTCTTCTGCCAAAGAAATTCCATAGAAACATTCTCTTCTATGACCAAAAATTGCCAACATAATTTTGATTAACCTCCTTGCAGTTGGTAGTTGGAGAGTCATTCAAAAGTGTCAGTGCATCTATGTTTGTTATCATTACTTATTGGAATATGGCTCAGATAATTTGTCCTACTGATGGTGATCCTCCTCATGAATTTTCTCTATATGTATATATTTTCTAGCACAACCACAGATAGAAAATAATTTTGAAATGGGACAGATATGTGTACTTATATTATTTTTAAAATGTAGAAATATTTATTTTGTTTTTTTAATTAGTATAAATATATTCTCTGTAAATAAAAATTGGACACATATTCTCAGCTTTGGGAGGTGGGAGGTTCTCCTTCCTTGAAGTTCTTCAAGCAAAAAGCAGATGGCTACTTGCTGAGTAGGTATTTGTGTGAATTTCTTTTTTCAATATAGGTTGGATTTTATGAACACTGACACCCCACCCATCTCTAAAATTTTTTCATTCCTCCATTCTTATTATTTAAGATAGCATCTTAAGCTATTAGATTAGACCTCGAAGTATTAATGTAGATTCCACATGTGTTAAATTTACTTTTCTTAGCTGAGTAAAAAGTAATTTTACATTTATTTATTTAAGTGTGAATATATGACTTGTCCAAGTACATGATAACCATTCTATCAGATATGAATTATTTTAAGCAAAACATGAAAAGTTCTTTCTAAAATATTTTTGTCAGGTATGATTTTCCTAATTTGGAATATTGTGACCGATACAATGAAAAGTATGTTGAAATTGAAAATATGATCATTTATTGCAACAAATTAAACTGTTAGGATTGTGACAACTTGAGATAGGCACCACGGCATAATTATATTTGTATCTAAACCCCATCATGGTGTTTTGTACATGACAGGAACATCAGAAATGATTTTTGAGTGAATAAATACATATGAATATACAGTGTACAAAGAAATCTCAGGAATGACAAATGAAAAGAAATCAAGTCTTTCTTTTTTATTCTAGAAAAGTAATTTTTGTAAACTCTAGTTCATTATCTTCTAGAAATAAAATGCATTCCTACTTTTTAATAAAGGGGAGGGAACAGACATGCATGCACACACACAGAGTAAAAGACATATCTGTAGTTTACTTTGATGAATATCTCAACTATCTGCAAAATAGTTGAGAATCAGAAAATAAGTGGAAAAATTCCTTTAAACATTGTCTCTTTGCCACTGCCCTCCCTAAAACATGGCTCCAAGAACTTAGTACAATATTCCAGATGTAATATGATGGGTACAGAGTGCAGCAAGATTGGGTCTATTAGTCCTTCATTCTAGGTTCATTGGTTTTCATGACAGGGATCTTTAAGGGATAGTGAAAAAAGTCTGGACTTGGAATTAGAAAGACCCGTGTCCATAACCTGACTCAGACACTTGTTAATTTGTGTGCAATTGGCAAGTCACTTAAGTTGCCTCTACCTCCACTTTCTTTGTCTATAAAATGGGGATAATAGAGGGTTTTGTGAGTTTCTGATGAAATTATATATGTTATATGCCTTGCAAACCATAAAGTACAGTATACATTATAGCTGCAATTTAAGCTTACAGTAGTTTTTTTTTTTTGACTATCATGCCATATTGTTCGTTTTTTATTGAGTTTGAATTCCACTAAATCCCACGGTTCTTTTTCTTACAAACTATTGTCAGTCATGTCTTTCCCATATTGTAATGAAAATTTTTCTGCCCTCAGTTTCACTTTACATTTATTTACATTCCATTGAATTTATTCTATTTGATCCATTTTTTAGTCCCTCATCCAAAATCTACTTTCTCTCAGCTTTGTGCCTTCTGCAAATCTAATGTACATGCCATCTAATTTTAATAAAAATGTTAAACACAACAGAACAGTCTATAGATCCCTGGGACTGTCATTTAGCTTGGCATGCATCCATTGATAATTTTTTATACTCATTCCAAATTATACTAAATTATGTACCTTCTCTAACCATGCCAAGAACCTTCTTACCCTCATACCTTTGCTCAGTTTCTTCCCTTTGCTCCTGTTTCTTACCAAGCACAGGACTGTGCATGCCTTTTTGGTATACTGAATATTCAAAATGCTGCCTCTGAATAATAAAAACATATAAGATTAAATGTGTTCTTTATAATTCATATTTTATTCAGAAATTATAGTATCCTTTTGAAAAGATTGACATCCAAACTCATTTAAAACTACACACACACACACACACACACACACACACACATATATATATATATATACATACATATATATTTACATGCCTAAAAGAGGTAAACTTTAATTGTTTGAAAAACCTCTATATGTGTAATATTCTATTCCCTCATATTGAGGCATCTAAGTAGTTAGTCCTGGACCTAGAGTAAGGAAGATCTGACTTCAAATCTAGCCTCTGACACTTACTAGCTATGTAACCCTGGGTAAGTCTTTTAACCTCTATCTGCCTCAGTTTCCTCATCTATAAAATGGGAATGATAACAGCACCAACCTTTCAGGATTGCTGTGAGGGTCAAATGAGATAATATTTGAAAATTCCTTAGCACCATGCTTGGTACGTAGTAGATAATACATAAATGCTTATTTCCTTCCCACTTTGCACTGTTGAATGAATAAGGTATTTAGTGAGCAACCAATTGAAATATTGAAATTATTTATGGGAATGGGCGGCTCTAGCAATCATTTTGTGATATGATTTACTATTTCTGTATCATTGTTTCTCACTGATTAAATTAAATGCGATTGTGGATATAATAATATATTGATTTGAAACTCCTTCATTTGTTACACCTAATAAGGCACTCTGATTGAGATTGTTGCATTTCATCTTTCATTGCCTTTTTCATGTTTGAATATAAGATTCACTTTCATAGCTAGACTTCATCTTAAAGCATTTTTAATAACTACTGTACAAAGCTTTGCTTACCAGAGCTTTCTTTCCACATCTTTCAGTGAAGTATAACTGTTTTGTGACATTAGGGCATTTTTCTTATGCATAATATTTTAATATATAGCTGATATTCCAGTGAAGAAAACTTATTGTTATTAAACTTTTATTTTCAAATTTAGATAACCATTGGTTACAATGTTATATTGTATGCAATTTGTAATCTTTTTAGTACGCTTAGAAAATAGCTTTCTAGGCAGACTTCTTGAATATTTTCATCAAACAGATTTTTTTTAGGGAGGCATTCACCAAAGTGATTTACATATTTTTGCAGCAGGGAAAAGAGGCACTAATAGGTTAGTGGAAGGAGAAACAAAACAGAGGGATGGGAAGGAAAACTGAACTAATTTGCATTCAACTGCTAAAACAAACTGAAATTATGCGGCTCGATGTTTTGCAGCCGGGTTTATGGCTTCCATATTTTCAGAGTCTCAAACGTTCTGAAATGTGTTATTGAACAGAGACATCTGTTAAATGTTTTATGAAATTACAATGTTAAATATTAGCAAACTAAGGAATAAGTGCTTTCTAAAAATAGCTTTGATACCTTTTCTTCTTTCATTATAGTCTGTCATGAGTGCTGGTTCAGACTCTTAATCTAAAAGCCAAAAGTAAAGGTAGAGACTGACCCAGACCAATTTTAAGTGACTTTTACTATAGGCCATATAACTGAGAAGACAGCCAAATTTTAATTGCCGGGTTGGCCATTAAGATGTAATTATATTAATATAGAAAAGATATAGGGCTTTGCTCCCCGTCTTTGCATATATGGCCTCTCTCTGTTGACATTTGAGTCAAAAATCTTTATTATAAATTCAATTCAGTTTCCTTTATGTATAACTGTTGGAAACACACCAACATCAGCAGCAGTGTCTTCCAGTGTAGAAAACAATGTAACAATAGCCAATAGCACATATATATTTGAAGCATAATTTAAACATACATATATTTGTATATATATATATATGCACATATGTACATATGTTTGTGTGTATGCATGCATGTGTGTGTGTGTGGTTGTTCAGGTATCCAGTTCTTTATGACTCCATTTGTTTGTGTGTTTGGTTTTTTTTTGGTAAAGATACTGGAATGGTTTGGTTTGCCTTTTCCTTCTTTAGCTTATTTTGCAGATGAGGAAACAGAAAGGTTTAATGACTTTCCCAGGGTCACACAGCTATTAAGTGTCTGATGTTAGATTTGAACTCAAGAAGATGAGTCTTCCTGATCCCAAGCCAGGAACTCTACCCGCTGCACCACCTCTCTGTTCCAATCCCACACATTTGAAGAAGCATACTATTTAGCCTTGTAAGTGTGTATATGAATATGCATGTGTGATTTCTTTTGTTTTGCCATTTAATATCTAGTTCCAAGTCGTAACAAAAAAGATATGGAAAGGAGGTACTTTTATGAAGTAGTATATAATAATATTGGACATAATAATGTAATACTACGGAAAACTGTAGAGTTCACTTTTTTACGGGAAGGCATTGTACATGTGATTTTATTAGTTCAGGTAATGCCCACAATGGAAATACCCTACACCACTGCAGAGGAGTAATTTCTCTGTAGCTTAAAGTCTTAGAGAGTTGCCTGGATTTACAGAGAAGTTACTCCATGATCACACACTAGTCTGTGTCAAAGTCAGGTCTTCAAAGAGTATCTTCTTGGCCCCAAGACTAGTCCTTAACTTCATCCAACTTCCTCTATGGGGCATGGAATAGAGAAATTAAATAGCATACATTGAACAATTCATGCAAGATGTGAGTTTCCCTGGTAGCTTTCTTCATTGTTTTTATACCATTTGTAGGTTTGTATTTTCCTTCCTGCAGTTAAACGTTTTATTTTGTTTCAATTAAAAGCTGAAACTTTAATCACTTCTAATACAATGTTGGCACTGATCAATTAAATGCTAAAAGTTTCTCCTTTAGATTTGTTAATCTGATATGTTCATGTCCACAGCATCATATCAGATACATTATTATCACCTGGGACATTGTAACATTCTTTGTACGATGGGTTCCCAGAAAAGACTTCTTTCATTTAATGTCTGTGTTTCTCTCTGCAAATTTGTAATGTTTTCTTTTGCACATTAGTTGATTTCATTCTGGGCACAATGATCCATTTTTATCAATTATCTTCTATGTGTCAGTCTAGAATTTAAACAAGACAAAAAACATATAGGCAAACTTCATTTAATTCAGATCTCATTCATTTGGAAGTTGTGGTAATTTAGACAAGTCAATTTATCCTGTACTTGCTGGACATCCCGTTCTCAATGAGCATGGTTTATTACCTCATTTGGTATTGTTTGTGGGCATGTATTGTTCCCAATGCAAGAAAGCAATTCCTTGAAGCCAGAGACCATTTCCATTAAAGTCTTTATTCTACAAAATGCCTCACATAATAGGGATTTAGTGTGATATAATGGATAGGCATCTACCCTTAAATTCAAGAATCTGGCCAGATGCAGCTAAATGGTGCTATAGATAAGGTGCTAAGCCTGGAGTCCAGAAGATAGGAGTTTCAAACACTTACTGACTTTGTGTTGTGATCTGGATAATTCATTTCATCTTTATCTGTTTCAGTTTCTTCATCTGTATAATGGGGGAAATAAGAGAGCCTTCTTCCTTGGATTGTTGTAAGGATTTAATGATATAACATTTGTAAAGCAACGGGCACATTTTAAATGCTTAGTAAATGCCTTCCTTCCTTCCTTCCTTCCTTCCTTCCTTCCTTCCTTCCTTCCTTCCTTCCTTCCTTCCTTCCTCCCTCCCTCCCTGCCATTTTCCTTCCTTCCTTTTCTTCCTTTCTTTTTTTTCTTCCTTCCTCCTTCCTGACCTGAATTCTAATCCTACTTCTGACACTTATTGGTGATAAGAATATAATTGTCTCAGTTTCTCATTTAAACCCTTTACTACTTAGACACAATAAACCCTGCTAGCATATATTGCTTATTGGGGAAAATTACTTTTTTTAACCTCTTTTACATTTATCTTTGGATTCCCAGTGCCTAGCACAATACATCCCACATAGCAGATGCTTAATAAAAACTAATTGGGTGACTCATTGATGGGCTATGGGTCACTAAACCTTGTTGAGTTTTAGTTTCCTCTTCTGTCAAATGAGGAGGATTTTACTAGACAGCCCTCATGATTTCTTTTAGCTAGAAACATGATCTTGTGATCCAGATGTATTTCAACTTATCTTTGAAGGAAATGGGAGAGGCTAAGAGGCAGAGATGAGGAGGAAGAGCATCTTAAGCAATCTGTGAGGAAGCACAAAAATGGAAGTAGAATGTCCTCTGTGAGGAACAGCAAGAATGCCAGTTTGGAGGTACTCAAAAGTATATGAAAGAGATGAATAGATAAAAAAGCTAGAAAGGTTGGTGGAAATAACAAGAATCAGAAGAACACAAATGCAAGAGGTTATTTTCAAAATTCCTAAAGATGTTTCATGACCTGTACTCTTTTCTCCTTTAATATATTTATCACTTCCCCTTCATATTCACAAGAAATGTTATTTAATTCATACCTATTTGGTTTGATGGTTTTCCCTACTTCCATCTGAATTTTTATCTGAATTTTACATAAGAATCTTATGATCTGAGTCAGAATCAACTCCAGGTCTTACTTTAACCTACTGTATAGAGCTTCTACACCTTTGGCTGCAAACAACAGTTTATTCCAATGGACATGAAGGCAGAAGGAGCTATGGAGATTTTAAAGCTTGATCAGATATTGAAGACTCAAAAGCCATCCACTGATACATTGCCAGTTGTGCTGAAGTATTTTCACTAGATCTTGATAACTCTGGAAGAGATAGTGAGGCTGATGACTTTATGCTACTCTATCTCACTTACATTCAATTCAAGTTCAAGTCAACACGTCACTCCATGATATCATTGTTCCTCTCCAAAAACAAATGAACAACAAAATATAATCGATCTGATTTGGATATTGACCATCTGGTGATGTCCACACAAAGAGTCACCTTTTGGGTTTTTTTTTTCTTTTTTTTTTTTTAACCCTTGTACTTCGGTGTGTTGTCTCATAGGTGGAAGATTGGTAAGGGTGGGCAATGGGGGTCAAGTGACTTGCCCAGGGTCACACAGCTGGGAAGTGGCTGAGGCCGGGTTTGAACCTAGGACCTCCTGTCTCTAGGCCTGACTCTCACTCCACTGAGCTACCCAGCTGCCCCCCTTTTGGGTTTTTGAAAAAGATGGTTTGCTATGACTCTCAAGTTTTCTTCACAAAAATGTGTCAAGTCCTCAAAGGTATGGGAGGATCAGCTCACCTTACTTTTCTTCTTAGGGCAGAAGCAATAATTAGAACTTATCATGGAACAATTGATTGGTTTAAGTTTTGAAAAGAAGTATGGCAAGTCTGTATGTTGGCACCTTATTTATTTAACTTATATGCAGTGTATATCCTGCAAAATACCAGGCTGAATGAACCAAAAGCTGGAATTAAGATTGCTGATGAAAATATCAATTCTAAGATATGCAGATAATGCAACTCTGATGGCAGAAAGAGAAAAAGAATTAAGAAGCTTCTTGATGAGGATGAAAGAGGAAGGTGTAAAAGATGGCTTAGAAAAACTAAGCAAAACACCTAAGGTCTTAGCAACTAGTCCCATCACTTACTGGAAAATAGAGGGAGAAGACACATCAGCAGTATTAGATTTTCTATTCTTGACTCAAAGATCACTGCAGATGGTGCTTGTAACCATGAAATTAAAAGACACTTACTCCTTAGAAGCAATGCTATCAAAAATGTGGACATTATACTAAAAAGCCAAGCTGAATTTTCTGATTTATAAAATGGAGGCAGTGATAGCATTTACCTATCAGAGTAGTATGAGTAGGATCAAATGAATGATTCCTGGCAAATAGTAAACATTATTATTATTTTTATCATCATCATCATCATCATATATTTGTATACATGCGAGAATGTCTATTTACCTTACTTTCTAGATTTGGAGAGAAATAGCAAGGTTGGATGTTAGCATAATTCCCTGATTAATTAAAAAAAACCTGAAACTTCCTAGGTACTATTCTAGAATGTTTAAAACACAGAACTCTGATTACATATTTAATAAAATGACCTTATTACTTAAAGAAAAATAATAACTTCTTACAGACTTCAGAAGATGGAGGCTTTTTAGTGTAATGATAGATTATAACATTTTGATGACAGCCTAATTTTATTTAAGTTTAATATAATATAAGAAGTCAAAACTTGGTAAGTTGTCTCTGTATTGTTTCACAGGCTTCAAGGGAAAAGACCAAGTTAGGTGTAATATTGCAGTATTATTTTCTCAAATTGGGCTTCTTATAGGCAAATTAAAGGTGATCTCTCAACCCCCATTGAGTGCTAGAATAACCAGCAAGAAGAGATTCAGAACGGAATTAGGGTTATAGAAAGAGGATGAGAGATTTCTGGTAAATTTTAAATCTAAATTTCTAATAAATTCAACCTACTAGTTCAGTTCAGTTTATTGTAGATGAAGCTAACAATGACTGGGATAATATCTGTAATAATATAAGGTATTTAGATGTAGGGCAGCTAAGTGGTGCAATGGCTAGAACTCTGGGCCTGGAGTCAGGAAGAAGAGCCTTCCTAAATTCAAATCTCACTGTGTGACCCTGAGCAAGTTACTTAATCCTGTTTGTCTCAGTTTCCTTATCTGTAAAATGAGCTGGCGAAGGAAGTGGCAAACTATTCCAGTATCTTTGCCAAAAAAAAAACTTGATATGGGGTCACAAAGAGTTAGATGCAACTGAAAGAACTGAACAATAACAGCACTTCAATGAAAGGGAAAATGTTAGTCATTCAAGTATTTTGACTGGCCACCAAACATTTAAGTAATATTTCCTAAGTAGAAACACTTACAATTAAGTTATATGCTAAGTTATGCAACTGCCTAAAAGATTGAATTTAATTTTGTTCACTGTTTTTTATGATAGCAATAATAATATTTCAAAGATCTATTGTTTCAGAAATCTGAGCTCTCTTACTTACACAGATTATAAATGAATAACAATGATGATAATAATAATAAAATATATCTCTCCTCAACACCTTAATTAGCTTAATCTTTTACATAAATCATTTCATTTCTACCTCATGACAACCCCATAAAGGAGATGCCCTTTTTATAGGCAAAGAAACTAAAGCTAATTTCTAAACTAGCAAGTATCAGAGGTGCGATTCAAAACTAGACATTCCTGACTCTGTCATATTCTATCCATCCAGAGAATCTGAGAGTTTTAAGGGAGTTCAGGAATCATCTAATCCATACTATGCACAAAAATTATCGCCATTGCATTCTGTACCAGTGTTTTTCTGTCCTATTGTTGAAGACCTTCTAGGAAGGGCATCCCACCACTCAAAGTAGCCCATTCTACTCTTGCAGAGTTTCTAATTCTGTCCTTTTGGGCCTATCAGAACAATTCTAATGTTTTCTCTTTATGCCAGTCTTTCAAATATTTGAAAATAGCTATTTATTGTTCTTCTTATCTAAAAGTAATCATGCTCATATCCATCAGCCAATTCTTGTATGACACAGATTTAAGACCCTTCACCATCCTGGTTGTTTTCCTCTCCAAATTCTATAGTTTATGAATGGCCTACTTAAACTGCGTCACCTAAAACTAAATACAGTACTCCAAGTATGGTTTGAAGTGTGAAAAGACACTGTTACTTTATTTCTGGAAACTATGCCTCTCAATGCAGATCAAAATTGCATTAATATTTTGTTGGTCTTATACTGTTGGTTCTTATTGAACCCTCTTATCTCTCAAGATCTTTATCCATATGCGTCCCATCTTGTACTTGTGGAGTTGATTTTTTATATACTAATGTAAAATTTTACATTTATTCCTATTGAATGCCATTTTTTTGGCTTAGCTCAATAAATTTATCTGTCATCATCATCATCAGATTTGTGTCATCTGTAAATGTGAGAGGCATATTATCAGTGTCTTCAATCTGAGTTACTGATAAATATTTCAAACACCTCAAAGACAAACAAAAATTCCTGGTTATATTTGAATGAAGAATTTCTACTATGTTTGTATTAAACTTTGAATGATTATGATTGAATGATCTTTGAGACCATCTTCTAACTAGTTCTGAATCCATTTGGTTACTTTATAATTTAGGCCATGTCTTTCCATCTTCTCCACCAAAATAGTATAAGATACTTTATCAAAAGCTATGCTAAAATCTAGGTAAGCTATTTCTATAGCATTTTCCTTATCTACTAGTTAGTAGCCTGTTCAAAAAAAAAAAAAAGAAAATGACATTAGTCTGGCATGATTTTTTTTAAAACCCTTACCTTCCATCTTGGAGTCAATACTGTGTATTGGCTAAAAGGCAGAAGAATGGTAAGGGTAGGCAATGGGGGTCAAGTGACTTGCCCAAGGTCACACAGCTGGGAAGTGTCTGAGGCCATATTTGAACCTAGGACCTCCCATCTCTAGGCCTGGCTCTCAATCCACTGAGCTACCCAGCTGCCCCTGGCATGATTTGTTTTTATCAAAGCTATTATGGCCCTCTGTAATCATTGCTTCACTTTCTAGATAAACCATCTCTTTAATGATCTATTTTAAAGTCTTCCCAGGAACCAAAGTCATGCTCATAAGGCTGTACTTGGCAGATTTTGTTCTCTTCCCTTAAAAAAGTTGGTGTAGTATTTATCCTTCTACAGTTTTGTGACACCTTTCCCATTTTTCATGATCTTTCAAATACTACTGACATTAATCACATATTTTTGCTTGTAGATTTGTGTGCATTTATCTCCCCCCCTTAAATCAGTGAAACAGCTTATTTACTCTAATGTAATCATTAGTCCATGTTTTAGGAAAAGCCTGCTATTCCACAGAATACAAGATAGTACTGCTTGATATCAGTACTGACTGATATTCACCCCATGCTTTGCTTTGTCAAGTGAACTTGGAAGAAAACAAGATAGGAAGCACGTACTGTGACACTTCATAGGAAGTAACAGGAGATCAAACTGGATCATCTATTCATCTTTGTATTTTTAGTGCTTTAGTTTTAAGATTATTATTTAATAAAAATATTGAAATGTCCTCAGTGTCCTGCATAGCACCTTGCCTAGAATAAGTGCTTTCAAACTGTATGTTAACTAAAATATCATGTACTTAGTAAATACTTGTTCCTGTGAGTTGGACTTTGCTAGCTTTTGGGAAAGAGAGCAAATACACATAAAGCTATTGTTACTTTATAGCAATTGTTTCTGCCTCTTTATATGACCATAGTCTGCTCTAGATCCCTTGCTGAACTAACCTTACCTTGATTTAGATTCCAAACTTTTCAGTGATTTTTTTTTCATTGTCTTATTTTCAATGAACACTGAGAATAACTAGAAAAGTATATTTCTTATGTTATTGGAAGGTTTCAAGAAGTCTTCCTTTTATCCATTTTTGGGATTCCTCTTCCTTTCTCAAAGTTTGAGAGTTGTACAATCTAGCCTTCTAAAAAGAACAGAGGAATTACTGGGACATGTTCCCTGACTCTGGAGGAGCAGAAGGAGCATGTTAGTCACAACATGTGGAAGCAAATTACCTCATCTTTGCCTGTTACTATTTCCATGAGTTATTCAAATAATACAGTTCTGATAGGTAAAGAATTACTTATTCGGCACCTCCAAGTATGTTTCCTTTCCAGAGGAGTTCAAGCCTTAAGGTATGAGAATAAAGATGGATGTCATATGGAGTCTTGGAAATGAAATATTAAGATATCGTCTTTCTAGCATCTCCAAGTACATTTCACTTATGAGAGACTTCCTCATCAAGATATTATAAAGATAAATATAAATCAAGATAATTATAATGCTAGGTGTCTTTATGGTTTCCAGAGGTAAAGGGAGAATTTTGCCTCAATAGATATTCCAAGTCCTTTCCTCTCTCAGTGAGAATCCAATCTAGAGGGATGTTTCATGGCTCTGGAAGTCTCTAAGACTGCGGAAAGCTGTAACTCAATAGAGTGGGAAGGGAAGAAGAGAATAGGTATTTAAATAGTGCCTATTATTTGCCAGGCAATCTTTTGCAAATATTATTTCATTTGATTTTCATAACAACCCTACAAGGTAGATTCTATTATTATGCTTTTTTATAGTGGAGGACATTGAAGCAAAGAGAAGTCCAAGGCCAGAAGCTGCTGTTAGTCCAGATTTGAAGTCAGGTCTTTTTTAACTCCCTGCTCAGTGCTCTGTCAATTGACACATTGTTTTTTATAGGCTAGTAGTGAGTGGTTTCTGAATTTTCTCTGGAGTGCAATAAAGAACATATGGTTCCCAGGATCTAATGACCTTTTAATCAACATCTAAGGAAACTCAGGGCTAAGTTATATTTGAAGCAAATTCTGAGATTTCTTAGAGTCAACTATAGGTAGAGACAGCAGATAAAAAGACTTTTTGATCTTTGGAATGGTCCGCAAAATGGAAACCAGTTCATATGAACCCAGACCCTCATACACTGTATCTCTTTTGAAGAGATCCTTTAATCATATTTCCAATTCTATGTGATATGAAATAGTGATGCTCATAATAATGTTCATTTCTTTCACTTTCTAAAAATTTGTGGGTTATAGATATTAGAGAAATATACATCTTTCACAGGGGAACAATAGGCATACAATGTTTCTCAAATATACAGTACAACACCAGGATAAGTCCAATATAATATCAATAAGCAAACATTTTTCTCTGACAAAATATCTTATGTCCAGTTGTTTAGAGGTTGTGTTTCTTCTGCCAAGAGGATTAGCCCTATGATTCATTAACATCCATCTGGAAAAGTTATCCATGTGTTTCAAATGGATAGACATTTTACTCTAAAAAATGTATTATGTTTTCTTGGGAGAAGACAGATTTCCATCTTCTCTACTGTTTTACATGACAGGAAAAAATGTCACCTGAGTTTAGTTCCAAATCTATGTAGTAGTTCTAACTACCCAAGAGGGCCCAGATGTTCTCAGAATTTCTATTATTCTATTTGGGAGACTAAATTCTGTTTTTCTCTGAAAAAGAAAAAAATTGACACAATTGAAATGGATTCATATTTAGATTTCATTGGTTTAATTTTTTAATGTAGATTCAGCTCAATGCAGTAAACATTAAGCTTATAATATATACTAGGCACACTTTAAGTGTAACTAGAGAGGCAGGGCTGAGAACAAAAACAAAACTGTTCTTGCCCTAAGAAGAGTTCTGTTTTGCTTGGGAAAAAAAAGTGTACACAGACACACAGAAGAGTGTGTCTCTGTACACACATACATATGCATACATATGTATATCTTTACTACATTTATTTTATATGCTATATTACTAAATATAATACTATATGTAATATTATGTAAATATTTGAATGAAAAGGATTATGTGTGTATGTAAGTGAAGAGAACATTGATAACAAGAGGATTAGGAAGGACAAAATGAAGGGTTTAGACTTTATGCTACTTGAAATTCTCTCCAGCTATAAATCTATGGTCCAAAGTGTGATCCTATGATGTTTATTTCATAGGTGAAGATATGAGTTCTTGAAAGGTCAGTGTCCTGTACAAAATCCCCACCATCTATTAGTGGTAGGGTGGTAGTACTAGAAAACAGGTGTCCTAAGTCAAAATTCATTTCCCCCCCACTATCCCTTATGGCTGAGGAAAAGATTTCTTGCCTTGCTTTTGCCTTTCTGTTATGAATATTGTATCACTATTACAGAAATGTTGAGGTGTCATAGCACCAAACATCCCTAAATGATAAAAAATTTATCTTCTTTTTTCCCCTCTCCCTCCTACCTCTTCACCCTTCTCAAGAAGGCAGGCATTGTTGGGTTTTTTATTTTTATTTTTATTTCTATTTTTTAGGCTTAGTGTGATGTGCAATCTTGTATAGGTGAAGACCTCTTTTCTTTCCTTTAGAAACATTTTTGACTCTATGAAATTCCCCTTTGGCTTATAAGACTCCTTGACCAGTGTTTTCATAAATCCAAAAGCCTTTTTATTAGCTTTTTATATGAAAACCACTTTTAACTAACTATGAAGATAGAGAAGCACATTTAATAGTATCAATGAAAACACTGCTGTATTGTTCGTGATTGAGAGTTGCAACTTCTTTATTTTATGATCTGCCCAATTGATTGATGCAATGGAAAGAACATAGATTTCTGAGTCATTTTCAAGTCCTACTTCTGATACTTCTTGTTTGACTTTTTGGATAGGGAACTTAACCTCATTGGACCTCAGATCTCCATCTGTCAAATGAAAGGGCTGGAATTTTTGGCCTCTAAGTCCTCTTCCAGTTCTAGTGTGACTTTTCGATCTGAAGAACCTCATATCATAGAGACAGCATAATAGGGATAGAATTAAAGCTCTTGAGAATGATTGTTTCAATTATACATATATATGTGTGTTAGTATTCTCAGTGCCTGGCACAGTACCTTAACAGGTAGTTAATAAAATGCTTGTTGATTGATTGATTGATAGTGTATAGAGTCAGCTTTGGGGTAAAGCATGCTCAGGTTCTAGTCCTTCCCACTTTACATTTGTACTGATTATGTGATTTGGGCAAGTCATAATTTCTCAGAACTAGGCAAATTTTGAAAATTATTAAGTTGCAGAGAAGTTTCTGTTCTGCATTGGTAAAGGGAATTTCCTCTACAAGAGGTTTCTTACACCACTCAAATCACAAGTCAGGGCTTACCAAAAAGGTTACATTTGCATAAAATGATTATTTTGCAAAAGTATATAAGTCAGATAAAGCTTAAGATCTTTCTTGGTAATCTGTTAATAGCATATCTGGTGAATAACTTACTTTATGGTATTCGTCTTTAGAAGAAAAACCTCTTTGGGAAGAGAGAATATGAATGAGTCAGTATTAGTGTCACAAAATACATGTGCAATATATTTGATCCATTTGGTTAGATAAATGACTGGAAACTAGACAGTGCCAAGCTACACCCATGGAACTGACTTTATAAATCAAGATGGATCAGACTAAATCATCTTGTCATGTCTCTAGTCATGCCACACATATATAGATTCAATCTGTATGTCTCTGAATTTATAGTAAAGACTTGTTATTGAACAACACATTTCAAATTCATTTTCTAATGATTTTATGCTGTGACTGCTTGAGTAGACTATCTGGAACTTTTGACATGCCTAGAATTGTATAAAATGAGTGAGAAAGTTTGCCTCTAATATTACTTAAAACAATCAGTGGATTAGTTGTCATTTGGGTAAGAATGACTCGTAAACTTTCATTTTTGTTATTACTCTTTCATTAAGTACCATTGTAATTGGGATTAATCTCTACCTTTTATCCTCATTTATATTAGAAAAGTACAGATTTCATTGGTCATTGAAGTATAAGGTTATTCCCATTAATTCATCTGAAATACAATCAATTAATGTTTCTTTATGAAGGCATTATTATTCAGTGGAATAATCAGTGCTTTGGTGAGGGAATTAACTAGGCATCAACTTTTCCTTTCAAAAATAGTCATCTAATTGAATTCTGAATCTAAAAATTCAGTAACAGAAGTCAAACTTTAGTTAAGTGCTTGATTTTTATTTCCTATTCAGAAATCTGATTGGCAAGTATGACCAATCAAGTCTGGTATGTTCATAATTCAAGAAAACATTTAAGTTGATTCCAAAGAGAAAGGAAACATTAAAAAGAAGCAGTGTTTTAAGAAAGAACATAAACTTGTTAAAAGGGTTGATTCACTGAGTACAGAATACCAGGGATATAGTCAAAATAAAGGCAATGTAAAATGAAAACTATCAAGACAAAATTAATATAGAGAATATTAGACTTGAGACAAAATGCCTGAATTCAAATACTAGTTATATAGCTTGACTATATAAGTTTCTTTGGGAAAGGTGGCATAGCCTGAGAAGACAAGATGCCTATGGATCAATGGATTTTCTTTGTCATCGGTATAATATACCCATTCCTTCATTCCTCCTTTAGCTCTGGACTTTCGACCTTTAGCAAATCTCTTAATCTTTCTGAGTACTAGGTTCCTCAGCTATAAAATGATGGAGTTGTAATGCATAATTTCTAAGATTCCTTCCTCTAAATCTATGATTCTATGCTTTTCATGGGTACTACATGCTAAAAACAAATCTTTTGGAAAATGTCTTGATACCAGGCTTACGAGAGCTAGAAAAATGGCAGCTGAAGTACAAACCAAGCTGGGAGGTAGTACAGACAATAAGTAAATATAAGATTATTAAAGTATGCCAAGGAAGCATAGAGATAAGGATTTAAACTTAAATCTGCAGATGAAATTAAACCAAAGAAGAGCTCCAACAGTCAGAGATATCTGGACCTTTTCTAGCAAAAGATTAGTAATCATTTATTTTATGCTCTTTTACTCCATTTTAGCTCCATCTTTTTCATTTTAAATCTAAACTTGAGATGATATTGCATTTTTCAATAGAAACTTAAATTTATGGGAAAACATTAATTTGTAAATCTATAATAATAAAGGAGAAGGAAAAAATGAAAAAAATCATACTTTACTCTTCTATAGTGTTACTGTTAGACTGATGCAGTTTTCCTCAGAATTCCTTTATTTGAAAGTCTTTCAAAATTAACAGGAGGCAGACACACAAATATAAAGGTAGATTTAGGGTTGATTTGACTCTTTTATATTTTGGGATATGATATGTGAAAGGTGCTCAATTCTCAATATGTATTTTGAAATCTGCCTACATATCTTGAATGAACTTGAAGGAATGGATATGTTCAAGAGTTGCTAATTTTATGAATAGTATTTCTTTCATGGATTTAATCTTTGGGGGATTTTTTTAGTTACAAATTTAAATAAATACCTCCACACTGTTCCCTTTGAAATATAGTAACACTCTAAAGGAGATGTGATGACCAATTCTCTTTAGCACAGTTTTGGAAGAAAGACATATTTTGCTCTTTCTGTCAAAATACAGTCCTTTGAGGCAAAGGTTGATGGATAGGATTAGATAAAAGATTTTACAGGATCTCAGATGTGGCATTCATTCTTCTCTGGTGGATATGGAGGGAAGAAGCAGGGAGAGGTGCTTCCACTGGACAAAAGAATTGATTTTCTAGGTAGAATCAGCCTCTCAGAAATTGAACCTTACTGACAGATGTAAAACCCAGTGGAATTGCTTGTTGGCTATGGGAAGAGGGTGGGAGAAGGGGAGGGAAAGAACATGATTTATGTTACTATGAAAAAAATATCCTTAATTAATTAATTAAACTTAAAAATGATAAAAAAGAAATTAAACCTTACTCCCCTTGAACTTTAAATATTATTTATTCTTCCTAATCCCTACCCCCTTTAGAGGTTTATATTAAAGCCTCTTACAGCATTTCCTTGTAAATAAAGTTCATTCATATCATTTGAGGTTAATGATCAACTCCCATGCTTGAAAGATACTTAGATATACTTATTACTGGATTCCAGTTCCCATCTAAGATGTGGATCTGTATCTCAAAGAGAGACAACTTATCCTAATATAAATTTAGATGAATTAAATCCAATGGCATAGCATATTGTCTGAAACATGAGTGTTATTCATCTAGTACTGAGGCAACCTAAATAGCATATTACTAAACTCTATTTCCATCCTAACTTGGAGCTATAGAATAGAGTTTACAAAGCTAGAAATCATATTACCTTGAAAAGAAAAGCTTTATGGTTTTCTCTTAGATCACATAAATATGGAACGTTAGAGCTAAAAGGAGTCTTAGTGTTCCTTTAGGTCAGTTTGTTCCCAAAAGAAATGCCTACTCTGGAATATTTAACAGGTAGCCTTCTCATCTCTATTTAAAGACTTTGAAGGAGAACCCTGCTACCTTCCCTGGCAGACCATTACACTTCAGGGCAACTCTAATTAATTGTTAGTGAGTTATTGTGGTCTTTGTTGTTGATATGTTTTCCCCCCAACATAAAGTCCCATTGCACCTTTTGCTCATTGCTTCTGGTTCTGTTCTCCTTGAAATGACAGTGTTTCAAATTCCTGAACACAAGCCCCCCCCCCTAAGTTTTTTCCCCCTTTAAATTCAATATCTCTAGTTCCTTGGTCTGATCCTTATGGAATCACCTCTTCACTTTCCTGACTCCCTTCTTCACATGTTTTCTAGTTTTTCAGGATCCATCTTAAATCACAATTTCAGAAATGAACACAGTGATCCAGATGTGATATGAACAGGATATAGAGGAAGCATTGCCTCTCCATCTCCATATATAATCCAAGGTCACATCAGCTTTTTTGTTGTCTCATCAAAGAGCACATTCTCTGGTAAACAAAATTAGAGGGAGGGTTCATACATTTATGAGATAGAATCATTTGGAATGTGTTGATACAAATATAACAATAACCATTCAGCCTATCATCCATGCATGGAGATGGAGAGAAGATGACCAAGTAGTAAGACTGATGGCCAGGATGATGTACAATGAGAACTATCTACTCCATGAATTCAATATTGTAGCTATGACTGCTTTGAAGTAAACCTGAAACACTGGTCTGATTGTGCTATGGCAACGCCCATTGTTTGTATCAGTATCCTGTCCAGTATGAATTTATTGCTCCTTTTGATTGAAGAAATAGATGAGAAGGAACGGGGTGTGGGCTAACTGCTCAGAACCACATGATCATCTTGATGAGGAGGATGACAGAAGGAATGACAGTACTTAATGTTTTGATAGCAAAAAAAAAAAGGCAAATTCCATCAGAATGAATCAGAAGTAGTAGTAGTCTATTGATTGCGAATGCTTTGATGCTGGGCACCAATTTGGCCAAAATATGAATGCTCAAAAAATGGAAAGAGGATATGAATGCTTTTGTTAGTAGATATTATAGATTTGTTGCAGGGCCATTGTAAGAAATTATTTCATTTCTAAACCCCTGATTACATTATGAGAGCAAAAATGAATATTACTTAATTTCAAAGAGGAAAAAGCTGAATATTTCCTGAACTCTAAAAATCATACTTAACACCAACTCTAGAAATACTACACTGAAGTAGCACAGGGGATAGAACGCTGGGCCTGGAGTCAGGAAAACGGAGTTCAGCTCTGGCCTCAGACACTTACAATTTGTGTTACTCTAGGAAAGTCACTTAACTTCTGCCTGCCTCAGTTTCTTTAGCTAAAAAATGGAGGTAAAGATAGCACCTATCTCCAAGTGTTGTGAGGCTCACATGAGATAATACTTGTAAATTACATAGCATAATGCCTCTTATGTAATAGATGCTTAATAAATATTTCTTCCCTTCCTTCTCACCATCTCATCTTATAATAAAGTCAATGTTTTTAATGATTTTTTAAAAGGACCTGAGTATGAGAACGGAATTTCAAGAAGTTCTTTTTCAGCTGATGACAGGAATTCAACTACTATATAAATATATAGATGTACATACACCTATTTTATATATATTCTAAACATATGTGGAAGCAAAGACATATAAAGAACCTGAAGTCCAGAAGATCTGATTTTAAATCTGATCTCCGATACTTACCTAGCTGTATGACTATAGGCAAGTCGCTTAACCCTATTTGCCTTAGTTTCTTCATCTATAAAATGAACTGGAGAAGAAACTGACAAATCACTTAAATATCTTTGCCAAGAAAACCTTAAATGGGGTAATGAAGACTCAGGCATGACTGAAATGACTGAACAACAAAATGTATCACCAAAATATAAAAATACAAATCATCTCATCAAGCAGATCTAGTAAGTCTTTCTGTGTGAAATATTTGTGTATGAAAGTATTTTAACATCTGTACTTCCTTTTTTGATTATTGAAAAGATTAACTTGTTTCTGTACTCATGGCTCAGTAGATACTACAATTATATAAAATATATCTAACCATAGAAAGAAAATTGAAATATTTGGCCCCCACATAGAAAATCTCTTTCTATTTGCAGTCTGCTATAAACAAAATCTTGTGGCATCTTCTAAAGATACAAGTTAATTCCACTACAGTCCTTGTTGTTGCCGAGACTTTTCATTTATGTCTGACTCTTCATGAATATAGTTTTGCCTTACTTAGAACATGTTCTCTTGCCCCTTGAATAGAATAAGCATGACTTTCAAGTCAGGTGAGGTATCATACTAAACATGGTGTTTATTTGATATATATGTATAACATTAAGTGATAGAGCTCCATTGACAAAATATATTAAATGACTACTTCATCTCTTGTAATCTTTTTTCAAAAAGATTGAAATATCATTTGTGATCAATAACTATAAAATTCTTAATGTGTGCCAAGGAAAAAAAAGACTAAAGTCTTTGAAGGTCGAATTGAAACAGTAGATGAAAACAATGCTTACAAACATCTTGTTCTTTAGAAAGAGACATTGAGAGTAAGGCTATCAAGCAGAAAAATGTTTTGTATGCCAAAAGATCAGCATTTTTGAAGTTAGTGCTTAATGAGAAGAACATATTTAGAACAATTAATAACTAAGCAATGTCAATCTTAATATATACTTTTGGCAGAGGAAAAATGGAGGTCTAGAAAGTGCCCAAATAAAAATCCATACAATATTCACGAAACAGTGTTCTTTACTACAAACCAGCTGTAAAGAGATTAACAGCATTGTCTTATCAAAAGAGAGGTAGAAGATTGATAGATGTTCTCGAATTATGTGAAAAACTGTTTAAAATTTACAGAAATACTTTTAGATTAAACCTTTATCATCTCAGAAAACAAGAACAAGAGCCTATGATGGATATTTACAATTTAATTTGTCCAACATGCCAAAAATGATTTATTTCCAGATGAAGAATAAAGAACCCTGAGGGGCAGCTGGGTAGCTCAGTGGATTGAGAGTCAAGCCTAGGGACGGGAGGTCCTAGGTTCAAATCTGACCTCAGATACTTCCCAGCTATGTGACCCTGGGCAAGTCACTTGACCCCCATTGCCCACCCTTACCACTCTTCCACCTAGGAACCAATACACAGAAGTTAAGGGTTTAAAAAACAAAACAAAAGAAACAAAAAAAAGTACCCTAATATCCAAGGAAAGAATCACAAAGCATCTTATGGGCAACATCAACCTGAACTCAACCAATTTTATATATATATATATATATACATATATATATANTTATCATCTCAGAAAACAAGAACAAGAGCCTATGATGGATATTTACAATTTAATTTGTCCAACATGCCAAAAATGATTTATTTCCAGATGAAGAATAAAGAACCCTGAGGGGCAGCTGGGTAGCTCAGTGGATTGAGAGTCAAGCCTAGGGACGGGAGGTCCTAGGTTCAAATCTGACCTCAGATACTTCCCAGCTATGTGACCCTGGGCAAGTCACTTGACCCCCATTGCCCACCCTTACCACTCTTCCACCTAGGAACCAATACACAGAAGTTAAGGGTTTAAAAAACAAAACAAAAGAAACAAAAAAAAGTACCCTAATATCCAAGGAAAGAATCACAAAGCATCTTATGGGCAACATCAACCTGAACTCAACCAATTTTATATATATATATATATGTATATATATATGTATATATATATACATGTACAAAGAAAATAAAATAAAATTCTGAGCCATGTAGATTTGTTTAGAGAAACAAAGGAGTTTATTATAGTGTTTAAGGATCAGGTTAATTCCTCTAGATACATTATAAAGATCACCCTTAAGGAATTCAGATATATTGACTGATATATATTATGTAACATTGTAGTGGAAGTTAACATATTGCTATAGGTTATAAAAAACTAGATATTCACCAAATATCTAAAAGGGAATGATAAGGTAGCTAGAATTATATACACAAACCTCACTGTCCATTATGACAGACCCTATAGCATAAATACAGATCTCAAACTATCCTTCAGAATTCAGTGAATGAACCATATTGGAAGTGAATTATCTCTGGAGACAAAGCTGATGCTTACAATCACTCATTTTGATCCATACGGTATTCAATATTATTGTTATTAATATGTATTACGAGGTTAGATAGCCATAATCTGTACGGAATGAAAAGGCTATAAAAATACAAAGATATAGCAGTAAATCAGAACCACCGGAAACAGATATCCACCCCTTCCCCATCATCCTGTCTACTATTAGAATAATTCCAAAGATGGTTTCGCTGGTTACACAGAAGTTGAACTTATATCAGAACAGTCTTATTAAATTAAAACAAAAAATAATCCTAAATTTTTTACCAACCTGTGCAATAATCTACAGAACATTAAATATAAAATAATAATAGCAGGATAGAGATGTATCCTCAGCATATTTCTTTTTTTTCTAAATCCTATCAGAAATGAGAAGAGAATGATCATTGACAGATAATAGGTGGCAGAAATCGGTCCAGATCTGTGATTTCATTGCTAGAAGTATCTCCTGGGATGAATTTTGTATCCACCAATGCAGAATGGCAATTCATCTGTATAATCCTTAGAGGGTTGCCTGGGGAACTGATTTGTCCATAGTGTTAGGGACAAGACCTAAACCCATATCCTCCTCTTTTAAAGCATGACTCCCTCTCCACTATGCCATGGTGCCTCTCACCCCATAATAATAATTAAAATACTCCATATATTTGCAGTGCCTCAGAGTTCACTGATTTCCTACAACTCTCAGAGCTATTCTGTATTAGTATATTTTTTACAAATAAAAATATAATGAGGTTCATAGAACCACAAGATTATAGAATGAGTAGAAAGGCACCACATAAGCCATATGATGCAGGCCACTTCTTTTTAGATGAGGAACGGAGGCTTGGATAGTCAAGTAGATATTCAGGTTTACATAACTACCAAGTAGCAGAGTTGAGATTTGAACCATGATCTATATCCATCTGGCTCTATATCCTTCATGCTTTCTACAGTATCATATTGAGATGGAAAGATATATCTATGATCATATAGCTAAAAAGCAATAGTTTCCTGATATACTGATTCTAAATCCTTGGCTTTATCCATTATACTATTCTTCTTTTCCTGGAACTGAGTGGTGCCTGCTGGTATTTACAAATTCTATAAGTGAATTCAGAACATTGATGCTCTAAAATTCAGTGAACAGAAGAACTTTCTAGAAAAATGGGAATGGGATGGGCAAAATGGTATAAGTAAAGAAAATTGTCCTCCAAATTTAATGGTTTTGTCTTGTGCTATCCTAACTCATACATTCTTTGATAATTCATGTATAGATATGCATTCCATATATCTTACATACCTAGACACAGATGTGCTGTCAGTTATGCTTTACCCTATTGTGATGGGGATGACAGAGCTACTGCATGATTTCTTTTTGCATTTTATGTTGCCAGTGTATTGTTATGACAGTTGTCATTTTAAAATATTTTTTCTTCCACAGAGAAAGGGATTTTTCAGTCTCTCAAGAGTAGTGATCTATTATCATAATCACCTTTTGGAAAAGAGAAAATTACTTGTAATTTTTGTGCTCTGAAGATATATTATCATAATTTCTTTCTTTACACCCACCTTACCCTCAAAGTCAGAGAGAGAGATAGAGAGACAGAAACAGAGAGATAGAGAAAGAAACAGAGAGACAGAGAAAGAGGGAAAGTGTGTGTGTGTGTGTGTGTGTGTGTGTGTGTGTGTGAATGTATGTGCTTTAAACTTTATTTCTTTCCCTTCTGTTTCTACTTTTGCTTTGATTGAAATTAGGTCTGAAGAATGTGTCAGTCCTTCATCTCTGTACAACTGAAGGAAAGTGTCTTTATCATCCAGCCTCTGAACTTCATCTGTTTCCTCTTATTACTACCTAAAGTACTTGTTTCCCACACACATGGAAGATGCAAGAATGAGTGAGGAATAGTTAATAAATTTGTAATTGCATATTCATACATACCCTATGGACAGGGAAAGGTTTTGGGAGGTGGTAACATTGATATGTGAAAATTATGTCCCTAGACAGAGAGATGAAAGAAACTTATAGGGAAAAAATGGACTTTTGATACTTATTGTACTCATATTGTACTACATGGAACTGTAGAAGAAAAAATTTTTCTGTCCCTTGCCATATCTATACAATATTTTCTCCTACAGGATTAAGAGAAATTTGGAGTTGGGCTATGTGTAGTGAAGATGTGTGCATGTATACATATGTATGTATATGTATTTATTATATATATTTATTTATATCATTATCTCTTCCTCTATGTCATCTATATAACTGATATCATAGCTATCTATACAGGAGTGAAACAAGGTTGCCCATTGTCACCTCTATTCTTTAACATTGTACTAAAAACACTAGCAGTAGCAATTAGAGAAGAAAAAGAAATTGAAGGTGTCAAAATAGGCAGTGAGGAGACCAAACTATCACTCTTTGCAGATGATATAATGGTCTACTTAAAAAATCCTAGAGAATCAACTAAAAAGCTAGTAGAAATAATCAACAAGTTTAGCAAAGTTGCAGGATGCAAAGTAAATGCATATAAATTATCAGTATTTCTATATATTTCCAACACATCTCAGCAGCAAGAATTAGAAAGAGAAATTCCATTTAAAATGACCCTAAACAATATAAAATACTTAGGAATCTATCTACCAAAACAAACACAGGTATTATATGAACACAACTACAAAACACTTTTCCAAACAATTAAAACTAGATCTAAACAACTGGAAAAATATTGATTGCTCATGGGTAGGATGAGCTAACATATTAAAAATGACCATTCTACTTAAATTAATTTACTTATTTAGTGTATACCTATCAAACTACCAAGAGACTTTTTTACTGAATTAGAAAAAAAAAAACTATAACAAAGTTCGTTTGAAAGAACAAAAGATCAAAAATATCAAGGGAAATAATGGGAAAAAAACATGAAGGAAGGTGGCCTAGTACCAGATCTAAACTGTACTAAAGAGTAATAGTCATCAAAACAATATTGTACTGGCTAAGAGACAGAAGGGAGGATCAGTGGAATAGACTTGGAGTAAATGACCTCAGCAAGACAGTCTATGATAAATCCAAAGAGCCCAGCTTTGGGGACAAAAATCCACTATTTGACAAAAACTGCTGAGAAAATTGGAAAACAATATGGGAGAGAAAACTGGAAAACAAGGGTATGCCCTTCAACTGGGGAATGGCTGAACAAATTGTGGTATCTGCTGGTTTATAGATCAACTTCTCACACCCTACACCAAGATAAATTCAGAATGGATGAATGACTTGAATATAAGGAAGGAAACTATAAGTAAATTAGGCAAACACAGAATAGTGTACTTGTCAGATCTCTGGGAAAAGAAAGATTTTAAAACCCATCAAGAGTTAGAAAAAATTACAAAATGTACAATAAATAATTTTGATTACATTAAATTAAAAAGGTTTTGTACAAACAAAACCAGTGCAACCAAAATTAGAAGGGAATCAATAAACTGGGAAAAAATCTTTATAACAAAAACTCTAACAAAGGTCTAATTACTCAAATATATAAGGAACTAAATCAATTGCACAAAAAAATCAAGCCATTCCCCAATTGATAAATGGGCAAGAGATATGAATAAGCAATTTTCAGATAAAGAAATCAAAACTATCAGTAAGCACATAAGAAAGAGTTCTAAATCTCTTATAATTAGAGAAATGCAAATCAAAACAACTCTGAGGTACCACCACACACCTAGCAAATAGGCTAACATGACAGCAAAGGAAAGTGATGAATGTTGGAGGGAATGTGGCAAAATTGGGACATTGATGCATTGCTGGTGGAGTTGGAAATTGATCCTACCATTTTGGATGGCAATTTGGAATTATGCCCAAAGGGCTTTAAAAGACTGTCTTCCCTTTGATCCAGCCATACCATTGCTGAATTTATACCCCAAAGAGATCATAAGGGAAAAGACTTGTACGAAAATATTTATAGCTGCACTTTTTGTAGTGGCAAAAAACTGGAAAACAAGGGTATGCCCTTCAACCGGGGAATGGCTGAACAAATTGTGGTATCTGCTGGTGATGGAATACTATTGTGCTCAAAGGAATAACAAACTGGAGGAATTCCACATGAACTGGAATGATCTCCAGGAATTGAGGCAGAGTGAAAGAAGCAGAACCAGGAGAACATTGTTCACAGAGACTGATACACCATGGTAAAACTGAATGTAATGGACTTCTCTACTAGCAGCAATGCAGTGATCCAGGACTTATGAAAAGGAACACTATTCACATTCAGAGGAAGAACTATGGCAGTAGAAATACAGAAGAAAAACAACTGCTTGAACACATGGGCTGTTGCGGATATGATTTGGGATGTAGACTCTAAACAACCACCCCAGTACAACTATCAACAATATGGAAATAGGTCTTGATCAATGACACATGTAAAAACCAGTGGAAATTAGTGTCGGCTATGGGGGTGGATGGACGGAAGAGTAAGAATATGAATCATGTAACCATGGAAAATTTTTCTAAAAAGAAAAAAGAAAGTAGGAAAAAATTAAATTAAATTAAAAGAAGTAAGAAAATTGTTATATAATTAGGAAAATACAATGTTAACATATTTAAATTAAATTAAAAATTAAATTAAAATTAAAAATAATTTAGATGTTTAAAAGTTGCATTTAAAGTCATGGTAGAATGTATTAAAATGTATTAAAAGTTGATTTAAAGTCAGGGTAGAAAGTGCAGTGACATCAAAAAAGTCACTATGTACCTTATTTATCTATGCCCATAAATATATTAGGTCACTCTAAAAAAATAGGATAATAATCATATATGCAATTGGATTGGTGGTAGTATGACAAATTTTAGTATTTGGAAGATATAAGGAAACCAATAATCTGCTTGACCTTTAAAAGTTCAAAATAAACATTGTTGATTGAAATACAATATTAGTTTTTTTTTTTTCAACATAAGAAATTCAACTTCCTTTCTTCCATTTTGAAAATCTTCAGATTCTAGTTCTTACATGTGTCCTCACTCAATTGTATGACAATGCATTGTGCTTTGAAACATTCATGTTATAAACACACTTTATAACATCAGTCTTCGAGACTTTCACATTTAAGTCCTTTCTGAAATTTATCTTTTTTTCTGAAATCTAAAGGAATGTGAGAAATAGGATAAAGGTGAAAGGAAGACAGACATCATGATGTTAAAAGCCAGAGTAATAACTGTTGATTATTTAAAATTACATTTATTTTGAGAGGGAGACATTTGCTGAAATAGGAGGCCCCAAAGTTTCTCAGTCATCTTCCATATCATTTTCAAATCTGAGGGCTAGGAAACAGTATTTGTGTTACATAATGCCATGATGTGTGGTAAATGAAGATAATGCATAGTTTAACAATGCTGTACATTGCACAACTTTGTTCTCAGTATTTCATTTTTGACCTAGTTTCCCATTTAGAGCATGATTCATCTAAGGTTGGGGGTGGATTTTTTTCAATCTGAAATTTAAAAGTAAAAAAAAAAAAGAAAATGTTGAAATGCCCAGTTTTTTTTTTTATAATTTATTGAAATTTGCTGGAAGATTATTTTTTACTTTGGACATCTCCACAGGTCTCATAAAACTGACATCTTGATGATATAATAATTTTATATTAGATAAAAGGAACATTAACAAAAGCAGTAGATTTAACTCTCTCTTACTCCTTTTTAATATAAAAATCCTGAGTCAGTGTGTTATAGTAGATAGAAAACTAGCCTTGTAACAAGGGAAAGCTAGGTTTAGTTATTACACATTACTAAAATAAGTTTACTTCCTTGACACATTAATGACTATGTGACCCCGAGGAAGTCACTTATTTAATCTTTCATTTCTCTCAGGAACTCATTAAGACTGTTAGTTGCACAGAAGCTGTCAACTTGTTTTGGTAGAGGGGTTATCCTCACGCAGGAGTTCTCCATGCCAATCAGAACTACAGATTTAGTCCCTTTTCTCTATGATCAAAATCCTAAAGAAACCAAAGTTAAGAAAATCAACACACCAAAATACTTGAAATAGTTCTTCTGAGAGATATCTGAAATAGTTTTCTTTTTATTTAAAAATTTATAGAAAATTTTTATTTTTTCCCAATTTAAAATAAAATAATTTTAACATGTTTTCCCAAATTTTGACTTTTAAATTCTCTTTCTCCTTTCCCTCCTCTATTCCTACCCCTCCCTAAGATGTCAGGTAGTTCACAACTCCACCATCAGGGCATTATTGTCCCAATTTTCCCATATCCCTCCAATATTTGTCATTTTCCTTTTCTGTCATATTAGCCAATCTGCTGGATGTGAGGTGGTACCTCTAAGCTGTTTTAATTTGCATTTTTTAATCAATAGTGATTTGGAGCATTTTTTATATGATTAGAGATAGTGATTTAGAACATTTTTACTATGACTATAGATAACTTTGATTTCTTCAAATGATACTGCCTTTTCATATCCTTTCACCATTTATCAATTGGGGAATGATTTTTAATATCATAAATTTGTCTTCTCTAAATATTTGAGAAATAATACCTTTTTCAGAGATATTTCTGTTAAATTTTCCCCACTGGCTTTCTGCTTTCCTTCTAATCTTGCTCACATTGCTTTTATTTGTGCAAATCATTTTAAATTTAATATAATAAAATTATTAATTTTATATCTTATAATGCTCTGTCTCTTGTTTTGTCATAAGCTCTTCCCTTAGCCATAGATCTGACAGGAAAACTATTTCATGCTCCCCTAATTTGCTTATGGTATTATCTACTGTGTCTAAATCATGTACCCTTTTGAATTTCTCTTGGTATATGGTGTGAGATGTTGGTTTTTTCCTAACTAATAGATTTCTTTTTAAAAAAATCTCTCTAGAAATATTCTTGAAATGTGTCAGATGAACATTTTCCTTTTTTTGGTTTTCTTCATTTTTAGAGTACTTTGTAAAAAAAGTGATAGGCTAAACAAGGGAGGTTTTATTAAAATCAATAATTACTGAGCAATAAAGAAACAGATTTTGTGTTACATAGTTTCTTTGTAAGCAAAAAACTATTAGAATGAAATAAATTCTGTGATCAACATTGCTAAATATTAAAGATGTCTTAATTATTTAATTTCTGAAAATTAAATTTTAGATTCATCAATGAATTATGCTTTTTAACATTTAATTAGAGTTACTGTGTTTAATTGCAAGATTTTATAGAATAGTGAAACCATGATATTTGTATTAACTGGTTATGACTAAAAAAAGGTTAACTTGTGTTTGATTTGTAACTGACAATTCTACAAGCACCACTACTGTCGTTTTAATCTGGATGATGATTTTATCATCAACTTCATTACTACAAAACATTTATTTGATAACAATCTGTGGGTGGTGGCATACAACATCCATTTCAGTTTTATAGTGTTTGTTTATCCCCTCAGAAGGGAACTACAGACCTTGTTGGCCTTTTCATTTGCTTTTTACTCCATTCAATAAAGTAGTTTTTGACCATGAGTGAGACACATGTTTCTGGGCTTTAGTATCCTCATTTCTTAATGAAGAGTTTAAATTAAACAGTTTCCAAGGCCTCTTCTACTTCTACTAATATGACCCTATGAGGGGAAAAAACCATTTATTAAGCTCCTGCTAACTGTTAGATATAATGTTAGGTAGTATAACTCCAAAGATAAAAGCAAAACCATTATTCCTGGGTTTCTATTTAAAAATAAAATAATATAGATGGCAGAAACATGATAGAAATAAATAAAAAATAGATGATAGTGGGGGCATCTAGGTAGCTCAGTGTATTGAGAGCCTAAAGATAGGAGGTCCTAGGTTCAAATTTAGTCTCAGATACTTGCTAGCACTGTGACCCTGGGCAAGTCACTTAAACCCCATTGCCTATCCCTTATCACTTTTCTGCCTTGGAACCAATACACAGTACTGGCATATCATAGAAATAAAAACCAGAGATAGATTGAAAAATAGTAAGAAAGAAAGAAGGAAAATTGATGATAGAGGATAGAGAGATAGACAGACAGACAAAACACCAAAAAAATGGCAGCTTGAGAATTGGGGAGAAGGAGCAAGAAAGGACTCATGCAATAGGTAGGTTCTATCCTGATTCTTGAAAGAAATAAGGTATTCAAAGGGACACAAGTGAAGGAAAGAATTCTAGTTTTTAAGACAATTCATGCTTAGACTTGAAGCTTTTCTCTTTCAAACCCCCCTATTATTGGTAATATCCTCTCCACATTCTACTTGTTTCCATATTTCAGGTTTTTGGAGCTTTTGGTTTATTTACTTGTTTTTGTTTTGTGTTTTAAAACAAAACAGTTCTTCATGTCTAATTTTATGTCAGAAATGTATAGAAAAATAATGCCTTAGTCTTCTCAAGCTCCCCTTTCCAGTCTATGTTCTAGCTTATCTGTGTCTAATGAAATCCAGACTCTTTAATCTAGCACAAAAATCTCTATCCTTTAAGTATCTCTTATTCTTCTGCCCTCTTTGTCTTTCTGACCTTAAGTCTGTTTCCTCATGCCAAGACAAATTTGGTGGACAATAAAGATAGTAGGGCAATGGGTTGAAATCTGACTTGAAAGCCCATGTAAAGGAGTTGTTATTGTATTTGGTAGACAGGTGTGAGAAGAGGTGCTTGAGACAAGTTATTTTGATGCTTTAGAGATGTACAAAAACAGAGGAGACAGAAGGGGTTTTTTCATATTTCCTCAAGGAGGTTTTTAATTAAAATATTTATTGATACTTCTTGTTTTTATATCATGTTTTTCAATGGATTCTTTTCCCCATTTCTTCTCAGAGGACCAGACCTTATAACAGAATAAAAAAGAAAAAGAAAACCTGTAGCAAAACTCATCAAAACATCAAATGAGCCTGATATATCTATTGTTCCACCTCTGCAAAAGAGGTAGAGAAATACCTTCTTCTATATTGTCTGGCAACAAGATTGGTCAGAAAAATTTCATAGCATCCAGTTTTGATTGTTTTGATGTTATTTCCATTTAAGTCTTCACATTCAATGCTTTTAATGTTCTTTTAATTTTACTTACTTCACTTTTCATCAGTTCAGATAATTCTTCCCATGCTTCTCTTTATCCATCATATTTGTCTTTTTTATGATGAATTTATGTCATATTACATTCATGTGCCAAAATGTGTTTAGCTTTTCCATAGTCAATGGGTATTTCTGTACACTGGATTTTGGTTTTAGTTCTTCACTCCTACAAAAGAGCTGCTATAAATATGTGGGTGCCTTCTCTTTTTTTTCACTGACCTTCTTAGATTATACTGGCTTGCAGTAGCATCTCTTGGATAATTATTATGGGCATTTTATTATTTTCTTAGCAAAATTCCAAATTGCTTTCCAGAAGAGTTGGACCAATTCTTAGTGAATTAGTAGATAATGAATGAGTGGACCTAACTTTCTAAACCTTTTCAACATTAACTTTTCCACTCTCCCTCCTTTATAGGTTATCTTTGTCAATTTGTTGATTATAAGGTGAAAACTCATAGCTATGTTATTGAACATTTCTCTTATTATTAGGGATTTTGAACAATTTTACATAATTTCTAATGGAGTTCTATTTCCTTGATAACTATTTGTTCATGTTCTTTAACCATTTAGCTTTTGGTTTCATATACTTCTATTAGTTGCCTAAGTAGCTTGTACATCAGACCATTATAAAAGGTGTTTGATGCAAAGTTTTTCCCAAGTTGATCCTTTACCTTGTTCTAAGTTTATTTTACTCATGAAAAATCTTTTCAATAAGTATAAATCCAATTTGCCCATTTTATCTTTTTTGATCAATTTGATTCTTTGTTTAATAATTCATCCCTTGCTATAGCTCTGCAAGATAATTATTGTGTTTCTATTCTATTTTTTATATGTTAAGATCTATAACAACCAGCTCACAAATCCCTTTTCAGTTATTATGGCATATGGCATAATATGTTCTAAATCTAGTTTCTGCTAGCTTACTTTCCAGTTTTCCTAGAAATTCTTGTTTTTCTCTAAGTAATTTATGTTTGAGGGATTATGTAAATTGAGTTCAATTGTTTCTGGGTCTTCCTCATTATATCCCACTGGTCTTTTTTTCCAATGAGGATCAAAAAGTTTTGATAATTCCATTTTGTGAAATAATGTGAGGTTCACCCTTCAGTTCTCCTTTTTCATTGTTTCATTTGATATTCAATATCTTTCATTTTTACAAATGAATATTTCTATTGCTTTTCTTGATCTGTAAAATATGACTTTGATAGTCTAGTATAGCATTAAATCTGTGAAGCTTGATAATTTTATCATTTTCTTGTATTGGCATTGCCTAAGCATGAACACTGGATTTTCCTCAAGTTGTGTGTCATTTTTCATTTCTTATAGGTTCTTTTTATAATTCTATGTCTATTGGTTTAATTGTGTGATGATAGATTGATGCTTAGATATTTGATATATTTTGTAATTATTTTGAGTACAATTTCCCTTTCTATTATTATTTCCTTAGATTTTGTTATTATATAGAAATGTTATTGATTCGTGGGGTTTTTTAATGCTACTAATTAACTAGAGGCATCAACTGCCATAAGTTTTTTTGATTATCTTCTAAGGGTTTCTAAGTTAAGAATCACATTACTTGAAAAAAGAAACAAGAGATTTTTAGTAGCAAGACTTATTTGGAATAATAAAATGGAGAATAAGAAAAAATATATAACTAAGAGGTATGAAGAAAGACTATGTTTAACTCAGTGTAACTGGAGTTGGAGGTAGTACAAAGGTAGAGAGTGAGGTGGTTTAGAGTAATGGAGAGGAATAAGTAAAAAAAATATCTATTTTTAGTAGTTTCAAAGGTCAGGAGGATATTGATTCTCTCTCTCTCTCTCTCTCTCTCTCTGTCTCTGTGTGTGTGGGCGTGTGTGTGTGTGTGTGTGTGTGTGTGTTTATATTATTTAGGGAGGGGAAAAATGTAAGGTATAAAGCCTAACAAATAAAAATGTTTTACAAATAATAATTAACTTAGGGCAAGTAGGGAAGGGTGAAAGATCAAGGCTGAGGAAGTAGATTTGGGAGTCAATTCTTGTTGAATAATTATCTCTTTTTTGTTGATTGCCACTGAGGACCTTGGTTGACTTTCCCCCCCTAACTTTTCCTAGTTTTGGTCTTGTTAATGAAAAGAAAAAAATGACACTACCAGTAGAAACATTGACATTGAACCATACTTTAAAGAAAGAAGGCATAAATGAAAGAAAGTATCATTTCATGTCTCTAGTACTTCAAAGTCTGTAATATGCCCTATGAGCAAGACAGCTCTAAAGCAATCTTGTGATATAGGCAAAGTATGTCTTTGGCTCTCTTGGATTCCTTCCTAGGTACTTGCCTTACACAGAAGGATGCTTATTGCTTTTGGGATTAGAAGACTCAGGGTTAATCAGACCCCTGCCCCTTAGCGGGGAAGTTCTGAACATGATACCTGTTAAAGAAAGTGCAAGTTCATTAATAATGTAATGCGTTTAATTTTGTGTAATGCATAGTCATTATAACAGTTAATACTCTGGCCCTCACTATCTGAGGATCAGATATCTCTCCCTGTCTTCTTCAGTATCCTACTGGAGTGGGAGGGATCTCTCATTTCTACCATTGGTTAAGCCCTCATGAATTATTGTCTCCCTCGTTTGAGGGGTCCAAGTACTGTAATTCCATTAACAACTTGACAAGTCATATTAACTTTTACAGAGGAATTTTTATTTCAGAGCAAGAACAAAGATATAAAACACTATTCCTCAACTACTAGGAGCACGTTTGGAGATTTGGTCCACAGATTAACAAGTTCCCTTATACAGAGATGTCAAAACACCCACCCCAAGGTCCACATGTGGCACAGGACATCTCAGAATATGTAAGAACCAGATTCAAATGTAATTGGGAAATTTCTAATTAAATATTTAATCTATCTCATTCAGGTAGTAAAATACAATAGAATATAGATAATCTATATATGGTTTTCTAAGTCAATACACAATCCAGAGGGATCTTTATATATGTTCTCATGGACTCCATTTCTATTTGAATTTGACACCCTGCTTTATAACATAAGTACCACTGTTTTAAAGACCAGCACCCCACCTGGGCTTTTGGCTAGGAATCCTAGCTTCTCTGCTAGGCTGGATACAAATTCTGGATTGGCATCTAGGGCTCCAAAGTCCCCATGACTCAAGTTCCTATGTTGGAAATTTCACTCCCTGTGTGGGTTGTTCAGTCATTTCAGTTGTGTCTGACTTTTTGTAATACCATTTGTGGTTTTCTTGACAAAGATACTGGAATGGTTAGTTATTTCCTTTCCCTAGCTCATTTTACAGCTGAGGAAATCTAGGCAAATAGGGTTAAGTGACTTGTGTAGGGTCACACAGCTGATAAGTATCTAAGGCTAGATTTGAACTCACAAAGACGACTCTTCCTGATTCAAAGCTCAGTGTTCAATCCACTATGCCAGCTAACTGTATTTAGTCTCTTTACTTACAACTGAAAAGGACAAGTAGAACAAGAACAAAACTTTAAGCTCATTTCTCATAGCCAAGGGCTCTAAGGGGAAGGGAAAGTGATTCTCCCATACTCAGTTTATTGCATGGTATCCTTGCTATCCTTCACCTGTGGACATCAGTGGAAAAAAAAAAAACTCTCACTCAGGTAGACATAAAAAAGAAGCCAGTTCTAGCTACATAGCCAAAGAAAAGAGGCTGTTCCTACCTGTGTTGGTAGTAGAGTGCAGGATATCTTCTCCCAAAAGCAGGTCCCTGGCATCCCCGTGTGGATGCCTCTATTGTAGGTGGTCTGAGTATGTGCCAAAGTCCTGTTATAATAAGTAACAGTGGGATATAAGGGGAAAAGTCCCCAAATTCTTAGAGTATCTGGACTCATTCTAATTTTAGTTCCCTTAAAATGAGCACATTTCCCTGCTTCTGCTCTTTCTCCTCTTTTTACTTTGTTAATAAAACATCTTAAGAGAGTGAGGCATCTTATCTGGATGGTAGGCTCCTATGGGCCTGCATTTTCCTTAATGAAATGCTCTCTCCGTAGGAAGAGACTTTGCTCTAAGGCCAAATCTTCCAGAGTAAACAATAGAGCAAAAATAACATGAGTTAATAGTTTTCATTGCTTTTAAGGTTTCATTGATATTTTTAAAAACATTATCCTCATTTCCCCAGCCAATATAATAACTGAGCTTGTCCACGTATTCCTTATTCAGCATCAATACTGCCATATTTCACTAATGAGAAGAGGGAGAAGTATTTCTTGATTTGTCTCTTGGAATCAATATTGTTTATTATATTCAATCTGAGTCTAAGTGACTTTTGTATTGACTTCATTTATATTATTATAATTGTATACATTGTTCTCTTGTTTCTGCTTTCTTCTCCTTTATATCAGCTCACATAAGTCTTCCTACCTTTTTCTGAATTTTTCAAATCCTCATTGCTTATGGTGCAATAATATTCTGTTACATTTATATAAATACACATTTATATACATTTGTATATTCAACAATTTCCTAGCTGATGCATGCTTTATTCGTTTTTTATCATAGTTTAATAATTAAAGGTATTTTATGAAAAAAATTCCTAATAGTATACAGCATATAGAATTTAGGTTTATCTATCATTCAAGAGCTATTCATTAAGCCACTACTAAGTTGGAATACATTCTTAAGTCCTAAAGGAGAGACAAAGATAAACAATAACATCTTTGGTCCCTACTGTCAGAGAGCTGACAGTGTGGTAGGGAAAATGCACTATATATGCAAAGAGTTTAACTTTGAGCTCACAAACTTTAAAAATATTTTGATAACTATATTAAATAAAATTATTTTTCTAATTATGTGTTTTATTTTAAACATTTAAAAACACTATTTTGAGAAGAGGTCCATAGGCTTCTCCAGACCGACAAAGGAGTTAAAAAATATAAAAACATTTAAGAGCTTCTGACATGCATAAATATGAAATACTCTATAGTACTGATGGTGAACCTTTTAGAGGGGGTAGGTGATGTGAGAAATGTCCTCAGATAAGGGATAGGGGAGCAGCCCAGCACCACATCCCTCTGGCTTTCTAGTAACAAACTCTGATGTACTCTATGCTGGAGTGATGGTGTGCATGCCCACAGAGAGGTCTCTGAGTGCCCTCTCTGGCACCTATACCATAGCTTCACTGCCACAATCCTATAGTAAGTGTTCAGTGATTAAAGTGCTTAATATATTGTAGTAAGAACTTAAATGGTAGGAAATGCTATGTGACATTGGAAGAAAAATATTACAATTACAAGGAAATAATAAAGGTTTTGTGGTTAAGATGGAGTAAATTTATTTGCCAGAACATGGAAAGGACCATGACAGTTATCTTTAGATCCATATGCGTGCTCTTATAATCTCTATATTAGTGAATCCATTTTGTGACTAGAACTTATTAAATTTCCAGTTGAGTGGGAGATCTTGTTTCTGGCAATCCAGGATTTGCCTCATGACTTTTTCTTGATGAAATACTCTTTAATTGATGTGGGTAACAACAGTCTAGCACCCTTTGTATGCTCCCTTTCTGACTTCTATAGGTCTAAGACCCTCAAGGAGTTCTCTCACTCAGTTCTTCCTAAGCGACAAATCTGTCATTTCTCGTATCAACCAGAGTAAATTACTGCCTTGATACCTATCTTATAAGCTACTTTCTGCAGACTAAATAGCTTTTTGTCGCTTTAAATCTAGTGATTAATTTTTCTGAGAACTAGGCTTGAAGATTTCTTTACCTTCTGTCTACTCTGTTGTATCTTGAATGTGCTTATTTGTATACATGGAAAACTAAATGCCACAGTGAATAGAGTACTGGACCTGGAGTTAGGAAGACTCATTTTCCCAAGTTCACCTCTAACCTCAGACACTCACATGCTTTGTGACTCTGATCAAGTCACTTTGCCTATTTGTCTCAGTTTCCTTATCTGTAAAATGAACTAGAGAAGGAAATGGCAGACCATTCCAGTGTCTTTGACAAGGAAACTCCAAAAGGGATCATGAAAAACTGGAAAGGACTGAAAACAAACAACAAAATTTCTATACATATTGCCTCTTTATTAGAAAGTAAGCTCTTTGGAATCAGGGACTATTTTTCCTTTCTCTTTGAATCCCCAACTCTTTACATAGCACTTGACACATACGAGATCCCAATAAATGTCTTTTAATCAGTTGATTGACTTCCTCTTTGAACAGTGACTTTAATGTCCCATCTTGGCTGTATAAATCAAGAGTGTTTTGGATCAAGTGGATGGAGAAAGGAGTTCATATGATTTAGAATGATAAAGGACTTTTAGAAATACTCTAGTCCAAATCCTTCAATTTACTGACAAGTTCATGAAAGCAACAAGAGTTCTAATGACTTACTCAGGGTAACATAGGCACTAAGTAGCAATCAAGGCTCAAATTCAAATCTTGTAACTTTAAACTCAGCACTCTTTCTAGTATTTTAGGTTGCTTGATAGACCCATAGGAAGATTTCTTTGTATAATAATTTTCGCTTAAGTAATTATTATCGCTAACGTTGGAATGGCCCCTTAAGATTTCCAAAATATATTCCCCACAACAACCCTGTGAACATGGTCATCTTTTTATCCCCAGTTTGCAGTTAAATTGAGTTAAAGAGAAGTTAAATAACTTTTGCTATGGTCCAAGAGTAAAGTTAAAGAGCCAGGGCTTAAGTCTATATCTTAAACCTACTGTCTTAGTCTAGGGCCAATGCCTTTTCCTATAAAAACTCACTTTTCTATGGCACTCTAATGTTTACAAAGTGATTTCATCCATAATTTCTGTAAGATAGATAGTAAAGGCATTATAGTTCCTATTTCATATGTTTAAAAACGTTTCAGAGACTTTATCATCTAAAGGATATTGGTATTCATGAGTGCATTCATTTGATTTTGGATTTTAGGAAAGAAAAACACAGTCGCACTCACCTCTAATTTAACTACATCATAACATGCAAACAACCAGTGAAACATTTACTTAAATGGAGAGAAGACAAGAAAATATATGCTTCTATTGACTTCTGTTCTCATTTTGGTTCTGGAAAATAAAGCTTCCCATGTAATTGCAACTGAAGCAATAGATTCCAAGTAAACAATGGACACATTAAGATGGATCTATCAAGCAGGTTAGGATCTTTTTTGATTTTGAACTGAGGTTAGTAAAGGAAGCTGGTATCTTAGTATATAAATGAGCTGATCTCATCTAAGCAGATAGCAAATTTACCTTGGATACACTATTTTTTTTGTTCAGTATTTTCAGTTGTATCCAATTCTCTGTAACTTCTTTTGGGGTTTTCTTACTTTTTTTAACCCTTATCTTCCTTCTTAGGATAAATACAATGTACTGTGTATTGGTTCCAAGGCAGAAGAGTGGTAAAGACTAGGCAATGGGGGCTAAGTGACTTGCCCAGGGTCACACAGCTTGGAAGTGTCTAAGGACAAATTTGAACGTAGGACCTCCCATCTCTAGGCCTGGCTCTCAATTCACTGAGCCACCCAGCTGCCCTCTTTGGGGTTTTCCTGAGAAGGATACTGGAATGGTTTGTTATTTCCTTCTCAAGCTCATTTTACAGATGAGGAAACTGAAGCAAAAAGGAATGTGACTTACCCAGGGTTATATAGCTAGCAAGCATCAGAGTTCTGATTTGAATTCAGATCTTAATGACTTCAGGCCCAGTGCTGTATGCACTGTCACCTAGCTGCTCCTTGAATATACAAACTGTAAATAAATCAGATAATGTTAAAATATATGAACTAGTAGAGTTCTGAGATGTCAGAGTCTATACTTGTTATTTTATGAGTTATTCCAATAGTTTTTATCTATATGTCTTTCCTTCTCCAGCCAGTTGAGCATATTTAACCCATTAACATTAGTGAGACTGTTCATATTCAGTCTTTAAAAAAAACATTAAGAAATATTTGGTAGCCCTCGATTTCTTAAATTGGTTAAGAAAAGAAGTAATACACAAACCATTAAAATGTCCAAATGCAATGTAAACCAGTGTTTCTTTCTTTTTTTTTCTGGTGTCTATTCTGACAGTGAAACTTTCTGCATGGCTTCCTCTATCTTTATTTGATTTGCCCTATGGGAACTAAATCTCTGCTTGCAACATTGTTTTATGGCAAGAGAAAAAGAGAGGGAAAATAAGGGATCTGTTGTGGTGACAGTCTAAGCTGTGTTATCCCCTGGTTGGCTTCAACAGTCTCTTCCTATCTTGATTTTCCTTGGCCCAGAGACCAGCTGCTGAAGGAACAACTTCTTCATCCATTGACCTTCTATATCTGTGTCCACAAACGAGCCAATTATTTTTCATTCATCAGAAACTGTCTTCAATAAAGGCAGTGTGGGAAGAAATCTTTTCTCTGCCAAAATCGACTTTCCCTCAGCCAGAGTCTATTAAACATATCTGGGACAGTCAGGAATAGCTTTTATATTTATTTCAAGGAAGTGGATTGATTTTCCACACCCCATTTTTTGAGGGTGGGGGGAGAGAATCTGAACACTGGCTCTCAGTTTAGTAATATATAAAGAAATACAATGTTAGCTAATTAGTTATCTTATGGTTAAATAAAAAAAAATAAATAGAATTGTATATATTCTCTGTTTCTCTCTTTCCACACACACATACATGTCTATCCATCTTCTTAATAGTTATCTGTATTTGTTGTTGTTTAATAATTTTCTTCACTTGTATCCAACTCTTCATGATCCCATTTGGGAATTTCTTGGCAAACATATTTGTGGTGGTGTGCTATTTCCTTCTCCAACTCATTTTATTGATGAGGAAACTAAGACAAACAGGGTTAAGTGACTTGCCCAGGGTCACATAGCTAGTAAGTGTCAGAGACTGAACTTGAATTCAGGAAGATGAATCTTCATAATTCTGAGGCTAGTGCTTTATCCTCTCTGCAACGTAGCTGATATATATGTCTATATATAGTCATCTCTATATATCATATAGATAGATACACACACATATACACGCATCTCTTTTTCTCTTGACATAAAATATGCATATCTATTTGTCCATCTATCTAGTATGGAATTGTCCTTAAGTTACATTTTATATATTTCTTGAACTTGATATGTATATCAAGTTGATATGTATATAATATAATAAATCATATGTACATATATCATATACTAATATATATAAGCACATATTGAGTTCAGTAAAAATATGAAATACAATTTAAGAATAATTCTATCTTGTGACCACTTATGCATTTTTTGTCTTTTATTTGTTCCTATTATATATAAGAAAAATTTTAACTTTTCTTTTTAAAAAATATTGAATTCCAAGTTCTCTCCTTCCTCTTTCCTCTCCCTCATCATTAGAAGTGTAAGGGTTAAATTGGGGTTTTGACTAAATAAGGGAGTTATAAATTTTATGTTTTGCTGGCCAAATTCAAAATATCCAAAATCCCTAAGTCAGAAAAAACTGTTAATGCAGCTTTTTTTCATAACAAGGTACATAAAGAGTTGAAGTATGAAATGTAGGAGAGAAAGAGGTAAGGAATTGCCTAGACTACCCTAAGTGTTGATCCAATGAAATTCAGCTCAATTCCTGACAGAGTTCTAATCTCCACATGGAAGTCTGAGTCACTCACCAGCAAGCTGATGCAGGATCCAAGGAATAGTCTCTCCACAGAATCCATGCTGAAGTGAGTGTCTCACCAAAGTGCCAATGAGCAGAGAGGGTCTCCTTGTAGAGCCACCAAGGCAAGAATCTCTTCAAGCCAGAAGTTCCGGTGGTGTCTTCAGCCAGGACTCCACCAACACAGCCTCCTCCAAAGGGCAAAGCAGGAATCTCCACAACCAATCTCTCCAAATGCCAGGAAGGGAATGCATGCTAGACCCTATTGGTCTCTTTTTATATCCCTTTTTTCCATGCTACTTCCTGTCACTTTCTATCATTCCTCCTTCTTCTCAGACACCAATGGCAGTCTTTCAGTTTGCCTAGCACTGGCCAAGGTGGGGGAGGGCAGTGGCCTTTGCAGTTGTCACTTACTCTAGTAAGTGACTTGTAAACTCTCATACTTAATGGTAAGTAGGGGCACTTTAAGTTCTTCATTTGATTAGCTAAAACTAGGCAAGGGGATAGGTAATCCTATCTTCACAGAAGGCAAACAATTTAATAAAGTTTTCAGGTACACATCATGCAAAACTTTTCCATATTACTTGTGTAATAAAAGAAAGCAGACCAAAAACAAGTGACCATTTGTTTGATAATATTCTTCTTACCTTAGATCTACTTAAGATAAATATTCAGGTTCTCTCTCATTAGGAAATAAATTTATTAAAAAATTAGGATTGTTCCATTCTTTATATTTGTACCCCCAGCACAGTATTAGCCTCTTAAATACCTGACTGATTCTCAAGTTAGCATAATGAAGAACATTAATTTTCACTATCTTAAAGGTTCTGGTAATTTTTTATGTTTTGGTGGGTATGGAATGGTAAACAAAAGAAACTATTTCTTTCTTTTAAGAAGTGATTTTTGTGATGGTTTTATAAATATGGCTCAGGTTACCCATGTAGAAAATTATCTGTAATTAAATTCCACTATACTTCAAAAGAGTAGACTTTTTGCCTTAGTAAACTACCAGAATTTCTCAAAAGTTTTCAGTATCTTTTCCTTCTCTTTCCAACTTGGTTAGCTTAGAGTTAGTTCCTAATGAAAAATCAAAATATAGAGTGATCTTGATTTTTATTTTCCTCTCTCTCTATCTATATCTGTCTCTGCCTCTCTGTCTCTGTGTCTGTCTGTCTTGCCCCCTCTCTCATGTGTTTCCCATGAATCTTCCAATACCTACACTTCCTATAACTTGAAATTTTCTAGGAATTACATTAGTGATGCTTGTCAAAATGAGAATTATAATCAGAGCCACCTCACATACCTTCAAAAGATTTTTTTCAAGGTGCCTTGAAGACTGTTCAGAAGTGTAAAGCTTTGGATACCAGTTTGGTGATGACTATAGTATAAATAATGGCCTCTCACTTAGGAAGATGAAATGTTAGATTAACAAACACAAAGAGAAATCTTAGTTAGTAGGTATATGAAAAATAGTAGTTTTGGATACATGTCCCAGATGAGAATTAAAATATGAAAGAACTAATTTAAGAGACTAGATCTTTTTTGCCTTTTGGTCCCCATTGTACTGTCCCTGGGTGGCCTATAAATGCTTGTGAACTATACAATTTTTTAGCAGAACATCCCATATCTTTTTCCTTTTTCTTTTCCTTAAAATCATTTTAAATAAAAACAAACAAAAACAACACTCTACTCTCTAGTTCTACTACATTCTTGATGAAAATGTTTTGTTGTCCTAGAAACAACTACTCTAACTCCTGATCAATCTGTCCATCTGATTTTTTGATCCTCTGAGCTTCCTGGAAATATGAAATAAAGATGTTGTTTTCCTTCAGAGATGTCCCAAGTAGGCCATGATCATAGGACACCTAAAACAAAAGACTGGTTCAACAACAGTAAGCCAGGAATCTTTGAGGGAGATAAACAAAAGGAATTTCACTCAAGGCCTTACTTCTACCTTTTATCTAGGTGGTAAAGATGCTTGCCCCAGGCATTGTGAATTCTTTGTAGTTATTTCTACACCAAGCCTAACAATCTGCTTCTAGCCCTGTCCTTGCAAATGTTTTCCAGTCTGTTATTTCTTGGAAGTTATTCTGCTTCAATAGGTACTTTATTCACCAAGGTACCAATTATCTAATTTATCCCATAGCAATTAAAATTGTTTACTAATTATTTTTGAAAAGACACACAGTATTGTATTGAAAGTTGAAGTATTATTTTTTTAAAAGATTTTCTACAGTTCAGGGGAATTAGTATGAGAAATAAAGGATCATTGAACATTGTTATAATATTGCATTTTCTCATAGCAGCTATTTTGCACTGCATTTCATCTCTGTGAGAAAGTTTCCCCAGGAGGTCATCACATAGCCATCCAAGGCTGGAAGGGACCCTCATTTTATAGATGAAAGAATGAAACAAAATTTTTGACGCATCATCAGAAGTGAAGCTGCTTCTAATCTTTTCTTGCACAGAAAGATAACTATGAAGCTATTAACAAAGTCAAATCATAAGACAAAGGGCCTGTAAGATCAGTGCACTCGTATGCAGTTTTATCCCTCTTCTTTTCTTCCACCAATTATGAGTTTTGTTCTTTCCCATCATCTAGGTAATTCTCATTATCATCAAACTTACACATACACTGGCAATGAAGTTTCTCATTTTCATGCAATGAATGGTAGTTGATTTTGAAATTGAGATTCCATAATGCTATGAAGGCCAAAAGAAAGAATTTTCTGGGTATCTAGATGGTCCCAAATCCCAAAACTATTAACTACTTTGACTACCTAAGCTTTTAAAGTAAAAGGCAATACTTCTCTTAGTTTTTCCTCTGATTTCTTGTAGTCTCTTATCGGGGGCTCTAATTCCAGACTTCCAGGAGACTATGCCTATTATTTTTTTATCTTTTCCTTTCCTTTCCTTTCCTTTCCTTTCCTTTCCTTTCCTTTCCTTTCCTTTCCTTTCCTTTCCTTTCCTTTCCTTTCCTTTCCTTTCCTTCTCTTTGCACCCTGCAAATTTGATACACCCTGCCCTGATGTTTGACTCAATTGGACACATTTTAAGCTTTATAGACACTACAACTCAGAACTCCTAACTTCAAATGATTTCCCAATCTAAATCTCCCTATTTTCATTCTAAGATTTTGTAAGCATGTGCAGTTTAGAAATTCCCCTGAACCTTCTCAAAGAACCAGGAATTAAACTTGTAGGCTTAGAAAGATAGTTTGAAGAAAAAGATTGCATATTGCAATATGTCACTTTTTTTTCTATCACATTTCACTCTATTCAATAAACTGTGTGGCCATGATTTCTTGAATATGTGAATCTTGTGAATGTGGGGATTGTGACCAAAGAGAAGAAATTCCAAATAGATACTGGATAGAAGAGGCTCTCAAGCTATAGGTTTCATATTTTTTTTTATAATTTAAGTAATATTCAACCCTTAGATATCTCTGTACCTAATGAGTTTGTACTTGGAGTTATACCAAGGAATAGATTAGTGATATACTACAATAAATAGGAAGTTTATAGCATGATAAAAAGGATCTGCAGTGACTATTATGCACATGGCACCTGGGAAGCAACATCTGATGATAAACTCATATAGTTTACTCCCTTGCTTGATTATTAATATTAGTGACTTGCTGCCTTTTGGTTCACTTATGTAAGGTATCAAACAAATCAGTTTAGAATTATGATACATTTGTAGTGCTCCAGGTGTAACATTTAGGACAAATAGGTGTCATATTCTATAAAGAGAATTAACTATGGAAATAGCCATCTTGGATCTTTCTCAAGAGTCATATTTATAAAGTGGTCTCAAAGCATGGTCTTTAAAGACAATGTTACCAGATTCCATGTAATAAATTAAGATTTTAACTGATTCAATTAAAAGCATAACTGCATATTCTATGAGAAAACTAAATATAAAAAGTCAATAGTCTTTATCAATTTTGATGTATTTAAATTGAAAAAAGTATACTAATACACACTGTTATCCAGAGTAAGGAATTTTGGTATATATAAGTTTATATACTCATGATAAAAGAACAATATTTGAAAGATTGAAAGTCTGATTCATTATTTATTTGATGGTAAAAATTAATTAATATTCATGGGAATTAGAATTTACATTTGTTTCTCTAATTTCCTCTACATATTATTTTAACTTGCCAAATATCCTAGAAGAATTATAACAAATAGAAACTTCTCTATATCATTTATTTATTTAAAAATTAGAGGCTCCCTTTATCACCTAGACTGAAATTTATCTCATGGACCTAGGCCCATTCTGATTATTATGAGAGAAATGATTAAAGCAGACTAGTGGCCCTTACTCCCCAGAGTTCACCAGATTGGTGACAGATTCATTAATAGACATTCAATCAGCTTAACTATAGTTCACAACTGCTAAGACTAAGAAATCAGCCAGCCTTAGTCTCCCTAGGGGCAAATATTACGAGTGTTTTCATTTGCTTGAAATTTCCCTATTTTAAAGAAAGAAATTGTAAACCAAATATTTTGAGGAATAATTATAGTAAACAAATGCTTTTAGGGAGATCTTTCACAATTTTCAAAGCATAAAGAAACCAAAAAAATAAACAACCAACAACAAAAAAGTAAGAACAGTGTGAAAGTGAGAAGCATAGTGAAAATGTTGAGACCAAAAAGCTTAAAAACCAATAATTGATCTAAATGATACATGATGTACCTTCTATATCTTAATTCTATAATTACTTCCATGAAGAAATTTACAATCTATATTGTAACCATACGAGGGAAAAAAGGACAGATACACAAAAAACTAGAAAATAAAAGTTTGTGGTTGGTTTAAAAATGATATATTGCCCATTTGTAAAGGCATAAACTGTCAACTATAGGAAATTTAAGAAGGAATGTAACTCAAGTATTAAAAATAGAAAAAAAAGCAAAGAAGTAACAATATATTATGGGAAATTTTTCAAAGATCTGAGATTAGTCAATTGACCAAATTCAGTTAATATATATTAAGTGTCTACTACATGCTAGACACTGTGACAAGTGTGAGGATTTTGAAGACAAAAATAAGGCAGTCCTTACCATTAATGAGCTTATATTCGACTAGGGGATACAATAGGTACACACATAAGTAACTGGATAGATGATATTGATTTTTCAATGTTTCTTCTTTTCTAATTTCTTTTTTTATGATTTTGTGAAACCTACAGCAATAGAGGACAACTAACTCAGTGCATTGAGAGCCAGTCCTAGAGTGGGAGATGCTGGGTTCAAATCTGATCTCAGATACTTCCTATCTGTATACCCCTAGGGAAATCACTTAACCCCTGTTGCCTTAGCCCTTACCACTCCTCTGCCTTGGAAACATTACACAGTACTGATTCTAAGATGAAATATAGGGGTTAAAAAAAACCATGGCAATAATTCAGGAATGTGTATATTTCTTATCATCTTAAATTCTTATTAAATGACTAGAGCAAGGGAACAGTTTGAAAATGTGACCTTGGTACTATATTTAGTAGTTTAAAACACTTCTTAGAAGTATAAGAAGACAAGGCAGAGAAACTAGTTTATCTCAAAGTTCATGAGTTATCTAAACATTAAACTCTTGTCTCCTAGTACATGATCTAATCTTTTACTTTTACAGTCTTAAATGTCTTCTTCATGCATGATAAATTTATTTAGCACAATTCTTTCTTGTTTTCTTCAATGATAGATGTGACACAAACATATTTTCAAAAGCCTGGCTTTTCCAATCCAAATAGAAAATACAGAGAGGCAGATTTAGGTCTTATAAGGAAAAAATGATTGGAGTCATAATGATGGAGACCATGTTTCAAGAATTCCATCAAAAGCTAATGTGTTGAACTGGGCCATTTTTTAAAGTATCTTTAAAGGATTCAAGGTAGAAGATGGATAAAATGAATGGGTTCATTTGGGTAAGAGTCAGGGTTGCCTTCCTTTTAATTCCTGAATTCCTTTGAAGACATTTCCAGAAACATACCACATCAGTGATGACAATAGCACATTCATCTACGTGATTACTCTAATTCAAGGCCAGATTCCAAAACAGAATTATACCATCCATAACAATTTATTAAATATGTATTGTGCCTGTCGTCACTATGCTAAGCTCAAGATATAAAGAATGAATCAATATCTATCCTTGATTTGACACTCAATAGACCACTTGCCCCAAAATAAGTATGTTGAGAATAAATATAAAAAGCTTAAATGCAAGGTAGGCTATTTTGGGGGAGGGAGGGAAAGAAAAATTGGGTTCAGCAATAGTTTCATATAGAATATAGTTCTTGAGAAAGGTCTTGAAAGAGAGGCTTTAGGAAGCAAAGATGATGAAGGGGTACATTCCAGAAATAGGGGAGTGGATGGTGGTAACCAGTGCAAAGACCTGGAAAAGAGAGAGAGTTCCACCTGTGAGGAACAGAGAAGAGACCAGTTTTGCAAGCTGGTGAGAAAGAGAGCAAAGATGGTTCAGTGGATAGAGAGCGAAACCTGGATGTGAGAAATACTGGATTCATACCTGGCCTCAGATGCTTCCTAGTTGTGTGATCCTGGGCAAGTTACTTAGGTTAACCCCAGGTGTCTAGTTCTTCACTCATCTGCCTTGGAGCTGATACCTAGTTTTGATACTAAGACAGAAGCTAAAGATTTTTTTTTAAAAGGAAAAGTTTATCTTTTATACTATATGCAACATAAGATCCCTAAAATTTAAACTCATGAGTGATTATATTTCGTCAAATACATGTACATAAGGGTATATGTGCCTATACATACACATACATACACTTTCTTTCTGTCTACACACACACACACATAATTGTGTCTTTCATGACCATGCAGCTGCCTGTTATAGGAAGATTATACAGGATAAATAAGAGACAGTTAATGGAGAAAAGGCATTAATATAAAGCTGGTGGTATAGGAAACAGCTTCTTATATAAGGAGGAATTCTACCCGAGGCTTGAAGGAAGGCAGGGAGCCTGGCAGAGGGAGATGAGGAAGTCAAGAATTTCAGGCAACACAACTAATGAAACCTTGGAGTGAGGATCTAGATAGAGCATTGAATAAGAGGAAAGGAAGACAGCTACCTTGTGCTTGTTTGCTCAGGACATTGCATGCAATGGAATCCATGCAATGAACTCAGACCATACAGTTCTCCTTGCTAATATGACTTAGCATAAAGAGAAGATGTTTTTTGAAAACTAAAGGGAAGTGATCTTGATACAATCATAGAGACTATTTATCTATCTAGAAGTATCTTAAAGAATATCAGGTCCAACCTCCTCATTATATAGATGAGGTAAACTCCTAGTTATTATTCTGCTATCTGGAAAAGGAGCTCTGGTTAGAAAACTAGAACTAAGGATTTGCAGTATTATAATTCTGAAGTACATCTTGGGCACATTCCAGTTCAGTTTATGAACAATGGAGGAAAAAAATTGGGCATCAAGGTGGCACAGAGGATAGAGCACTGGGCCTCCAGTTAAAAAGCCCTGACTTCAAATTTAGCCTGAAACACTTCGAAGCTGTGTGTGTGACCCTGTTCAAATCACTTTAACTCTGTTTGCTTCAGTTTTCTCATTTGTAAAATGAGTTAGAGAAGAAAACGTTAAACTCCTCCAGTATATTTGCAAGGAAAGCCCAAAAGAGGTCATAAAGAGTCATACAAAACTGAACAACAGGAATAAAATAAATACAATAAAATATTTTATTCCTAAGTACAAAATTTATATTATCTAAGAATTTTCTGAAAGAGAAATGCAAAGCCACAAGTTTTCGTTTATTAATAATTCCCAATAAAGTGATCTGTTAATAAAGTGGTTGTTTATAATTATAAGAATCATAATTAGAGCTACAAGGAATCTTCAAGACCATTTAATTGAACTTTCTCGTTTGAAGATGAAGGAATTGAGAATTACAGAAATATTAAATGATTTGTCCAAATTTATGCAGGTAGTGGCTATACTGAGATTCAGAGTCACTGTATCTGGAAGACATATAATAAATGTTAATATTTTTATTGATTGATTGAAGATGAGACTATTACCTCAGAGTCAACTCTCTATCCACTGTGCTGCACTGCATGGCTATTTATTCAAAAATTTTCTGGCAAATATAGAGCTTGATCTGCTTTAAAATATTTCTTTTATTTTAATTTTCTTAAGAAGTGGAGAATGAGGTATTTGAATAAATAAATACCATTGTTTTAAGTGAGAGCTACTTTTAAGAAGCTCCTAATCAAAAGGATGGACACAGCTGGTAATTAAATTAAGTAAAAGCTGGTAATGGTAAGGGGGTCCATAATATTCTCTGTATATCATGACAGAGATTAATTCATAGTAATGAAGATAAGATAAACATTTTATTTTAGTCACTTTTATCTGCCTTATTTTACTTTATTTGCATTCCTATTTTTTGCAGTCCCTATTTAGAATCTCAGCCTTTCATATTTTTAAAAATATTTAATCAATTTTAAGTCTGCATAGAATAATTTTCTCTGTCTTCTAAATTTCCTCTGTCTTCTGATTCAATGCAAATGATCAGTCCTGAAATAACAGCAGAAATATCAGCTATAATTATGCTGCCACCATAGGGTAATAGAAAGAATATTGAAGTCAAGAAGTCTAGACTTAGAACTCAATCTTCCATTAATGTCTATGTGTGATTTAGAGTTATTTGTGTGATCTTGTGTGACTGAGTCAGGAAGATCTGAATTCAAATTATGTCTCATACTTTTAGTTACTAGTTGTATTATGTGCCTAGTGCATAGCAAGCATTTAAAAAACATTTATTGTCTTGAAACAAGAATATCATTAAATACCTAAGGTTGCTATTTTTCTTTAAAACTTCTGCATGCTTGGCATTTATAGACTATTTGATATTTTGAGAAGTTATGCTGTTGTTCAGTCTTTTAGTCATATCCTTATGGACCATAATATGTCAGGCCCTTTTATACATCCACTATTTCCCAAAATCTGTCCAAACTCATGTTTATTAGTTCCATGACACTCATTTCTCCATTTCACCCTCTGCTGTCCCCTTCTCCTTCCCTCTTCAATTTTTCCCAACATCAGTCTTTTCCTATAAGTTTTGTGGCCAAAGTATTTATACCTCGGCTCCAGTTGGGAATGGAGTTTGAGAGGTGGAGGGGGCATGTGAAAATTAATATATTCTGCCTTCTGCCCTGCCATCGTGTATATCGTAAGTTACAATTTTATCAGGGCTTAAATTAAGAAGGGAATTCTAAGAAGGTAAAAGGGGTATTCTGATTTTCAGAATATACACAGATATAGTTTGCTGTTAACTGGTTGGGTTGACTCTTCTAAATATCTTTAAAAAATCGCATCTATAACTGTATATATACCAATTAAAAATATTTTTGTTGGAATTATTTGCCAAAATATTTGCTCAATTGACTTTCTTTTCATAAATACTAATGATCAGATTTTAGTATTAGAAAAATAATGTTCATGATATATATAACTATAGTATTCAGTTACTGAAAGCATATTCTGTCTTCATATTTATTAATATTGGCATTTTATGAAAGAATATTATCTTCAGTGCATAAGGAATGCCAGTTAATAATATTTTTCAGTTAGTCACAAAATATGAATTTCTAGGACCTTCGAAATTTTAAGCAATTAGCTGTGTTGGTTTAAGATAAAGCTATCTACAAGAGTCATGATTAAGAAAATTGTAAAGAAGAAATTCATTTGTCTTATCATACAATTAAGGATATTAACATATTTAATAATAAATTTTGACCATTGAGAATTCTATAATTCTCTTGAGTGATGTGATATGAAATCTAATGCTATTAATATCATTAGCAGTTGAAATAAAGACAATCTAAATGTACATGGCACTTTAAATGATGAACTCCTTGAAAGTAGGGACTCTCGGCTTTTTTTTTTTTTTTTTTTTTGTATTTCCAGTACTTAGCAAAATGCCTGGCACGTAATAGATACTTGATAAATGTTTATTTAACTGAATCAAAATGGCACCTTTTTCATTGTGCTTGAATTATCAAATGTTAGATAAGGAAAAATATGTAGTTTTAAAAAATAAATTTCAGAATTAAAATCTAACATTGACAGAGAAAAGTGAAAGAAGTTTTCTTGCCTTCTAATAATTTATTGCTTTCTTCCATCTTTTCCTTCATCACTATAAATAGATCCTATCCATGGAATATTTGATGCCTTGCTAGGAACTTAATGTTCCATATGTTGGAATGTCAAAAAGGAAATTGTTTTTCCAACTGTGTAATTTAATAATAATTATTTCTAAATGAATATGAATATAGGCTTTGCCATACACACAAAGGGAAGGGAATCCTGAGTCAGAGGGAAAGGGAACAGATTTGTTACTTAAGCAGTTACTCAGACTCCTGTGTCCTGTCTTTAATTCTAATCTTGGACTGGGAATAGTGGAGAGGAAAAAAACAACAACCAAAAACAATAGGAAACCAGTGCAAGTAAGAAGCAAGGAAGATGCTGGGTAAATGGTAAGAGCATGAGAGGAGCCTTGAAGAGTGACTTCTGAAAAATGCCACAAACACCTGACAGGATCAAGCCTGCCTGAAGAATCATGGGGATGTCAAGATTGTAGAGAGAGAGAGAAAGAGGAGAATAACCTACATATTCTGATACATTTATAGCAGCTCTCTTTGGTGGCAAAAAACTGGAAATTGAGAGGAGATCTATCAATTGGAGAATGACTGAACAAATTATGTCAGAGGATTGTGATGGAATATGATTGTGCTGTAAAAAATAGTGAATAAATTAAGTTTAAAAAATGGAAAGACCTACATGAAATTATAAAAAGCAAAATGAGCAAACAGATATAGAATTAATGTTTGAAGAATACTTTGTGAATATTCTGCTCTGGTGAAAGAACTGATAAATACAAACATGAAAGACATAATTTATACATGCACACAAAAACCGCACGCGCACACACACACACACACACTTTTTTGTTGTTGTTAAATGATGCCTTCTCTAGTGTAGAAAAGGAAAGGGGAAAAAGAGATCCTGGGCATTTTGAGGTAACCAACAAACAATTAAATGAATAATCATGAAAAGGATTGTAGATAGTGGGGATGTGACAGATCCAGTATTATAAACAAGTACCAATGAGAAGAATAGAATCAGAGGTTTTTAGCTCCCAGGGCAAGGAAAAACAGATTTATCATGGTTTACAGGCATCTAAAGCTTTCCCTTTTCTGTAAGGATTCAATGATCCTTTCTATCTCTTAGATAAATCTACTCAATACTTTCCTGGTTTCTAGTGAAAGTAGTTGGACATTTAGTTATTTCTTATCTTCTACTTTGTTTATGTTATCTTTGATTCAGTTCATTCATTCAAGATGCATTAATTAATTTGTTAATTATGCTTACCCTGGAAGGTACAGAGTTCTAGATTATGGAAGTTTTAAAAAGTTAAGAGTTTGCCAATGCAAATTGGCTGGAGTTTCAGAGCTACGTATTTTAAAAAGATGAAAGTTTAAAAACGTTTTTAGTGAGTATCCTGAAAGAAAGAGAGCAAATTATTTTTACTAAGATACATTTGGTAAATAAGAACTGGTATAACCACACGTCTAAGGAAGACAGGGAAGGTAGAGGTCCTCTATTTCCCTCTTCCATTGGAATGTGGAGAGGGTTGGGGATTGCAAAAAAAGCCATGCCTCAGAAGGGGGTGTGAGTTACTAGGAAATTTCATCCATGCCAAGGAAGGATTGAGGAGTTCCCCAGACGTAGGCAAACAGTTACCCTAATAAGGAATGATTGATGGCTTCAACTTGCCTTTCTTGCAAGTCATAACAGGGTGATCCATTTTTTAATAAAACCCTTACCTTCTGTCTTTCGCTCAATACCCTGTATTGGTTCCAAGGCAGAAGAGCCACACAGGCTAAGGAATGGGGATTAAGTGACTTGCCCAGGGTCACAGAGCTAGAAATTTGACCAGGACCTTCCATCTCTGGGCCTGGCTCCCAACCCACTAGGTGGCCACCTAGCTGCCCCAAGGTTATACATTTTTAATCAGGATCTTCTAATACCAGTCAATTTCTGTTCTATGTTAAAAATCTGGCAAAACTCCATTAACTCTTTCAGGCTATGAGGTTTCTATTCAATCTGCTTTTTTAAAGGACATTGATTTTTTAGTCTATTTATGTTTTATATCATAATGATAAATTAATCACATATAGCAATGTTTAAACATTTTCTTCTAGCTAATATTTATACTTTAATGTATAATTTGCAGAAGTCGAGAACAGTAAGGACTGTACGGCAAAAATATGTTTGTCTGCATACTGACAGTCATAACCCACTAAAGGATAGAGAAAGGCTTCATTTGGGACTTTAAAAGAAATGATTGGCCAACAAAATATTTTGAGAATAAGCTTAACTTCAGAAGGATACATGATCTACATATTAAAGGTCATTTCAAGAACAATTAGAGGAGGAAAATATCTTTTGTAAAGAAGATGAAATGGGCAGTTTTGATTACATACATTGTTAGTAACAGACCTTATAGAAATTTTAGTACTTCATTTTGTATCATAAGCAAGCTAGGTGGCATAAGATTTGAGTCAGGAAGTCCTGAGTTCAAGTTTTGCTTCAGAAATTTACTAACTATGCGACTCTAGGTAAATCTTTTAAACTCAGATTTGTCATCTATAAAGCAGTGATAATATTAGCACTTATTTCACAGAGTTGTTATTAGGGTCAAATGAGATAATTAATGAAAGTGTTTTGCAATCCTTAAAACACTATATACATGCTTATGATTATTTATAGAAATATTGTCATTTTTATTACTCTGTACCTGGTAGATTTTTCTTTTTTTTTGTAAATGAGTTTTATTGTCAAAACTCCTATAAGTTGATCAGTGGAATTAATGTTTAAATAAGAGTGTATTTTAATGAGGGTCCTTTTCAGTCAATTCAGAAAATGCCTTTTAGTCTTAGGGCCATTGTTTATCAAATGGGAACCCAAGAAAATCCATTCCAAGTTTGAAGAAACTCCCTGGACCAGCACCTGCTCAAAACAGTAATTTATAAATACTTATCCATGTGCATGGGAAGCTAATATTTAAAAGCAATATAATTAATAGAATGGCATTATAAATAAATTGACAAGAAATTATCTTCTCCTCTTTCCCCATAGGCTTTCCCATATTACCATATATACATGTATATATGCACACATGTTTGTGTATATATACAAATCTATATAAATAGGTGTATATATGCATATATATATATATACACACACATATATATGTGAATGCACAGGTACACACACACACACACAAATATAAAAACACTCAGGGAACATATGTAACCAGGAAGCACTTATTGAGAGGATGCACATAGCATGGAATGTGCATGGAGGAGTACACACCAAGAACGTGTGTGGCCAAAGAATATATGTGGAGGGAATACACATAGGAGACATATTTGGCCAGAACACACATATGACAAAATCCACTCATGCTTTCACTGCTTCAGAATTGCTGGTTCGTTCACTCATTCATTTCTCTCTGGGCTCCACTATTGGCTAGCTGACCTTCTTTCTCCACCATGATCCAACAGCCTTTTCACCTTAGAACCATGTTAGCAAACTTATGGCACAGGTGACAGAGGGAGCTGCTTTCCTCCTCCTTTCTACCATGCCTGAGGACATTTCTTACATGACCCACCCCTCTGCCTAGTTGCCCAATGGCAGTGCTTCCTCCCTCTCCTGTCTGGGGTAATGGGGCAGCTCGCATACCATGTAAGGGTGCAGTTTGGGCACTCACTCTAAAAGGTTTGCCTTCACTGCCCTAGAACTTTACTCTTCCCCTGTTGTCCCTTTCTTTGAATGATCAGTTCCTCCTAGAAACTTCATTTTAAGTGAAATGATTTGGTTCAGCTATGTTTTATTCCTTGATTCTTCTCTAGACTCTCCTCCTGAGTCTGGACTTCTTTCCCCACCTTGCTTGCTCTTCCTCCATCCTCATATCCACACATTTTAACCTTGTTTTTTACATGTTTTGCATTAGACTATAAGCTCATAGAGGACTGAAACTCTTTTTTAAAATTATATTTATATTCCTAGTGCAAAGCACAGTGTTGATAAGTTGAATATGCAATAAATATTTGCTGATTCAACTTCCCATTCTCTTCCTGTGATATCATCATGCCCTGTTGGGCACATCTCTACTATATAATGATTTTTTGAGCATGTTGGCTCCATTCACCTATGTAGCTCATCTGGGCTTCAGCTCTTTAGGGCTATGAATATGCTGTCTTTCCTTAACCCAGAGGTGTGGTGGCTAGAAAGCTTCTTTTTGACTAGGGTGGACTGAGATTTTTTTTTGTCTGTAGCCTGAGATAGTAGTCAAAACATCCAAGTGAAGCTGAATAAAAGTGAGCCAAAGTGCCCCAGGCAAAGAATAATTCTAACCACCACTACCAGCAGCACCACTTTAAAATTCACAAAAAAAGCTTTATATGTATCATCCCTTTTCATCTTTCCTAAACCTATGAGGTAGTTACTCTAAGGATTACTGTCTCCATTTTACAAATTTCAGGAACCAGAAACTCAGCCTATTTAAATGAGTTGTCTTCATGATGGTAATAAGTCTATAGTCTCTGGGAAACTATTTTACTTAAAATTAGAATATTTCTTATGACCTCTGACTGGGATAGCAAAATGAAGATGTCAAGATCATCCCCCTTTGTGATAATGACCTGTTTTCCTGCTTTTATTTCTTATACCTCTCAGCAGCAACAAATCCTTTGTCTTTACCCTATTTTCTGTCCTTCAGAAGAGTTCTATCTTTCTGTTGTTGCTTAGTTGATTAGTTGTATCCAACTCTCCGCGATTAGCGGTTTGCCATTTCCTTTTCTAACTAGTTTTACAGATGAGAAAAAATGTAAACAGGGTTGTTGATTTGGTCAGGGTCACACATTTTTGCAAGTGTCTGAGACTGGACTTGAACTCTTGACTCCATCTACTCTATCCACTGTGCTACAGCTGCCCTACTTATTTTTGTCTTTTTACTTATCTTTTAAGTACCTACCATGAAGAGCATTCTGGTAGGTTATAAAGACAGAAAGTTCAGTTAAGATGGGCCTCCACCCTCACAGAGCTTATCATCTAGGTGGGAAAATACTGCAGAGAAATCTAATTAGAGCAGAAAATGACACCTAAGTACATGAGTGAATGACTACATAATGGTGGGAGGGAAAAGGCAGGGGACATCAAACAGAATTTGTGAAGAAGGTACCATTCAAGTAAGGATGGGTAGGAATTCTGGATGAAGAAGGTCCTGGTGAGCAAAATTCATGTCATATTTCATCATAGAATAGAATTGATCCTGGCTCATCAAAGGCCTAGCCAGTGGAGTCCAAGCTTTGATAGATGCTATCATGCTGGAAATGCTTGAGAACTTTTATCTCCTGGATGCCCGCAACTCAGACCAATAAGAGAGGCTATTGTCCTACCAAGACTATTGTCAATACCTGCTGACTTTTCTACTCATAGTTCAACTCCCTGCCTTCTTTACTATAATAATACTGGGGGAAAAGGTCATAAAATTGTATTATATTGTGCTTCCACATAGCCCCAGATTTGTGAGTGCTCTGCCAGTGGGACATAAACTCTGGCAGATTATAGTATACTGGAGAGGTATGACTACAAAGCAATAGATTGGCTGCTTTCCAAAGATAAGCCCAGTTAAGTATGAACAGTTTCCTTGCCAGCACATTCAGCCACAAGGTGATGAATTATTTGACATGGCAACCAATGGAACAACAACAACAAAAATACAAAGAGGTCCACAGGTGTCTTTTCTACTTTTGTAGTGATGATGGCAGAATGATTGAAAGGGAAGCAGAAGATGGCAAGAATCAAGCAGTTTTTGGACTGTCTATAGCCTTCTTTAGTTGTTGATATTCAAGATGGGATATCTTTGTCCAATGAATATGAATGGACATCATATAAGAGGAACTGAATCATATCCATCTCCATAGTTGTAGTAGAGATAAAAACAGAAGCCAACAGGATGGATAAATAAGGAATTGCACAGGTTTATTTTTAAAGAATATCATCATAGAATCATAGAAATATATAGCCAGAAAATAAGATAGAAAGAACAAGAGATAACTGGTAGACAGACTTAGGAGACAACTGATATTCTTGAAATGTTAAGAGAACAGAATACATCATGGTCAATAGACTAGTCATGTGGCCTGGATTTCTAGGAGGATATTGTCAAGGTCAGCAGAGAATGGGCAGCATAGATAGTTTTTGACCCATTTCACTGAAAAAGAATAACTTTCAATAAGACTATTGATCCATAAACATATTAGACTATCTCAAAGAAAAATTATACTAATTAAATGTTCAAAAAACCCCAGTATTACAGTAGAGAAGGAGATACGTGAAATTACTTTTCTTTAATATCCTCTGATATTTCTTCAGAATCACCAGCTATGTTATGTACAGCATCTTTCTCTGGAATGGAAGGGGAGCTCTTAAGGCTTCAATTTCTTTTCTTTAGAATAGAAATTAAGCCCAGTTTTTCCAAATGGTCTATGAAATATAATTAATCTATAGTCATCAATGTTCAAAGCAAACAGGCATTATTAAAAGATTTTATGGAGGGGTTTTGTATCCATGCATGTGCATAGTGAAAGTAACGTTTTGGTGGTAGATACATTACAGCTTCCAGTCACCCATGGAGAAATGTCACATATCCTCAGGGACTTCTCCAGGTGGCCATTTTTCTCAAATTCATGTGGAAAAGAGAAATCTTGTGCTCTATGTTATACGTGAAGAGGCTGCATTCTTCCTGAGAGTCCTAAGCTGTTTGAAAGTAGGAAAGATGCCTTTAGCTCGAAATTCACAAGCCTGTGAAACATTGGTGAATATTCCTTATCAGAGAAACACAATCAATAATGAAAGACAATTGAAAGAATCCTATTTTTAATGTGGAAGAGAAAGATATCTGCGATACCTTGACAGATTATAAGATCCTTAGTGTCAAAAACCACATTGTATGCTTTTCTTTCCAAAACATCAAGCATAGTATTGAGTACATCATTGGCTCCTCAGTAATCACATGATTAATAAAATTCTAGTTTTTTTTTTAAATCTCCTAAGTGTAACCAGCCTGTTATATAGTGGGTAGAATAATGGACTTGGAGTTAGGAAGACTTGAGTTCAAATCCTTCCTCTATCACTTACTAGCTGTGAGATATTTTAGCAAATCACTGTCTTAGGTAACTTCTTAGTATTCAGTTACTACAGTGGATTGTAATCTGAATGGGTGGAATGATTTCCAGCAATACTTATGAAGTCATATACCCTTGAAATATTATTGACAAACATATTATGATCAATCTTATGAGTGTAGCAAAATACTTATTTTAATAGTTAAAATTGAATCCTGTAAATTTAATAATAAAACATTTATTCATTATGTTTAATATCATAGGTCCAGACTAAATTTAGGTATTTATACAGTTAATGTTCTATGTCTTTAAGAAATTTATGATTTTGATCAGAAGTCAAAGTTGACACTAATATAGACATGGACTTTTATTGATTTGCCTGTTGTGTGAACCTCAGTTTCTAGGATTTTATTTTATACTCCTGAGATATTCATACAATATTACTAAATGTCTACTGAATATCTTCTACTTGCCAGGATATCCTAATAGGTTCTCAAGAGTAAGATAGAGGACCAAAAAGGTGTACCATGAAGCTTATAGAATGAAATCTAAACTCTAGTTGGAGACTAGGTAGAGAGATATAGGTTTACATAGAAAGATACATAGATAGATAACTGGAATTTCAAGCCAGTGATATATAAGTATCAAACCAATGGAGTAGATGTTAAATGCTGTCTATGAAAATTCAGCAGAGATCATTAGACTTAGATGGTCAGGAAACTTTTTATGGAGGCTATGAGTTTTAAGCTGGATTTTAAATAAAAGATAGGGATCAGGACAAAAATCACAGAGTAAGGGGCAGGACATGAGCAAAAGTTCAAAAAGGAAAAGTCCACAATGTGTTTGGTTATGCTGGGGGAACAGGATGAAAAATAAGCTGCTGTAGAATTACTACATAGTATTGTATGGTTTATATTTATATTTTTATTTTTTAAAATTCCTTACCTTCTATCTTAGAATCAATACTGTGTATTGGTTCCAAGGCAGAAGAGTGGTAAGGACTAGGCAATGGGGGTTAAGTGACTTGCCCAGGGTCACACAGCTCAGACATGTATGAGACTAGATTTGAACCTATATCCTCCCATCTCTGGGTCTGGTTCTCAATCCACTGAGCCACCCAGCTGCTCCCAGTATTGTATAGTTTAAAAGGGATTGGTTGCACATAATTGGAAATTGAAGGGATGCCCATCAACTGGGACATGGTTCAACAAGTTGTGGCATATGTTTATGGTGGAATGCTACTGTACTGTAAGAAATGACAAACAAGTTAATTTTAGAAAAACATGAAATTATTATTGAAACAAGCAGAATCAAGAGAACATTTTATACAACAACACAAATGTTGTTTGAAGAATGACTTGTATATGTCTACCTTCAGAGAAAGAACTGATAAATAGAAATAAATAGGGTATTGTTTTATGTATATGCCTATCTTTTTGTCAAACTGTGCCTTTTCTAATGGGGGCCAGGTTGGGAAGGAAGAGATTTAAATGTATATTTAAATGTAAAAACAAATTGAATAGTTAAAACACAAAAAAGGAATTTCTTAGCTCATTTAGTTCAACCTATTCTTGAACAAGAATTCTGTTAAATTCCTGACAAGAATTTTTCTAGGCTCTTCTCTAATGATGGAGAATCCCTTATTGCCTCAGCTGACCTGCTTTACTTTGAGATAACTGTAATTATTAGAAAGTTCATTTTTTCTTTACAATGAGCTTATGTCTGTCCCTGTGAAACTTATAGCCTATGTTCCTAGTTTTGCCTTCTGAAACCAAGCCTATTCCTTCTTTCTTATGACAAAAATACTTGAAAGAGTTCAAAGTCAGGTTCTAGTTCTTGTCCGTGAGTTCTCTTCAAGTTCTACCTGCCCATTTTTTTCAACTAGTCCTGAAATAGATAAGGCTATCCTCTAGACTTGTTGAAGTATTTCCTAAATATCATGCCCAGATTTCAACATGTTATTTTAGATGTGACCTTTCTAGATCCATCTCTTGTTTTGAATGCTTCATGACACTGTAGGTAAGAATCTTCTAAAAGAGCCATCAAGTCTGGCTAGAGCAATTTGTTTAGGGGAGTCAAGGAGAGTAAAGTCAGAAATGAAGACTGTATCCAGTTTGTGAAGGGCACTAAGTATTAGGAACTCTAATGTTTTTCATGGACCATGGTTTAGGAGACTTGGGTTCCTGGTCTGGCTTTTCACCATCTTGAATATTGTATACTGCTCAACTCCAGTGCTATTATTTTGGTTCACATTAAGAAGGAGAAGACTTTATTTGAAACCACATATGTATTTTTTTCTTTCTAAAACTGTATGTACCTCGTTTTTTGACCTTATCAAGTAGTAAATGGAAAACTGAACGAAATAGACATAGTCTTTGATGACTGAGCATCTGTGATTTAGGATTATTATTCAAAATATCAGCTTACTTGTACATGATAATAGATTTAGAAAGATTAGGCTATTGTGTACTAACTCAAGGATCTACCCTACAGGCTATCTTGGGAGGGTGGGGTAGAAAGTTAAATATTTAATATGTCTATTCCTTCTCCCTCATGAAGTTAATTGGAAAACAGACAAAAAATACTTTACTTCAATGAAGGTTTGGGCTAATTTTGGTCGGAGAAATTAAAAATTCTGATATTGGAAAGGTTGTCATGTGGAAGTAGGATTAAGCTTATTTTTCTTTGCTTCAGAGGATAGAACTGTGGTTCCCAAACTTTTTTGGCCTACTGCCCCCTTTCTAAAAAAATATTACTTAGCCCCCTGGAACTTATTTTTTAAAATTTTAATAGCAATTATTAGAAAAGATAAAAGCACCTGTGGCCATCACCACTCCCCTGGATCGCTGCAGCACCCACCAGGGGGCAGTAGCACCCACTTTGGGAATAACTGGGATAGAAGAATGGCCAGTAGATGGAAATTACAGGAAGGAATATTTTTAGCTCAATATGAAGAATTTCCTAGTAGTCAGAGCTGTCCAAAAAGCGAATGAGCTGCCTTCCAAAGTCAGAAATCTAGTCTTTCAAATGGAAGCAGAATGACTGCTTGCTGGGTGTGTTATTTTGGGTAGAGTTTTGGCCAAAAGACCCTAGAGATCCCTTCTGACTCTATAGTTCTATTTCATAATTTAACATACTTCCAATATATTTAAAGGATCTTCTTTATATAACTAAAATCTTGTGGTTATAGTTAGCCCAAGAAGACTTTCTCAAGTGAGGGAGGAATATAAAATGCCTTTTGGTATTTTATGTTGTTTCACTATATTCTCTGGAAATCTGGATGGTTATGTCACCAGATTTTCTGACATAGGCAGCTTTCCAAGGAAATCACAGTTCATTGTCAAAAACAAAATTTAGCTTGATGATTCAGTTTGGAAGGAATTGGTAGGATCTCCCTAAATTCCAATACAACTGAATTTTGGTATCTCAACCCATTACAGGATATGAGTCTGGATTACCTATTGATCCTCAGGGATCATATCCTCTTGCATAGCCTTCTAAGAAATGGACTAAATAAAAAAAATAACCTCCCAAAACCCAACAACAACAACATCCTCAGTTTCTTTATCTTCAGCATCAGGTCTGGGACACATCTCATTCTGACACTGTAATAACAGAAGCCTGCTGGCTTTAGGAAAGAGACATAGAGAAGGGAATAATTTTAAAATGAAGAGCAGAAAATAATGAGACTGTGAAAACTGTCATTGCAATGTTCATTCATTCTGCTGTGCCTCCTTTTTGGAAAGATTTCTGTGTTGGAAGGAAGTCCCCATTGACAGCTTTGGCCTCGGAGTTCTGAGTTTCCCTTAGGCAGATCTGTATCACACAGGTTAATTTGGCATAGAAATAGGCTGGTGTATCTGTAACTGAAAATAGAAACACAGGAGAAATATGATAAGATGTCCTACTATTTCTCTGATTCTGAACAAAGAATTTTATGGATGTATTAAAAAAAAACTTTTTCTCCTTTTTCCTCCTCCATGTCCCTGTACCCATCATACTTTTCAACTTTATTTACCTTAGAAAATACCTCATCAAGAATAGGTCGAAATTTTGTAGGTTTGACTTTCTTAGGGAATGGGAAAGGAAAAGGAGTGAATAAATATTATTTTATCCAGATAATTTATATAAAACACAAAATGTTGAATAAATGCAGAGTCGTTAGGAGCTAGAGATAGGCCACAGCCAGACTTACTATGGGATAGGTTTTTATCCCCGCAGTTGTCCTAGGGCTCACAATACAGAGGTGATATATATTGGCCCTTTCTTTCCATAACTGTGGCATCAGGGATAGTGACATCAGAGAGAGGGAGTTATCTATATCTAGGTTTGTAATTTAAAAAAAAAACAAACTTTCAGCTTAGAATTGATAGAAATACTGGTTTCAAGGCAGATAAGTGGCAAGGGCTAGGCAATTGGGATCAAGTTACTGTGTCCAGGATCACACAAGTAGGAAGTATCTGAGGCCAGATTTGAGATCATGACCTTAAATCTCTAGATTTGTCTTTATATCCACTGAGCCACCTAGTTCTCCTTAACTTTTAAAATTGTTATGAATAATTCCTTCTTCTCAGAATGTCTTCAGTGATGGTGACAAAGATTAAGGCTAAAATTTATGGCTTGCATGTAATGTGCAAAGCACATTAGATACGTTGTTTTATTTTATCTTCTCAAAAATCTGAGCAAGTGTTTTTATTATTTCCATTTTAAATATGAGGAATCTGAGGATGCAAGATGTTGAGATTTAGTCATAATTATACAACTAGCAAGTGTCAAAGGCCATATTTGAACTCAGGTCTTCCTGACTCAAGGTCCAACACTCTACTGAGTCCACCTGCTCTCTCTCTTCCACATTGACCTCAGTGAACTGATAGTCTATAATATCCCTATTCTGGTTTCTACATCCTTTAGTCTCAGCTGTTCTGGAGCATGTGTGACCAAGAGATCAAGAGTCCTGTTTCTAGCCTATGACCTCTCTTTGTTTACTTACCTATATAATGTGGCTCAGGCAAGAAGTAATTCCCCTCAATTTATCTCCATTGTATGTATGTATGTGGATCTTGCAACTTTATAAAATACTTTCATGTACATTGACATAGTTTCTAGACCCCTGAAATCCCACTATATATGCAGAACATATGATTATTACATAATTTTGAAGAACCATGACTCAGAAAGGTTAATTGACTTTCCCAAAGTCACACAGTCAGTAAGTGACAGGAATTAGATGAAATTGCATATTTCTTAGTTCATTTCATTTTCCACCACACAAAGAGGCAAGAAACTTCCTTTCTCAGTAATGTCATTCATTATACTTTTCTGATCCATCTTACCAAAAGAGAGGTCATAATGTTTGTTTTAGTGGTAAGTGCATGTGTGAACTGCAGGTGAAGAAGTATTTCTTTTCCTTTGAAGACATCAGATTTTTAGGACTGGACAGGATCTCAGAGATCACCTACTCAATCTGCTTATTTTCCTGGGGAGGAATCAAGGCTTAGAGAATATAAATATCTTGTCCCCTAAGGAAACACAGATAGTAAGTGTCAAAGCTACCCGAACAGATCTTCTGATTCAAAATAAATTTCTCTTTCCATCATAATGCATTGTCTTTTGATTATTTTTATGACCTGTCACACTCTTATGCCTGTACATCTTCAGAGCAAACCCCAAAATAATAAAGTCAGAATTTTGGAGAAGATTCAGTTCTAAGGGAGAATAAGATGTATCTGGGACAATTAGGTAGCACAATGGAGAGAGAACTGGGCTTGGAATAAGGAAGATTCATCTTCCTGAGTTCAAATCTAGCCTGAGACACTACCTGTGCGACCTTGTACAAGTCACTTAACCCTGTTTGCCTCAGTTTCCTCATATATAAAATGAGTTAGAAAAGGAAATGACAAGCCATTTCAGTATTCTGTGCCAAGAAAACCATAACTGGAGTCATGAAGAGTCAGACAAGATTGAAACGATTAAATGAGATGTAACTACTATGACCACTGAATTCCTTAGGAGAGTCAGTCCTGGAATTTTGTGCAATTGCTCTTTTGGCTGTCCTTCTGGCCAATCCTTCCCTGTCTTCTTTACTCTATCATAATCCATGGATCATTCCTCTAAAAATGGATGTTGTCCATGCTTCGGTCCTTTGCCTTTTCTTTTTCCCTCCTTAAACTTAGCTTCTTGGTCACATCATAAACTCCCTTCCAGTCATTTGTGATGACTCTATTTCCAGCACTAAATTCTCTATTGAGTTCCAGTCCTACATTCAAATTTTGCCACAATCCCTCCACCTTTGCTGTCAGAACTTTATTTTTTTTTAATTTTTATTTTTTAGAAAAAAATTTTCCATGGTTACATGATTCATGTTCTTTCTCTCTCCCCCCAAAACCCCCCATAGCTAACACGCATTTCCACTAGTTTCTTCCTGTGTCATTGATCAAGACCTATTTCCATATTATTGATAATTGTATGCGGGTGGTCATTTAGATTCTACATCCCAAATCATGTCCTCCTCAACCCATGTGTTCAAGCAGTTGTTTTTCTCCTGTATTTCTCCTCCTGTAGTTCTTCCTCTGAATGTGGGTAGCATTCATTTCCATAAATCCCTCAGAATTGTCCTGGGTCATTGCATTGCTGCTAGTACAGAAGTCCATTATATTCAATTTTACCACAGTGTATCAGTCTCTGTGTACAGTATTCTTCTGGCTCTGCTCCTTTCACTCTGCATCAATTCCTGGAGGTCATTCCAGTTCATATGGAATTCCTCCAGTTTATTATTCCTTTGAGCACAATAGTATTCTATCACCAGCATATACCACAATTTGTTCAGCCATTCCCCAATTGAAGGGCATACCCTCATTTTCCATTTTTTTGCCACCACAAAGAGTGCGGCTATAAGTATTTTTGTACAAGTCTGTTTATCTATGATCTCTTTGGGGTACAAACCCAGCAATGCTATGGCTGGATCAAAGGGCAGCCATTCTTTTATCGCTCTTTGTGCATAATTCCAATTTGTCATCCAGAATGGTTGGATCAGTTCAGAACTCCACCAGCAGTACATTAATGTCCCAATTTTGCCACATCCCCTCCAACATTCATTACTCTCCCCTTCTTTCATTTTAGCCAATCTGCTAGGTGTGAGGTGATACCTCAGAGTTGTTTTGATTTGCATTTCTCTAATTATTAGAAATTTAGAACACTTTCTCATGTGCTTATTGATACTTTTGATTTCTTTATCTGAAAATTACCTATGTATGTCCCTTGCCCATTTATTGATTGGAGAATGGCTTGATTTTTTGTACAATTGATTTAGCTCCTTGTATATTTGAATAATTAGAGATTTGTCAGATTTTTTTAATAATTTTTATTTTTTATAAAAGTTATCATGGTTACATGATTCATGTTCTTACTTTCCCCTTCACCCCCCAAGATCCCGCTCATAGTTTTAACATGTGTCATCAATCAAGACTTATTTCCAAATTGTTGATAGTTGCATAGGTGTGGTAGTTTCGAGTCTACATCCCCAATCATGTCCACCTCAATCCATTTGTTCAAGAAGTTGCTTTTCTTCTGTGTTTCCACTCCTGTACTTCTTCCTCTGAATATGGGTAGAGTTCTTTTCCATAAGTCCCTCAGAATTTTTATGGATCATTGCATTGCTGCTAGTACAGAAGTCCTTTGCATTCTATTTTACCGCAGTGTATTGGTCTCTGTGTACAATGTTCTTTTGGCTCTGCTCCTTTCACGTGGCATCAATTCCTGGAGGTCTTTCCAGTTCACATGGAATTTCTACAGTTTATTTTACTTTGAGCACAATAGTATTCCATCATCAGCATATATCACAGTTTGTTCAGCCATTCCCCAATAGAAGGGCAAACCCTTTTTTTCCAGTTTATTTTATTNGTGTTCAAGCAGTTGTTTTTCTTCTGTGTTTCCACTCCTGTAGTTCTTCCTCTGAATGTAGGTAGCATTCTTTTTCCATAAGTCCCTCAGAATTGTCCTGGGTCATTGCATTGCTGCTAGTACAGAAGTCCATTACATTCTATTTTACCACAGTGTACTGGTCTCTGTGTACAATATTCTTCTGGCTCTGCTCCTTTCACTCTGCATCAATTCCTGGAGGTCTTTACAGTTCACATGGAATTCCTCCAGTTTATTATTCCTTTGAGCACAATAGTATTCCATCACCAGCATATACCACAATTTGTTCAGCCATTCCCCAATTGAAGGGTATCCCCTCATTTTCCATTTTTTTGCCACCACAAAGAGTGCAGCTATAAATATTTTTGTACAAGTCTGTTTATCTATGATCTCTTTTGGGTACAAACCCAATAATGGTATGGCTGGATCAAAGAGCAGACATTCTCTTATAGCCCTTTGAGCATAGTTCCAAATTGCCAGCCAGAATGGTTGGATCAGTTCACAGCTCCACCAGCAATGCTTTAATGTCCCAGTTTTGCCACATCCTCTCCAGCGTTCATTACTCTCCCCTTCTTTCATTTTAGCCAATCTGCTAGGTGTGAGGTGATACCTCAGAGTTGTTTTGATTTGCATTTCTCTAATTATTAGAGATTTAGAACACTTTCTCATGTGCTTATTGTGTTTTCCAGTTTTTTGCCGCCACAAAAATCACAGTTATAAATATTTTCATACAAGTCTGTGTATTTATTATCTCTTTGGGGTACAGACCCAACAATGGTATGGCTGGATCAAAGGGCAGGCATTCTTTTATAGCC
>NC_058132.1:187330930-187392166 GCF_016433145.1 Gracilinanus agilis | reverse complement strand
CTCTCTCTCTCTCTCTCTCTCTCTCTCTCTCTCTCTCTCTCCTGTCTATCTCTCTTTCAGATGAGGATAGGGATTCACTCAGGGTCTGTCCTGGCTGGAGTTGTTGGTGTAAGAATGCCAAGATATTGCCTCTTTGGAAACAACGTCACCCTTGCCAGCAAGTTTGAATCGGGCAGCCATCCACGACGCATCAATGTCAGCCCAACAACTTACCAGTAAGTGTGACCAACTTCACCCACCTGGACTTTGGCAGTTCCTCAGTCTGATATCCTTCTCCCTATAATACTGTGAATCCACTCCTTCTGATACATGCCTGGTTGTTGTTGGTAGGTCAATCCAGTGCTTGAGGATGAAAAACCTGACAAACTTTTATTTCCATCTGTAAAGAGCACACTGGAAAAATAATCTTAATGTAGACCTAAACATAGGTTTGTCATATGCCAAAATTAATGTTTTGGGAAAGTTCAGATGTCTATGCTATAGGAGAATGCATGATTTTAGATGTCATGGCTACACTTAGAAAGGCAGCCAGAGGAAAGGAGGTTCCAGACTTAATAAGTGTTGCCTATCCAAATGGTTCCCAGGATTTACTTTAATACTTTAAGAGATGGCATTTGGATGAGAATGGAATATTTTCTCCATCGTTGTAGATTTCAGTCCTCAATGCCCTAGTAGATGTTTTGGGAGAATGGATGAGATTGAAAAATTCATCAGAATGTAGTTAAATTGGGAAAGATTGTTGCCAAACTAGCTAGGCTGGCCCTGAGACAACAGCAATATATTCTCTCACCAGACCTTTGCCAGAAGCCTCTCAGGCCTCAAAAGACCTGCCAGTGCAGAAGTTCCATTTGCATAGCATGCAGAATTACCTCCATGCTAAAATAAGTGTGACCATGTTTTTAAAACTGGAAGGGACATTAGAGATCATTCAGTTCAACCTTTTATTTTATAGTTTAACAAAACAAAACAAAACCCTGACACTGGGAGTTGGTAAAGGGATTGGACTAAGACCCCACAGATTCTTTGAATTTGTTTATTTGACTCCAGTGTGTCACATCATTTTCTGTATCAATTTAACACATTAATGAAACTTCTTAATATTAAAAGGAAATGAAAAGCACAAAGATAGAAAAGAATGCTTCTGAATAGCTATATTTTGGGAGAATATCTGTAAATAAGCAATGGGTTCCATGAAATAAGCAGGGGAAAATATGAGCTCTGATGATTATTTTAAGTATACATATATATATCTGCTTCAGTTCTTAATTTTGTAAAGGATCAATCAACAAATGTTTGTTAAGCACATATGATGTGCCTGGTAATATGGTAGGTGCTGAAAATAAAGCGTCTTTCTTGCCTTCAAAAAACTTACATTCTGTTGATCTCACTATGGAACAGGCTCTATCTGGTGAATATTTTTTAAAAATTTTCTCATACTTGAGAGTGACTCAGCTATAATAATTCTATGCAGTTGTGCCAGTCATTTAATTACTGCCATACTTTATCTAGCTTGTAACTCAATTCTAATTTTCAAAAAATAAGACCTCTGATAAACTGGAGCATTTGAACAGGTAGATTAGAAAAGGAATTTGCAATAATGAACAAAAGAAGAATAGTAGAGATCTGCTGATAGTTTCTGTAAACAAGAAGGGAAGTGAAGCATTTCATGAAAACTCCGGATTGCTAATGAGTAGAAAGAAGAAGAAGGATATAAAGCAAGATAAGTAAAGGTCATTCTTTAAAGTGACATTTAAAAAAATGTCATCTGCAATGATCATAAATGTGTTGATACCATCATCCCATCACTGTCTGAAAAATATCTCCCCCCCTAATTTCTGTGTTATATGACAGTTTTGAATCATTGTCACCAGAATATTCTTCAACTCTTACCAAAGACACATCCTATCTTAAGGTTGCTCCAAGCAGGCAAGGCTCATGTCATAGACTAGGTGGTGGCAAGTTATGGTCAGCTGTCCACTGTTTGCTTTTGTATGGTCAGTGAGAAAAGAATGGTTTTTACACTATTAAATACAATTTCATTTTTAAAATGTAACATAAATACAATTTTATTTTAAAATGTAAAAACTGTTCTTAGGACCACATAAAAGCAAGTGGTGGGTTAGATTTGGTCAGTGGGCTGTAAATTGCCAAATCCTATCTTAGACTATCATATTTCCCATCATATACAGTCCTGTATTCATAGTTGGTCTTCAATAAATATCTTTTTTTTAGTATTGTTTGTGAATCCACAAGAGTAGGCATATCCTAGGAAAAGAAAGCCTCTCTACCTATGCAGATCAGTATCCTCTTAGAGTATTGAATGGGGCACAGAAACATTAAATGATTTGTTCAAGGTCACATAGCCAGTATGTCTCAAGGTTATAACTGGAACCCACATCATCCTGATTCTGCTGTCTATATTCTGTCTACTGCTCCATGCTGCCCCAGTAAAAACTTACTGAAATTAATTTAATTTCTTAATCTTGTCTAGACTTTTTTTGGAGACCATAGCCAAAGAGGTTATTCCCTGATTTCTGGTAAGGAATCTCTTTAGACTAGTTCTCCAGGCATGGAGAGAGAGTCTATTGCTGAGAACAAGTCTTTGGACCTTTTCATTTTGGTAGTACCTGCCGTCAAAGATTTTAGGAAACTAAAGCCATGTCAAATCATGACAAGGCACTAGTATAGTCCTGGAAAAGGTGATAATGTAATGTCCCTTAATCCCTTCACAGCCAGCAAAGAGTTACATAGTTTTTTGAATGTTTACAAGCAAAATTTAATTTTTTTAACTGTGAGATATTTATCCAGTAACCAGGTGACAGATGGACTAAGCCATGCCTTTCATTTGCATGATCCATGGATAACATTCTTTTCCTTTTTACTTGAAGAATTAAGTTTAGTTATGGTAGCCAATGAATACAATGGAATCTTCATACTTATATGTCAAGAATGAAATATAAAATAATTATAAAATGGAACATGTTATTGCAAATTATCGACAGACACTGATGAAAGCAATAGAAAAAAATCAAAACAACAAAAAATTCAACTCAAACATCAAGGTGCCAGCAAGGAAGGATACAGAGGCAGGAGAGGGGAGTCTCTCAGGCTCCATAGTCAACCTTTAGTTACTTTTCTGTTAACTTTATTAACTGCTCTAAGTAACTTTTCATCTATTATAGCTTATTCAAAATTATCATGGTTATTCAAAAACGACGCCATGAGGAAAACCAAATAAGTATCGTCATGCCACCTTTCTCTCTCTCTCTCTCTATGTCTCTCTCTCTGTCTCCCTCCCTCTCTCCTTTTCCCTCTCTCTCATATCTCTCTTTTTAAGGGATGAATAGACATAATATGAACTTATTAAATGTGAGCTGGAATCAGCTCATGCTAACTTGTGAGACAATTGTTAAATTTCAGTTCAACCATTTGTACCTCAAAAATTGGCAATCACAACAAATAAAGATTTGATTTATTGTTTTGTTGATTTCTAGAATTGAGAAAATTATGGAGAAGATGTGAATAATGAAGATTAAACTAAAAAGAACATTGTGCATGCCCTCCCACTCAGAAAGCTGGTTTTTAAACATTAATGATTTAATGAAGCTTATAAATTTCAAATCATATAGTGAATAGACACAAAAATGCTCTTTGCTCTTTTGACTAGATTTCACATATTCTTATACCTTAGTAACTGCTGACATGTTACCTTGGCCCAAGATGGAAAATTTGAATAACAACTCAGAGCATGAATGTTTGAGAGCTTTGATAAGTTGATATTGGCTGTTTTTACCTTAGCTTTAAAATGTAATGTATATAGCCTTTTAAAGTATTCAAAACACTTTGTAAACATTGTCTAACTTGAGCTTCATATCAACCCCGATCAATAGTTCTTCTAGATACTATTATATCCATCGTAGAGAGGATGAAGCAAGTTTAGAATTGTGACATCCATGGTAAAATAGTTTGTATGAGGTGAGATTTCAATCCAGGTGTTCCCACTTCCAATTCCAGTTTTCTATCAACTGTATCAGTTTGCTTTCTTGACCTGGCAACCAAATATAATTGATAATAGAATTCTTAAATATGAAAATAATGAAAAATCATTTATAATAGTGATCATGTCATTCATAAATATGTATTACTTATATTCTAATATAAAATCAATTTTTTGTTTCTGTAGGTTTTCATTATTCCCACTTTTATATATATTTTTAGAGATAAAAATACCCACTTTTATACATTTTCTTTAGAGATATTTTGCTCCCAATTCTAAGGAATTTAACAGTAAAAATACTCCAACCAACACCTTGGAAAAATGATTTGTTTACTTCTGGATAAATACATTTTCAGTCATGTCCAAGTCTTTGTGACCATTTGGGGATTTTATTGACAAAGAATCTGGGGTGTTTGTAATTTCCTTCTCCAGCTCATTTTGAACATGAGGAAACTGAGGCAAATATGATTAAGTGATGTGCCTAGGGTGACAGAGTAATTTTCTGAGACTGGATTTGAACTCAGGAAGAGGAGTCTTCCTCTCTCCAGCTCCAGCATTCTATACATTGTGCCACCTAACTGCCCTAAAATGTGACTGATTTTTAACAGCTCACAAATAGCAAAGATACAATGTCCCTTTCCCATTTCATTTCCTGTAAAACAAAAGTGGAAAGGGAGAAACTGTTGGTACTTCTTCTGGACTGAAGGAAATGACATCTAAAATAACATTAGAAATAGTAGGGAATAGAAATAAAGATGAAACTATTAGATTTAGTAAGATAAGAAAACTACATTGCCTTGGGAAAAATGGATAATAGATGAAATATGTAATATCATCTAGACATTTTGAAATCTGCATCTAATTTTGTGTCTAGTATAGGCCTTTTCATTAAAGAAATATGTTCAGAAAAGAGAGTGAGAACATATCCTCTCTGCCTTGCTTGTAATCTACATTTTATTACAAAAGTAAATTTGGTCATTTTGTTTTCAAAGCATGGGCATGAAGGATATGTGCTAGTGAACTCTGTTCTCTTTTTTGTTTCATTTTTTTCTATTCTATTTTCCATTTGTTCCCCTTTCTTTTGCCATTCCTGGTTTTTTAATACATTTTCTTCCTTGAAATTTTGCCTGCAGTCAACTATAACCCTGTTAACAAATGTAAAGTAGGATGGAAAATTGATATAATTGTCTGAATAATGCAGTTCAATAGCAAACTTTACCTGAAATATTTGTTTAACTAAAACAAATCTATCCTGAAAAAGAATTAAGGCTTGAATAAAGTTAAATGGGTAGTCACTTTATTAATCTTTTTAATAATCAACTGACTTGTAAGTCAAGCATTACCTATTAAATCTATGTTCTGAGTTTTCTGGGATATTCTTCTGAATGTTATCTTTTTGAATTTATCCTAGAGGATTTGGGTGTGTGTGTGTGTGTTATTTTTTCCCTATATAAAAAGTATGTGATATTTTAAAGGTCCTCTTTTCAAATGCATATACATCTAATTAAGTGGCAGTGCTATAGTGGTCAGAGGGCCATACAAGAGTCCACAATACTTGGGCCTGAGTCCTGCCTGTGTGTAAATTCACTGATTAATCATGGACAAATCACTTAACATCTCAGTGCTACAGACAATTCTCTAAGACCCTAGGCTACCATAAAAAATGCTCATTTTCTTTGGTAGAGAGGGTTTCCACAGTAGGAATTCCCCAGCTGAAATCAAAATCAAAATCACAGATCCAGATCAAATATGTGAGGAGGAAGAAGCAGAAAAGGAGGATGGGAAGAGGAAGAAGAGAAGACTCAATAAAAACAAAGCCAACATAATAACAAGCCCACACAACCACCTCGAATCATGAACAAATCATGCTGATCTAACCTCATTTCCCTTATCTTTTGATGTAATAATGTAACTGACAGATCAGAAAGATCCTACACACAAAATACATTTAGATTTTAGCAAAATTTACAAAAATAGAGCGATGACATTTGATGAGAATAAAAAGAGCCAGATTTAAAACTGATTGAACGATCAGAACTAAAAAAATCTTATGAATGATTTGATGTTAGCATGGAGATGGATCTCTATTTTTCATTCTCTGAAACAATCGTTAGTCCAAATAATATAATTATTTTTATGGTGGTCACATTAAAAATATTTATCATGAGCACTGCAAAACAAAATGAAAAAATACTACCTAGCATGATAGTTCTTATCAGAAATGCTGCAACATAAGTGCAAAAATGTGTTTCTTGATATGATGTTTCATGTTCCCTTTGGGTGAATGATAAAATCCAGCCCACCAATTGAGTACTTAGGATATTCAATTGGCATCTTAGGGAAAAAGTGATTTTATAGAAAGAAGTTAGAAATAGATACTTCTCAGACTTAGTTTTGAGGAGAGATATGGAAATGTCTTGACTAGGAATATGTTAGAAAAATAAGAGTAAGAATAGTAGAGAAGAAGAAACTGAGGTGGTAAAAGCAGGTAGAAGATGTTTTTAATGAAGGAAATGCACTCTCATGTAGGTGAGGATACCTATGACAAGGGTCATATAGTTCATTTCTTTTAGGGGAATATGGTATGTACCTTTGCCAAACAGGGTCTTTCTAAGGATAAGGAATGCATGGATATTTGGTTATACCCAGCTTATTAAAAGGATAGGAGACATTGTCTAAAAGTAACAATATTATTTTAGGATTAACAAATGATAAACATAAGGACATGGTTTTGGACAAGACCCTGTTGTATGGGAAACTATAGCACTTAAGACACAATGTTGGTTCATTTATGAGTTGGTATCTTGAAGAGTAAGGCTAATCAGAACAAGTCTCCTTAACAACAAAGTTAAATAATCAGGCAAACAAAAGATGGGGAAAAGAGGAATAGCCATGATCAGCCATTGTGCTAACAAATTGAGGAGGAAGAAAAAAGCAAATTCCTATTCTAGACACTTTATTTTATGTGGCCTACATAGAGAAGATGAAGAAATATATATGTGTATGTGCACATACACACACACACACACACACACACATATATATATTCAAGTTATTATCTTTTCCCTCATTTAACTTTCTCTTCCTTATTCTTGCTCCAGCTTAAGGTATATTTGGCTTATTGCTAACTCTTCTTCCTTTAATCTATCCCTTTACATCCCCCTTTTTCTTTCTATTCCTACCTATAAACCTGTTTACTTCACAATGTTATATAATAAAACCATAGAGTTCTAATTCATAATATTTTAAATATATATACATACATATATTTATAAGAAGTTACATAGATTACTTTAATTAAAAAAATTTTTAAAGCAAGATTCAAAAACATTTAAGCATCTAAACCATGAATAGAAGGCTAGACTTCAGACTAGATCAAAAGAGGAAAGAAATTAGGAGAGAGAAGTATAAATTAACAGATCTGGGAAATTGGTTGCAATGTATTATAAGACACATCTAAATAAAGAAACAAGTAAAAGGAAAATGACGAGCTGAAATTAAATTTATTATGCTAACAATTTTTAAAAAGTAGGCGCTGAGGCAGCTGGGTAGCTCAGTGGAGTGAGAGTCAGGCCTAGAGACAGGAGGTCCTAGGTTCAAACCCAGCCTCAGGCACTTCCCAGCTGTGTGACCCTGGGCAAGTCACTTGACCCCCATTGCCCACCCTTACCACTCTTCCACCTATGAGACAATACACCGAAGTACAAGGGTTAAAAAAAAAAAGTAGGCTCTAAGTCATGATATATCAAATGACAGCAAAAAATTTATAAAATCAATGGAGCTGCTACATAGTAAATGCTAAATAAAGGTTTGTTGTTCATTGATTTTGATCCTAAGTTGAAAGATACTATACATGATGATGATATAATATTACCATATATATATTCCCTAAATAACATTGAAATTCATAAAAGAAAAGGTGACTCACTTGTGAAAAGATTTAGATAGAAATATAATCAGAAATGACTTTAATACTATTCTTTTAGAAACAATTTAATGCACAGAAGCAGAAATGAAAGAAAGGAAGTGAAAGAAAGAAGGAAAAGAAATCATAGAGCTGATCAGGCTATTAGAAAAAAATATATGTCATTTCTTCCTGACTTTTGTTAGAATTATAGAGAAATGCTGATGTTTTGCCATTTATTTTGTATTGGGCTACTTTATTTTAGCCTTTGAAAGAAACGGATTCCTTTTTTTTTTTGGCATAGTGTTATAAACTATAACCAGAGCCATAAGGGAAGAGAGAAATTAATAGTATAAATATGGTTATGTGCCTCTTCATAGATAATAGAAAGTCCTAGAAAATCAGTGAAAAAATTAATCAAAATATTTACTAATGTGTAGTTAGAATGTTGTACCCCAGGACTACGTTCCCCAGAATTCCTTCAGTGTTTCCCAGAATTCTTTCTTTTCATCCCCAAGTTGCTTACTTATATTGTTTGTATATAGTTGTGTGTAACCTGCCCTCTCTCTCTCTTCTCTGGAAGTTTTGCATTCTCCTCTCCTGCGTGTGCAGTCTAGGGAAATTTCCTTCTTTACTGAGGTTTTGCTTCACATTATTTTAAGCTTTTAATTAATGCTTTATAAAATATAATACTTGGAGTATTTGGATATTAATTTTTAATCTTACACTAACTATAATAAAATAGCACAATACAAAATAAATGCCAAAGTTTATCCTTATTTCAATATAAAATGATGAGAAAATTCTTTCAAAGTAACTATATATTGTAAATATTTTAATTATCCTTCTAAGATATAACAAAACTTTACAGAAATCGACAAATAATTAAATAATTGGAGTTTTATTGTTTAGGATTTGGTTGTGCCAATATAATAAAAATGTCTATACTATGTAAATTAAGTTAGTTTTAATACTATACCAAGCAAACTACCAAGAGGTTACTTTATCAAATTAGGGGAAAAAAACAAACAAAAATAAAATGCATTTGAAAGAACCTACTACCTAATATGTCAAAGGAAAAAAATAAAGAGAAATGAAGATACAAAATCTTGCCATATCTTAAGTTACTTAAGTACTTAAGCACTACTTAAGTAGTGCTAAAAACTTTTGATTATTGCTGCTCTGGAATATAACTTTAGATATGGTAAGATTATGTACCTTAATTCCTGGGAAATACATCACTGGATTAGATTAAGCAAGCTTTCTAAATACAATCTCCCATAACAATCGATTTTTCAATGAAACAAAGAATACAAAATATTTGGGGAAATGACTCTATGTTTCATTAAAACTGTTTGGGGGCAGCTAGGTAGCTCAGTGGAGTGAGAGTCAGGCCTAGAGACAGGAGGTCCTAGGTTCAAACCCAGCCTCAGCCACTTCCCAGCTGTGTGACCCTGGGCAAGTCACTTGACCCCCTTTGCCCACCCTTACCAATCTTCCACCTATGAGACAATACACCGAAGTACAAGGGTTTAAAAAAAATCTCCAAAAAAAAACTGTTTGGAAAATAGAAGATAATTTGTCAGGAATTAAGTATTTTATTCTCCATGTTAAGTTTCTGATGGGAGGTGTATTTCTTACCTGTTATTAGTGGGAGACTTCTTAACTAAACAAGGAATAGTGCAGATAATTTTTTTAAAAATTGACCATTTTGAGGGGGCAGCTGGGTAGCTCAGTGGATTGAGAGTCAGGCCTAGAGACGGGAGGTCCTAGGTTCAAATCTGGCCTCAGCCACTTCCCAGCTGTGTGACCCTGGGCAAGTCACTTGACCCCCATTGCCTACCCTTACCAATCTTCTGCCTTGGAGCCAATACACAATATTGACTCCAAGACGGAAGGTAGGGGTTTTAAAAAAAAAAAAAAAAAAAAAAAAAAAAAATTGACCATTTTGTCTACATAAAATTAAAATTTTTTTGCAACCAAAATCAATGAAGCTAAGAATAAGATCAGTCAAATGGACAAAAATACACATTAATGGATCCAACAAAAGTCTGATATCATATACATGTATGATTATATATTTATGCCATTTCCACATATATGTATACCCCCACATATATATATATATACATTATATAAATATAAATATAATTAATCTAAATATATAAAACCAAGGACCATTCTCAATACATAAGTAGTAATAAACTATTAACAATTAGTCTCCAGAAAAGAAAATGTAATCGATCAAGAACCACAGGTTAAAAATGTTCTAAATAATTAATATGAGAATTAAAATGAATTTACATTATTAATGATGTTAACTGAATATTATATGCTGTCCCATGCTTGATCTATATCTACTTGTATAATCATGTGTTGTTTTTTTCTTTATTTATATGAGTTTTGAATTTGAATTTGTTGGTTTTATTTATATAGGAACTCCAGATAAGGAAATTCCTTCTTGAAAGTAAGCATTGTGTTGCTTCAAATGAATTTTGTTATTTTGAAATGTGGCTTTTCCTTGTTAATAAATGGACTATAGATATAAAACAGTGATACATGCTTTTATGTAGGTGAATAGCAAATAGCTTTTGGTGGCTTTGCTTAAGAGAATGCAAAAAAGGGTTCATTGGGTAGTGAGCACTGATTAAGAAGAAAGGACTCATATAAAAACAAAAGATACATTTTTTTAAGGGAATGGGCTACTTTGTTAGGTAGTTTTCTTCATTATAATAGACCTTGATTTAAGTAGATATGCCCTTAGATTATACAAAATGCATGTAGTAATACATGGGTGTCATTTGAACTTTTCTGGACATATCTCCTATTATTATTAACTAAATATATACACACATACACAATCACTTTGCCTGGTGCTGTACTCAGTGCTTTGCAAATAAATATTATCTCATTTTATCCTCAAAGTGATCTTGGGAGATAAGTGCTAATATTATCCTAATTTTACAGTTGAAGAAGCTGAGTCAAATGGAGGTTAAGTGGTTTGTCCAATGTCACATAGCTAGTCAGGTTCTCAAGTCATATTTGAATAACTCCAGGGAAAGGGATCTATCTACTGTGCCACCTAGATGCTTAAGATAACAAGTAATTTTGTCCTAGTTGTTTCAGGGAAATTCTGTTGATCAATTCTGAAATATGTTAATTATGTATTATAAATCAAGACACATAAAACTAAATAATACATTTTGTGGATTTTGTTAAAGTTCTCAAGATACTTTTATTTGCTCAGACTTGAAAATAAATAAGCCTAAATACATTGTAAATTTACACATGTAAAGATTGTATTGCAAGGATGATATGAAAGACTCAGGCAAAGTGGAGTTAGTGTTAAAAGCCTATCATTATATTTTGCATCATTTTTTCAATGAAGATTGAAAATTTGTTTTCTCTGAAATTAGGACATTTAACATTTCCATGACGGTCTTCATTAATCTAGATCTCTCTTAGTGAATAATCTTTCTTATATGGGCCTCTGAATCATTTCTTTCTGGAGGTGTTGTGTTTTGTTTCCATAGGAAAGAGTGTATTCTGTGCATGTTGTTTCTATCTTTGATAAATGTAGTGTTGATAGGGCCTTCATTTCCATTCATTGCAAAGGAAAAAAGCTCTGCACATTATGAACAATTTATAAACATCATGCTATTGGACCGTGGAATTGAAGTAATGACTTATATTAAGGATAATTGGAGCAGGCTTTGAATCTGCATGAATAATATGATGATTTGTTAGGGCAGAATTAATTACTCTCACTCCTGATATTCCCAGTAAAAATGCAAAGGGATTCTTTAATTTTCCTGATGTGAAAATATACCTAACATCCAATGTGTTTTGTTTTTTGTTAATTTACAGATGGACTTTAAGATTTTATAGGTTATACATTTTTCATTTCATCAAACTCAGTCTTTTAAGCTCTGTTAAATACTAACCATGAAACCAGATGAATACTTTCTGAAAGGATATTCAATACATATTTTTAGAAAATTATATTTAATATTTTAGAAATATATTTAATATTTTAGAAATATATTTAATATTTTTCTAAAACAAAATGAATTTTCATTTTCTAGCTCAATTTACAGATTTGCTGAATCTTCATCCCTAGGGAAGATAAAATGCTACCAGACTGTTTGGGGCAGTGTCTTATTTAAGAAACTTCTATTAAGCACTTAGAATGTACCAGATCCTGCTAAAGATCCAGGATACAAGGAAAGGCAAAACCTGTCCCTATTTTTAGGGAATTCACATTCATTGTATGGGGCAATATACAAACAATGATGTGTATACAAGATTTATATGGACAGGGGAAATTGGGGAAAATAGATGGTGCAGTAGATTGAGCACCAGGCCTGGAGTCAGGAAGACTACTGTTCCTGAATTCAAATCTGGTCTCAGGCAATTACTAGGTATATGTCGTTGGGGAAGTTACCTAACCCAGATTGCTTCAGTTTCCTCATCTTTATAATGAACTGGAGAAGGAAATGGCAAACTATTTCAGTATCTTTGCCAAGAAAACCCCAAACAGAATCAGGAAGAGCAAGACACAACTGAAAATGATTGAACTACTACAGCAAATTGGAGGTAATTTTAAAAAGAAGATAATAGAATTGAGAATGATTATAAAAATCTTGCAGCACGTAGAATTTTAGCTGAGACTTGATCTAGAAATCTAGATCTAGAATCTAATCTATAAAACCCAAGAAATGAGGGGAAAGACATTCCAGGAACTGGCCATCTGGTAAATGCAAAGGTGTTCGGATCAATGGACTATATATTAAAGCTGGAAAGGACCTTGGAAGCTATAGAATACAACCTTTTCATTTTAGCTATCAACATTTGAGTCACAGAGAGTTTGTGACCTTTTGGGATCCTATTGTGGGGTCCTAGTAAATGTTGAAGGCACCATTTGAATCTTTGTTTTCCTGTCTCTAAGTCAGGTGGCCTATCTACTACCACACACTTTCTTAATACTTTCACATTTATCTGAGGAAATAAATACCATTTTGGATTATAGTTGTTGCTCAGATTTCGTATGATTAGTCTTACTTATGAATGTTTGCTACTTGGGTAAGAGACCTTATCTGACAAGTCTGCATTGCTGTTGCAAATGTTCTTAGTCATTCAGCCAGGAATATTCTTCTGATCACTATAACTTCCCTGGCTTTGATCACCATGGCACATATAGCTTTCAAAAGCTAAAGAAGAATTAAGAGGGAGATAGCTGTGTACTTTGACCAAAACTACGGTTTAGTTCTTTTAAAAAAAAATCTCAGATTACTTAGATATTTGTTTCAGTTCTCCATTTCCCTTTGAATTAAGAGAAAGCTAGAATGTTAAGCCTAGGTGTTTCCATACTTTTAGAATCTTTAATCTCTCTGAAATAGGTACTCCTTGTGATAGTATAGATTGTGACTCATCAGTCAGATTAGTCTGTCAAACATTTAGTAAGTGTCTACTAGGTGACAGGCACTATACTAAGTGCTGAAGATAAAAAAGAAAAACAAAAGACACTCTCTGTCATCAAGGAGGTTACATTCTAATAGAAGAGATGACATACAAACATACTACATATAGGATATATATGAAGTTATTGACAGAAGGAAGGCACTAGAGAAAAAGGATTCATTTACAAAGTGGTATTTTACATGAGACTTGAAGGAAATCAGAGAAGTTAGTAGGTGGAGATTGTAATATGGAAAATTATACTGCCATATTTGCATGGGGCAAGTTGGCAGTTTGCCCTAGTTAGAATATAGAAGCTGGCATGAGCCAGGGGGCTTGTCCCACCTGGAAGTTGGAAGCCAGGGTATAAAAGAGCTTGCAGACCTTGTTTTCATTCTCACTTTTCCCTTCTACCTCTTTGGGTTTGGGGACCCAGGGTGGAGGGAACGGGAACATGGGTAGTTTATTGGCTAGGTAGGATCAAACTAACTCAGCAGGCCAAATATTAACATCTCATTTGGCAAGCCAAACTATCCTTTTAGCAAGGAATAATTTTATTTATCACCAAAGAGACCACATCATTCTGACCCAGGGCCGTGTCAGCTGGATCAGCTAAGGAGCATACAAGAAAGACATTTCTGCATTTTAAACCAAAGTCTGAGAAGTTAACTGTCCTTTAGTTCTTAGTTTTACCTAACCCTCTTTCCAATCCCTTTTCACCTAAACCACATTATCAATAAACACCTTAGCTTTAGATCTAAGAACTTGTTTTTATTGCCTGCCTTCATCTAAGATCAAGCAGGGACAGCAACCTGAACATTCCAAAGTGCTACAGCAGGGATAATCTCCATTACTGTTCAACAGAAAGTGCCTTATTTCCCTTCCTGTCTGATTCCTACATATACCAATAGGAGTCATTTCCTTATCAGGACAAGGGCTATAGAATATTCAACTTAAAGGAGCTTGCTGTCTAGCAGGAGAGAGTTTCTCCTATCTCTCTGCTAGCCTGGGTGCTGGATCCTTTACTTTTTTTTTAAATACTTTTTATTTTTTAGAAAAGTTATCCATGGTTACATAATTCATGCTCCTTCACCCCCCCAACTTCCCCCCGCCATTGCCTACGCACATTTCCACTGGTTTTAACATGTGTCATTGATCAAGACCTATTTCCAAATTGTTGATCATTGCATTGGTGTGGTAGTTTCGAGTCTACATCCCCAATCATGTCCTCCTCAACCCATGTGTGGATCCTTGATACATTTACATTCAGTATTTCAAACCTATAGCCCCTGGTACTGGGCCACACCTTCCCCTTTATAGCTAGCCTCCTTATTATTATTATAACTACTACTCCCTTTTCATTAAAAGATGCACCTTCTCATCTATACCTTTTCATTGTTCAACTTATGTCAACTTCATTTTTAGTCTTGTTCTTCTCATTTGTATGCCCCCCTTTTTCTCTACCAATTGAGTCTGAGAGCTATCCTACATTTAGGAAACTGCATGGTGCTTTTAATAACTTCAAGCTTCTCCTAGAAATAAATCTCTAACTTTTTAACTTCAATATTTCCTTGATATTGCTACATAAGCACAAACCTTGAAATGACAGGCCCTGAAGAATCAAGACTATGTCACCCAAAGGTGAATTGACAGAAACGTAATGGCAAGCTAGGTAGGCTATAGCATATAATCAAGGAAAAAATTGTGCATAGAAAGCAAAGTTAAAGATATAATTATAGAAATAAATGCCTTGAAAAGGAAGTGAGCCAGGCATTTGTAACCAGAGACAAAGAATAACACATAGGTAACCCAGTTACCTAGCAAAATTCAAGTCGGTTCTAATCATGTTGAAAGAATCACAAAATCTCAGATTTGAAAAGGAACTCGGGCAATTTATTCTGCCTCAGATCCGAAAATGAATTGCTTTCTATAATCTCTGGTGAATGGGGATGCAGTTTTTTATTGAATAGGTCTAGTGAGGGAGAACCTAATCCCTTCAGAGGCCACACATGACATCTGCAAATAGCCTCAATCATTAGGAAGTTCTTTCCTCACATTAAACCTGAATTTTCCTCTTTGCTGATATTGCCCATTTCTCCTAGATCTCTAGTCAAGCAGAACAAGTTAAAATCCAGTTTTTTCTTTTAATTATTTTACTCTAAACCCAATAAAGTAAATAAATTAATATTTTCATAAATAGTATAACTGAAAGAAAGGATTTCGCATAAAACTTCAAATCTCTATCTACTTTGTTTTCACATTTCTTTTCTTCTGGTTTAACTTCTCAAGTTCCCTCAGCAGATTATTATATGGTTTGATGCGAAGGCCCTTTCTGATTATTATTCTCTGTATATCCTTAAGTTCATCAACCTCCTTCCTAAAATGTGATACTCAGGATTGGATACATTATTTGAAATATTACTCCCAAATACTCCAAATATTGCTCAGGTCAAAGTATAATGGAACTTTCATCTTAGTCTTATACATTCTAAGTCTTCCAATGCATCAAAGACACTAATTAGGATGGGGGACTATTTTATCATGTTGTTGAATTGTATTTAGCTTTTAGTACACTCAAACCGCTGGCAAACTTTTCCCTTGTCATGCATTCACTATGTTAAGACTAGTGAAGATTATTTTTTCAGCCCAATTTTCAATATTTTAAATGTATCACTATTTAATTTCATTGTACCCAGGTTGGTTTTGTCCAATTCTTTTTGAATCCTGTCATGTAATGAGTTAGCTATTCCTTCCATCTTGGTGTCCTTTCTAAATTTGATAAACATGCTATCTATTCATTCAATTTCAGTGGGATAGTGAATTTGGCAGTTCACAGTTCCTCTACTCTCCAGTCACCCACTTATTAACCATAATTATGTGCACTGACACTGACAAATGTGTCAAAACTAATGACCTGTAACTATGTAATTGTGTTTTCTAAGTAAAGTTTTATTCCTTTCAATTAAAAAAATGTTTATTAGATGCCATCAGTGTGCCAAAAAATGGACTAAAGATAAAAAGTCCGTTCCTGTCTTTAAGGAGCTTACTTTCCATGAGAGTTGAAGGACATGAGAGATCATGAATATATAAATTAGTATTTACAAGGTAACAAGGGACAGCAACTGAGCTGATAAGGAAAATCTTGTATGTAAAATGTACATACAAAATGTGCGAAGTGATGCTTTGGTGGCACTTTGAAGGAAGGAAACAAGGGGTTCTAGGAAACAGAAATGAGGAAAGAATGATTCCAGGCTCCCCACCATGCCTATCCATTATACCATTTAATGGAAGTCAATGGTATATAAAACAATGAATTGCTACAAACTGATTAATTGCTATGAATTTTAAGGAACAAAAATATTAAATTAGAATTATTCATTCAGTAGATCACAGTTCTATAAACAGTTGCAATTTACTCCTTAAGGGGGGAAAATAACTAGTGGCAGATGAAGTTCTGAACATTTTATTTACAGATAGGTGACAACTACATATTTTTAAGAATAATAGAAGCTTGACAAAAGATTGCATTTTACATATCATAAAAAAGTTGAGATTATTGTAGCCCTTTGAGCCAGATGGTTCAGCTATAGAGAGTAGCTAGGGAAAAATTACAGCATTGGCTTTGTCTGATGTACAAGAAAGCCAGTTTAACTGACCTATATAATGCAGGAAAGGGAGTATAATGTATGACACAATTACAAAGGCAAGTTAGGGTCATATTGCAAAGTACTTTAACAGTCAAACAAGGAATTTATTTTTGATCCTTGAAGCAAAAGAGACTAATGAAGATTTTTGAGTAGGAAAGCACAATAGACCTGAAATTTAGGAAACTCACATTTGCAAGCTGATAGGGATGGAACAGAGAGGAGGCAAAGAGAGATATGAAGAGCACTCTGAACTAAGCAGTAAAGATATGAGTAAAGATAATGGATCAGATGTAAGAAGCACTATGGAGATAGAAAGCAAAATTTGATAATTGATTGGATATATGGTATAAAATGACTCTAGGACTGAAAACCTGAATAAGTAGAAGAATGATAGTACCCTTGACAGAAATAAGAAAGTTCTGAATAAGAATAGGTTTGAAGGAAAGAGAATAAATTCAGTTTTGGACATATTGATTTAGAGATTATCTATAAGACATCTGTTTTGAAATAGGCACTTGGGATTAGATAACAGAGCTCAGGAAGTGACTTGTTAAAATATATGTTTGCAAATTTTCTATGTAGATGATAATCTCATGGGAGCCCATGAGCTGATGAGGTTGCTGAGTGAGAGTATAGAGGCAGAAGAGTGTCCAGGTATTTTTATCATACAATATCACAAAAAGGCTTGCCAATGTTTTGGATATTTTAATCTGGGAATACATTTGGCAACTTTACAAGAAATTTGCATTTAGTGAATTTAGCTTGGGGAGGGGGTGAGGGTTGGGTAGGATAACTAAATGGTCTGATAGTTTAGGGACTGAAACTGAAATCCCAAAGTTGCTGTGAGGCAGCACCTCTTGATAGCATTTAGAACTATTGTCATTTAACAATAAGATTAATGGAATTACTTTTCTTAAGGTTTGGTGATAAATAAGATCATCAAGGGAAAGAGAGTAGAGAAGGCTCAAAAAAGGACCTTGGGGACATCCATCTTTGAGAGATAGGAAAATGAGGAAAAAGAGATAGAGAACTAAGGTTCAGAGAAGTATAAGAACCATGAGAGTATGAAATATCACGTGTTTTAAGGGGGGAGAAGACAAACTTCTTAAATACAGAAGAGGAGAGCTATGAATTGTAAGTAATTTTTATGGAAAAGACCTTTGCATTCTGGAAGAATGTAAGCTTTCATTGTGAAGGAGCAGCCAACCAGGATGACAAAAGGATTCAAATCATGTTGAAGGGACAAAGATTATTTGTTCTATACAAAAGAAGATTTAACAGTATTGAAATATTTGAAGGATGTAGAAAATACATTTGTTTTGTTCTGTTTTATTGCCTTGCAGAGGGCAAAATTAGACAAATAGGTATAGGGGAATGAATCTTGTTTTAATATAAGGAAAAAAAGAATTTGCAAAAGATCAAAGCTGATATAGATGTAACTGAATGACTTGAGGAGTAATGATGAACTTCAAACTGAGTCAGAACATTGTTGTTCATTTGTTTCAGTCATGTCCAACTCTCAGTGACCCCATTTGGACTTTCTTGGCAAAGGTATTGGAGTGATTTAACATTTCCTTTTCCAGCTAATTTTATAGATGAGAAAACTGAGGGAAACAAGGTTCAAATAGCTAATAAGTGTCTGAGGTTAGATTCAAACTTAAGTCTTTCTCTGGACCCAGCACTCTATGCACTGTGCCACCTGGCTGCCAGGAACATTGGGAACATGACCATTGTTAACTGGGAGAAGCAATTATTCTGGTAAGCGTGATAGAAATGTATCATCACCACCAACTGTTTAGTATTATTTAAATAAAATTTAGTAAATTTTGCTAATTTAGAAAGTAATATTAGTAGAGTATTCCCAAAGACACATGACTACATTAAATATTGCATATATATAGACTATGTTATAATGGAAAGATCCCTGAAGCAGCAGTCATGTTATGGTTTCCCATAAAATGAGGATAATACACTGCTTATCTCACAGGGTTGATTTGAGAAAAAACCACTTTACAAACACTAAAATGCTACAAAATATGAATGTTATTCATCTTTAAAGAGCTACACAAACATAATTCAATATTATTTGACCTGGAAATTAAAAATGAGCAGAAAGTAAGGCAAGAAGAATCTTCTTAAATGAATCTGATTGATATTTGGCTTGCTTTAATAATTGTTGAAAATACAAAACTTAGCATGGAAACATCCTAGCTATGTATCAAGGGATCTGTGTAATGGCTGAAATGCAAGAACACACAGCCTATTTCTTTATTAAGCTACTTTAAAAACACAGTAATCTGAAAACAGTTTTTTGAGAGTTTGCAGTGGGTGCAGATATTAAAATCTAAGTTACCTTTTGTATGACCTACTTCACAGTGTTCTTGTGAGGAAATCATTTTGTAACATTATATTTTGCATTCTTTTAGGGTACTGAGGCAGAGAAAATCTACAGCCTCATAGCGTTCAGTATTTGTATTATTACAGCCTTTAACCTGGAATATAAAAGTTTTAGTAAACACAACTGCTTTAGGCATTTCTTTTTCATAAACATATATAGAAGGTTGTTGGTTGATATTTTATTGAGTTGTTAGTGTCTTCAATCTACTTGTATTGATCATCTCATCTCATTCCCCAGAGACACACAAAAAAGGAAATCCCATCTTTTAAAAAAAGGGAAAAAAAATCACTAAAGACAAATGACTTAATATGTTTTCCCCAAAGAAAAAAATTGAGCTGTTCTTTAAGAATTGTATCCTTATTTTTTCAATTTCAGACAGCAACATTAATATTGTCCTTTTAAGTGTGGCTATAAAAGTTGTGTTGAAAAAAGGCAAATGAGCCATTTGGCCCACTTGCATTGTGTTGTTGTTTTGTTTTTTTTGTCAATTTTTTTCTTTTCTTTTTTCTGATGAGTAGAATATATTGTCCCAAAATACACATTCCCAGTTTGAGTATTCTGAGGCTTCATGAGATTCTTAAGATTATCTCTAGCCCATCTTCCTCCCTACTGGGAGTGTCATCCCTTAACTTTTCTAGGCAACTTCTAGCACAATAGAGGGAATTTCTTGTATCCTGCTGTTTCTTAGCATTTAGACTTTAGTTTTTTTCTGATACTGCTTGGTCTTGCAGTTAGCTTTATGTTCATTTTAGACAGAGGTATTTCATATACACAAGTGAAATATTATAGTGAAGTTGGTAGTGAACTACCTATTAACATTTTCTTTTGTTTGTCCAGCCAACAAGCCTAGCTAGGTACACTCAGTACAGTCACAGGAAACTGGAATTCAAAGAGACTTAATTGGTTAGATCTGTTGGAGGTTCTCTTAATACAATGTATGAGCCAGGCCTGGTATTTTTATTTCCTCATTATTCATGGATTGAGTAAGCTTACTTACTATTCAACCAATCCCTTTGGGCTTTGAAATTTAGGAGATGAAAGGCCCAGAAAGATTCAACTGGAAGTCACAGTATCAGTTAGGGAGTAACCTATTTGAGATTCTGCCCACTCTATTGTAGTAGTTAAAATTAAATTATAAGGCTGTTAGTAGCTTTATTACATCAACGTAGTGATAGTAAAGAGAGGGAACTATAGTAAAGAGGTAGAAAGTTGATTAGCTTACTATCTTTGCCACCAGCAAGAGTTTCTTCAGGTTCCAAGCTCCAGTCAGAAGAGAGACAGAACAGTCCCTTGGTATCACCTTTTAAGCACTTTTCTCCACCCACTAGCTCTCCCACATCACATCTTAGGAACCAATCATAGTTCCTTAATTTGACTGGTACTGCCAAGGGGTGAGGGGGGTAAGGGGGTGGAAGGGCAGGGTAGTGCCTGTGGGATCAGTTTCCTATCTTGTTGGTTTCAACTTCCTTTTTCTGAAGGTTTGTCTATACCTGCACATCTCAATGGTAAATGACCTCCAGGTCACTTATTGATGACATCAAACAAAGCCACATAATGGGGAGGGAAATTCCCTCCCCACACTACAAAGGCTATTTGCAATGGGTTTTAAGATATCTATAGTATTTCCTGACAAAGAATTCAGAAGCAAGACTCAATTCAGCTGAATACTCTAAATTTATGGGAGATTTTCATTAGTTGAAAATTACTTGGTTCCTAATAGTTATTTTTGGGGCTTTGATCTGCAGGCCAACATACAAAAGGCAATAAAAGAAAGCAAGATTCAGAATAAGATAGACAGCTGAAGCCAGCAGTCTCCATTTTTCATCTCCATTGAGAAATATTCTGTAATCTCTGTTTAAAGAGCCTCAAGATAAATATATGTTTAATTGGCAACAATAATGAAGACATCCCTTTCTGGGTTTTTGCCTGAATATCCCTTTAGTTTTGGTATACTACTGAGAATAGCAATAAAAGGTGTCCCAAAGTCTTCAGTGGCTTAAAATTCCACTTAGACTTTTGGGACATACTGTAACCAAGGACTGTGTAACATGGTAAATGGCAGGGTGGGATGCCATTTTCCATGTTACAAATGTGATGACAATTCAAACTCCTTTTGATTAGTCTGATCCACTTCAATTAAATCAATAAATATACATACAGAGTGCCTACTCTGTATGAGGCAGCATGCCAGGAGCTATAGGAAGTACACAAAAAATACCAACCACTTATCCCTTCCCCTCAAAGAATTTATAATCTAGTAGGTGAGAAAAGATACAAATGCGTTAACAGTTAAATAAATTATCATCACTATGATTAGTCATCATGATATTATAGATATATGTAAAAATTCAATTACATAATAGAAGTATCACAAAGTAGTACATGAGTAGTAGCCATTTGAATTATATAGAAAATAAGAAGTGTTATAAATAAGAGGAATGAACTGCCCTGAGCCAGGGTGATTATGAAAAGTTTAATGGTATATAATTAGAATCTATTACCCTAAAAACTACAATTCCCAGCACCCCACTCTCCTGTTTACATTACATGCTAACTTAGGGAGGTTATAAATCTTCTGTAGCCCCACCTCTCGAGCTCTCTTGATCTGATCAGTTTGGTGGAGGTGGCATGAGTCCGGTGGGAGGAGAATCTATTTACATGGTCTTATATTTTATTAGATAATTACCTTTTTATTCTTTTACTTCAAGTGATTATTAATAAACTTTATGAAATATAATTCTTGGAGTGTTAGATATTAATTTAAATCCTACAACAGATGAAGGAGGGGAAGGAATGAATAGGATTTAAACAGATTTGTAGGTGTGGATGGGGAGGTCCTCTAGGAGGTGTAGTGGAAAATCAAACAGGTAACAGAACACAAATCCAACCTTTGCTTAAAGGAAAATAATGGAGCTGGGGCAACCCACTACCTTTGAAGCTATCCATGACACTTTTGGAGAGCTCCAATGGGCACAAAATCCTTCCCTAAATTAAGCTAAAATTAGGCACTTTAGAGTCAGTCAGTAAATAAACATTTATTGTGTCTACAATGCATGGAGACATTGTGCAAAGCATTAAGTATGCAAATAAAAAGGAAAAACAGTAAGGTTATCAGTGAGCTCATGGTCTACTGGGGGATATAACAATTAAACAACTATATACAAACAAGATATATGCAAAAGAAATTGAAGATAATCGATAGAAGGAAAGCACTAGTACCAAGAGAGATATAGAAAGGCATGTTGTAGAAGAAAGTATTTAAGCTGATATTTGAAGATAAACATGGAAACCAATAGGCAGAACCTGGGAATTCTATGCCTGGGCAACAGCTAGTAAAAATTCCCAGTGTTGGGAGATATAATGTATTGTGTGAGCAACAACCAGGAGGCCTGTGTCATTGGATTGTTGAGTATGTGGAGTGGGATAAGATTTCAGATGACTGGAAATAAAGAAAGGAGTCAGCTTAAGAAGGGCTTTAAAAACTAAACAGAAGCAGGGCAGTTGGGTAGCTCAATGGATTGAGAGTCAGGCCTAGGAAGTCCTAGGTTCAAATCTGGCCTCAGACACTTCCCAGCTGTGTGACCCTGGGCAAGTCACTAGACCCCCATTGCCAACCCTTACCACTCTTCCATCTATGAGCCAACACACAGAAGTTAAGGGTTAAAAAAAAAAAAGATAAAAAAAAATAAAAAACTAAACAGAAGAATTTTTATTTTATCCTGGAGCTAATGGGGAGTCAGTGAATTTTATTGGATGATGGCTAAGGAGTAAGGAATGGTAATGTTGTATGTGACATGAGCAGATCTTCAATTTAGAAAGATCAATTTGATAGCTGACTGGTAAAGGAACTGGAGTGGGGAGAGATTTGAAATAGAGGCAAGAACAAATATAATCCTTCCCTCCTATGATAGCTCTTCACATATCTGAAAATAGGTACCATGCCCCTTGTACATCTAAGTCTTCTTTGTTGATTTTTAGTTTTTGTCTGACTGTTTGTGACTCCTTTGGGGATTTTTTGACAAAGATTCTGGAGCGGTTTGCCATTTCATTGTCCAGCTCATTTTACAGATGAGGAAACTGAGGCAAACAGGCTTAAGTGATTTGCCCAGGATCATATAGCTAGTAAATGTCTGAGTCCATGTTTTAATTCAGGAAGATGAGTCTTCCTGACTCCTGTCCTGGTACTCTATCTACTGTGCCATCTAGGTGCCCCAGTTTGTACTCTATCCTTTAAACAATAGGAAGCCATCAAGTGTTCATAAAGATCAAATCAATGCTTAGAGAAAATTAATATAGTCTTGCTTTTTAAAGTAAGCACTGGGGACAGAACAGTCTGGATACAAAGTGTCAAGATACAAAGTGACAAAAAATACAGAATTGGGATGCTGGCAGTCAGAAGGGACATCTGTGGGAGGCATTTTTAAAGAAGAATCAATAAGCTTTAATGACTCAGTTGTATATGATTCAACACTAAAATACTGGACTAGAAGAAAATATTTTGATAGTCTAATGAATACAGAGACTCAAACAAAGTAGTGAACTTGGGACCTTATTTAAATCCTCACTTGGCCACTTATGACCTTAGACAAATCATTTAACTTTTTTTGGCTTCAATTTCCTCATCTGTAAGATAAAGAGTTTGGACTAGATAATCTTTAAATTTTCTTCCAGCTTGAAATTTGTCAACACTATAACCCTATGAGCTAAATAAGTATTTTTCTCTTCTCCTTGCCCCAAATGGCCACAATGACATGGATTCCCTAATTACTTTTCCTTTTGTTCATTCATTTTTTCTTCTGCATTGAATTTTCATTATTTTTGTATTTATTTTCAGATTTTCCCCTCAAAAGCCAGTTTTTTTCCAATGTGTTTTTTTCTCTTTTAAGGGATATAGTTCAAATGATGTTTTATAGCAATTATATACTTTTCAAGTTATATACTTTTCAACTTCATAGTTTAATATAATTTTCTTTTGAAGAATAAATTTATTGGAAATTTCATTATTTTAATTTGATTTAGTATTTAATAAAATGTATTACTTTGGAGAATCCTGTTAAAAAAGTCCATAGTCATGGTTTTGCCTCCGGCTATTTTCATTCTTTTTTGGGTGTGTGTGGGTGTCATTCCCTTTTCTCTGAGTGAAATCTCTCTGCCCTTTTCCCCAACTGTCTACTCAAGTATCTGTCCACAATTACTGATTCAAATGCAACAATTACATCATACAACAATTACGAATTACCAGATAAAATTACATTGTAAATGGCATTCATAACACTGGCCATAAATGTTAACTTTAGAGTTCAGGATCTATCCATTTAAAATGTTTAAGCCAAAAAAGATAGTAGAAATTGCTGCCTAACAGCATCTCCATAAAAGCATCCCTGTCCTCTCTTACCTTTATGGACAGATTTCTCATGGGAGTAAGATTTACTATGCTTATCTTTTAATCCCTTCCATGTTCTTATCCCCAATTAATTTATTCCATTTTGAGAATCCATAAAACCTCAGATATCTTGTTTGTCACCATTATAAAAGGGGGTCATTAATCAAAAGGAGAAAGTAGAAAAGACTTCCTGAAGGCTTGAATAGGAATTCAGAATCCAATCCTCCCACTGAGGCATTATCTCACCTTTGTGGTTCCACAACCCATCATGCCTACAGGAAACTATGTAGGTCAGTTCCCTTCAAAACTATCTATGTATCATTAACTAAAAGTAAGGACTGGCTAACCTTCTAGTAGTCCCAATTTTCAAGAAGAATTTGAAATATAATATACTCATTCTTTTTTTTCCTAATTGATCCATTTCATAGTTTCACTTACCCAGTATTATAGAATCAAATCATAGGAAATAATTCAACAACTACTTAATAATTAGCTTTGTTTCTTTTCCCTATCCCCTTACTTCATATTTCCTTCTTTCCTTTCATAGATTACTGATATCAAATAACAAACCAACCACAAAAGTATATTAAGCACCTACTAAAGGCAGAGAGCACTTTACTAAGCTTTGGAGACAAAAATTCATGAATAAAATAATGATGTGTTATAAGAGAGAACTTTAGTCATGAAAATGACACAATATTGAATAATTATTTAATTTATAAGAGCCTAGTAAAGTGGCAATATCTCATCTCACATCTGCCATCATCTATTTATATTATTTCTATTGCCTGTTGGTTAGACTTGCAAAGCTTTAATGCCGCCTTTCTTCTTTAGAAGCTCAGCAACAGCTAACACAGAAATGAGACCTTAGGTTGACACAAGTAGAAGGCTGATACTTCATACTAGGACTCCATAGACTGGATTCTCCATGGCCATTGAGTTTCTTACAATGCAAGACCTTAGAATGAGTCTGATGGATATCTGCCAGATACTGGCCAAAGACTTAGTCAGTGGGCATAAAAACTGTTCAATCAACAAATATTTTTTCATTTTACTCTATGCTAATATTATATGTGCTGAGAAAAATGCAGAAATTGTGTCTGTTCTCAAGGAACTTACATTTTAAAGAAGACAATATTTTGTACATAAAATGGTACATATAAGGCACATTTATAATAGAAGGGAAGGTAGTCTTAGAGAAGACATCACAATTGAGAGAATGGCAAAAAAGCCTCCTAGATAATGTTAAGCTGAGATTTAATGGATGCCAGAGGTTCTCAGGGTGAGTTTAGAAGCAGAGCATTCCAGGAATGAGGCACAACTATTTTAAAGGTATGGAAACGAGAGACAAAAAAAATCATATGTCAGGAATAGCATGTAGGACAAGATGGCTGGATCACAGAGTGCATGGAGGGAAGAATGATAGAAAAAAGACTAGAAAAATAAGAAGTAACTTGTTTGTAAACATATTTAGAAGTCAAAAGGAAGAGTTTATATTTGATCTCAGAGCTAATAGAGAGCCATTGGAGTTTATCAAGTAGAAAAATGATATATGATACCTATAATTTAGGTAAGTCATTTTGAAAGCATTGTTAAGGATTGAGGTGGGGAGAGACTTGAGGAAGGAGGTTCATTTAGAAGTTTATTGTGATAACTCAGGTAGGAAGTTATAAGAACACGTGCTAAATTAATGATAAAGAGAAGGGAATGTATATGAGAGAAACAGAGAAAGAAATTACAAGGTCTGGCAAGTAATTGGATATGTGGGGTGAGTAAAAGTATGAATCAAGGATGATAATAGTGTAGGTTCATAGGATTTTAACAATAGATGGGGTCACAGAAGGAAGGTAGTTCAGCTCTACCCAAATCATGTATCCTGCCTCTAGTATTTTTATTAAATTAAATTCTCCAAACACTTGTTAAGAATTTGCTAGCTGCAAATGTATTAACTAGAAGTTGTCTATCTTTCGCTTCACATCCCATCAAACCATCCACCCTGTCATGATTCATTCTGGCTTACCAGACATCCAGAGGCCAGCCCTCAGTGGAATTAATGTACTCAGTTTCGCAAGTCCCACTATGGGGCTGAGTGTTTCTGACTGAATGAATGAACATAAACTGACATAGCCCTCTATATCAAGCCAGCCAAGGGCAAACCCTCCAGACCATGTTTCATATTCCATCCAGCTGTCCCCACTAGTCATCTTAACGCATGTATCCTTCTTCTCCCCACTCATTTTACTACTATTACTCTGGAAGCTAAAATCAAATCCATGCTCCTGAAAAGGACAAAACAGTCAACCTCTCTACTGTTTCACTTATTATTTCTGTGCTGTCCTTCCCCAGACACCATTCCTCTTATGAAATAGCTTCCTCATTAGCAAATAATCTCGTTGAGGGCAATGAATTCTCACTTTTATGTTTACATCCCTCACACTTAGGAAATTGTTTAGCATAAAGAAAGGGCTTAATAATGATTTTCATCTATTCATGTCAAGTTCACTATACACTGAGAGCTCACTCCATTTTAACTTAACTCCAATTATTGCCTTATACTGAACCAAAGTTGATTTTATCTGTCCACTGTAAGGCATTAGTCCTAGATCTGCCCTTTAAAGGATAACAAAGAAATCTATCTGTAGAACTATACATAGCTAATCTATCTCATTCAAGCCTCAGAATAATTTTTCAAGGTTTACATATTTGTTGTTCAGTTGTCTTCAGTCATGTCTGATTCTTTGTGATCCCATTTGGGGTTTTCTTGGCAAAAATACTGGAGTGGTTTGTTATTTCCTTCCTGAGCTCCTTTTACAGATGAGGAAATTGAATCAAATAGGTTTAAATGACTTGCCCAGGGTTACACAGCTAGTAAGTGTCTGAAGATGGATTTGAACTCAGGAAGATGAGTGTTCCTGACTCCAGGTTGGGCACTTTATTCACTGGGTCACCTGAGTGCCAATACCTATTTGAACCTTACAATAACTCTGTCAGATAGGTACTACAGATGTGATAATCTACATAATATGCTTTGCACACTTTATGAGGTTACAAAATTGTGGGGTTTTTTATGATTTCCCATTTTGCAAATGAAAAGAACTGATTCAGGGAGGTTAAGTGGCAAAGTCAGATAGTAAATGTGAGAAGTGATGTTTTATCCCAGGTCTTTCTGATTCCAAGTCCAGCCCTTTATGTAATTACTATGTCACACTGCCTCTCCAGGATGAGGATAATTCCTTTTTTCTCATGAAATCCCTAAAAATATTTGAAGATGCATTTGGTGTGAAAGGGCCACTGGATCTGGAATCCATCTGACCTCAGTTGAAGCTCCTTCTATTGGCAATTCTTTCTCTTCTTTGGATCTATTTTTCATCTTTAAAATGAGAAGTTTGGCCTGAATAACATAAAATCCTTTCATGTTGCAAATCCCTTGTCCCTTTATTCTTACTGAGTCTCTGCTAAGCTAAATAGTTCAAGTTCTTAGGTATTTCCTCCCTGTCCTGGTTTAAATATGCTCTCCTTGAGGCATCTTCCATCAAGCAAATTTCTAAAATGTGATTCTTAGATCTGGACCTTCTATGTGGTCTGATGATATGTGGCCTGACCAAGACATGGTGCATTGGAACTATTACTTCATTCACTCTGAACATTATATTTTCATCAGCCAAATTAATGATTAAAAAGATAATATATATCTACTACTTATGTCATATTACCTGCCTTCTTGGAGAGAGGGGAAAAGCAAGGAGGGAGAGGGATAATATATTAACTGTATAAAATAAAAATGAAAAAGGCATTTATAGTATTATGAAGCAATGGAATATAACAGGATGAAAGTAGTTAGGTAGCCCAGTGGATAGAGTGCTGGACCTGGAATCAGAAGGACCTAAATTCAACTCTAGTCTTGGACATTAGCTCTGTGATCCTGGGCAAGTCACTTCACCTTGTTTACCTCAGTTTCCTCATCTGCAAATGGAGCTGAAGAAGGAAATAAAAGGCAGTAGGATAAATGTGTAACAATTTTTAAGAATGTCAGACTTGCTGGGTCATAGATTTAATTCAGACATAAGGCTTGCAAGCTAAATATGACAACAAAACACTAAAAACAACAACTATATTGAAATAATGAGGAAGAGCATATAAGAGAATAAGAAATAAGAGTATAATTTGATAAAATAGATGATGATGATGATGATGATGATGATTAAATTGATCAACAAGAACTTATTAAGTATAGGCTATGTGCTAAGCACTTGGGATATAAATGCAGATAATAAGACAAATTTTGCTTTCAGGAAGCTTATATGCTTACATTCTATTAGAGAAAGCATATATCTATATATATGCATATGTGTATATATGTAAGTGTATATGAACTTGCAAATATATACACATATAAGAAGGAAATAAGTATATATCAAGCTTCTCTATGTACCTGGGACTGTGCTAGATATTTTATAAATACTATCATATTTAATCCTCTTTTTGTTATCCTACTTTAGAGTTGAGGAAATGGAGGCAGATGGAGATTAAATTACTTGCCCAGGTTCATATAGTTAAATGCCTGAAACTGAATTTGAATTCAGTTTTTCCCAGCTTTATGCCTAATACTTTTTCCACTGTGTCACTTTGCTGCCTCTGTGCAGGCAAATATGTATGTATTTTATTCTGTAGGCAAATGCATACAGAAACAGCATATATGAAATAATACAGGTTTGTTAAATACTAGGTAGTTAGGTAAAGAAAGCACAAGCATTTGGGAGATTGGAAAATGCATTGTTTGAAAAGTGCTCAAACGATAGCCTTGAAAGTATTTGAGATGAAGAGGGAGTCCATTCAAGGCATGGGGAATGGCCAGTGAAATTTTATATATAGGAAACAGAATTCTCTCTAGGGTGAAAACAGAAAGGAACAGATTAGCTATACTCTAGAGCAGGCGTCAGCAACGTATGGCTCTCGAGCCATATTTGGCTCTTTTGAGGGCCAGATATGGCTCTTTCTGCAGGAGCCATGAAGTCAATTTTTTTTCAGGCTCTGTTACAGGAACACACATTGTTACAGAAGCGCACACTGTTACAGGAACGCACACTGTGAGCACTGTATGGCTCTCACAAAATTACATTTTAAAAAATGTGGCATTTATGGCTCTCATGGCCAAAAAGGTTGCCGACCCCTGCTCTAGAGTATAGGAAGAGGGAAGGCAAGACATAATAAGGTAAGAAAGATAGGATGGGATCAAGTTTTGAAGGATCTTAAAGGCAAAAGGAAAACATATTTCATTGTAGAAGGAGGCTGTAAGGAGTCACCAGAATTTACTGAGGAGAAGAGTGACATAGTTAATGATTGGTCCATGGGAAAAAATATTGTGGAGGAGGAAAAGACAGGAGTTGGCATCTGATTAGGTATGTTGGTTGAGAGAGTGAGAAGTTGAGCATAATAATGAGATTAGAGTCTAAGAATATTGGAGGCATACTAGTTCCCTGACCATTAACAAGGAAGTTCAAAAGAGGAGGAAAATGTAATGAATTCTGTTTTGGACATGTTGAAATTGCTATGGAGATATGCCACATTGAGAGGTAGGACTATTAGCTTAGCAGTGAGGCTGGAGCTGGATGTTATCCAGAGCTTGATCTATGAATCACTTGAATAGAGATAATAATCTTATCCACAGGAAACTTGCAAAATGAGAGAAAACAGAAATAAAGTCAAGAGAACCCAAGACAGTCATATGAGTGACCCATGGTTACTGGGCATGTTATGGATGAAAATTCAACAGGTATGACTGAGAAACAGTTATGCAAGTCAGAAAAGAACCAAGAGAAAGCAGCCTCCAAAATTCAGGGAGGAAAGAGTATCCAGGAGGAGAAGGTGGACAACAGAATAAAATGCTACAGGAAGCTGGGGATCAAGTAGAGGTTATTAGATTTGAAATTTAAGACCCTAGTCACTTTGGAGACAGTAGTTTCAGTTGAATAATGATATCAGAAGCCAAATTCCAGAACGTTTAAAATAAAGTATCATGATGCGTCTGTAGAGGAGGCCATGATCACAGATATGACAAGAAAGCAAAAATGAGAGGAGTTTAGGTGGACTGTGACTGTGAGGCAGTCACTGAAGTCATTGAGAAAGGTGAGAGATGATGTTCTGTCGAGGTAACAGCTATCACAATTTGGAATGGGTGATAAATTTGAAATGAAGTAGTCTGAAAGGAGAGGTTGCTGAAAGATGGTGGTAAAGAGATTTTGGAATTGACAAGTAAGGAGGAATATTCTGATTCTGCCATCACCACCATCATTACACTAGTGGGTGGGATATTAATAAAAGTGCAATAAGTACTAGAAAGAATGGCATGGGAAACAGAATCATCAGGCAAGAATCAGATGTCAGTGAGTGTCAAAAGATTAAAGGCGTGAGAAGAGATTTGAGATGCAAGCATATGCCTAATGCAGGAATTTGTTTTGCTTGACTAAATATATTTGCAGTGAGTTTCATTTTCCTTGCTTTCTCAGTGAAGAGAAAAGGAGGTAGAGTGGAAGGGAAAGAATTCAAAACTGAAAATGAAATAAAATTGAATTGCTAAAAAATGAGAGCAAGATAGTCATGGAACAGCCAGGCAAGAGAGCAAGTTGAAGGGGCAAGCAGGTCTGGAACAGCACATTAATGTGATAGGTCTGAAGGGGATGGAAAGAAGGGAGAAAACAGTTGAGGTCAGTGAAGGGCAGGTTGAACTTCAGCAGAGAGATGTTCAGATGTGACCAGAACAGGAATCCTAGTATTACCTGCCATGTTGCTGTGATTTAGGAGTCTAAGCTTCATTGCTGGGTTAGTGAGAAGAGGAGACAGTAGTAGGCTCTTTGTCTGAAGTCCTTCAGGTCAGGGTCTGGACAGTTGTTGAGAAGGCAGGTGCTGATTTGTCCATTTCCAAAAGCCCCATCATTATAGACTTTAAATGGGAAGGAAACTTGGAGGTCATCCAGACCAAACTTGTCATTTTACAGATGAATAAACTGAGGTGGAGAGAATATAAATGATTTGCTGAAGGCCATACAGTAATTGGTAGAGCTAGAATTAAAACTAAGATCCTTTGATTCCATATTCAGTGTTCTTTACATTGTTATGACATTGTTATCCTTTCCCACTATTCAAATTTTTTGGCCAATATTACATCAAAATTTCACATTTAGAAATACGTGCACAAAGTCTAATACACAATTACCACATTTGTAAGCTTGAACATTTTACCTCAGCTTCAGGATGCCTGATTCTGAAAGCTGGAGGTGAATTTTGTTGATCGAGGCTGTTCTCCTGCCATTGGGCAAATGCTTGACTCTCCCAAAAGCCATTTGTGGCAAATAATAATTGCCTTTTGTTTACCAACTCAGGAGGATACTTTTATCTCCTGGGACTTTGGGATTGTCAGATATGATGGCAGCTGAGCTGAACCTAATAAATGAGGCCCCATTTCCATGCCCCTCTTGGTCCTTCAGGGCTATGGACAGGTAGACAGAAATAGCATGCATGCTATTGATTTTTGTAGGCACATCCATGGTGCTGACTCTTCATTAAAAATCTCAGCTAAAGGAACACATTGAGGTTAATAGAAATGAAAAAGATACAGTAGCCTGACATTTACTTGGCTTCTTAATACTTACAATGAATGTTGCTAAATACATCTGATTGTGCATCAACACATCAGGCACCCTGGGTATTAATTTGTGTTTCTGTGGAATTTATTCTTCCATAGCAGTCCTTTGCTGCAGAAGGAATGCTTTTGTGTTAATCAGCTAGAGCACTAAAACTAATGGAGGAACTTCAACTTCATAATGTGTTCCTGAGAGCACCAAAGGTACCTGAACAGATCACTCTCTAAATACTCAATCCCTGAATAAACATTGGATCATTTGTTCAAATCCATGGCTTAGATATCCTTCTGTACCAAAAGAGCTATCTAAAACCACTCCAGCTCATTTGCATTGTCTTTGTCTCTGGGTGAAGATTTATACCTCCAGGCTTCTGGGGAATGGGAGACTCTACTGTGGACTTCATAGAAGGGCTTAATTGTACTTTCCTTCTTGAAGTCTCCTTCCTCTTTTTCTCTGTCCATCTGCAGGTCTGTCTCTCTCCTCTCTCCTTAATTTCTCCTTTTCTCACTCTGTTTGGGTCTCACTCTGCTTTCTTCCTCTTCCTCTCTATCTCTTAAAAGGAAATTATTTCTATTTAGTTTTATCAATAACAAAATTGTATACTCCCCAAGCAGTTGAATCAATTGTAGACTATACCCAGAGTCTACTTAAGATGTTGAGGTAAATTAATTGTAAAAGAAGTTTCTTTTCAGTCAAAGTTCAGAGAGAAGGTGGGGGAGGTGGCACAGAGAAGGGAACCAAACAATTGATGCTACTTTCTAAGGAGAAATTGGCAGGCAGAGAGGAAAAGAAGTTTCACAATTGAAACTCCTCATCCACTCTTCTTCACTGGCCTATAGATTTCCATTAAATCAAATGAAAGAACCTACGTAAAAATATATTGTGAAAGAAGTTTAGAGCCATTAAAAAGGATGAATATTTTTAGCTTACATATATTTCTATTTGTTGGATTTCTTCTTTTTATTTTCATAAAACATAGTAAGAGAAATTTTGGTTATAGTTCATATGCTGACCACTGTAGCCTATAGTGATCTCCCTAACTCTTAAATTTATTTTTATTTATTTTATCTATATAATTTCATCTTATTTTATTTATATAATATATACTATATTATTTATATGTTACAATGTGTATTATATATTTATCTTATTTTATCTATATGAATTTATTTATAATTTATAGAAATTAAAATTATAGAAATGTTAACAAAGTCCAATTTAATTTAGCAGGCATTTTTTAAATACTTGGTTTCAAGGCACAGTGTTAGGTGTATTAGCTCCTGGACAAAAACCTAAAAACCCTTCTCCTCCAAATGCTATAAGGAAAGAGTAGGAATGGTTTCATATTTTCATTTGCAACTCCAATGCCTATCCCAGTGATATAGTAGGTGCTTAATAAATGCCTTTTGATTCATTGATTTTAATGCAGTAGTTTTCTTGTGTATTATATCTCCCTATTCTCATATTAAACATAGAGTTCTCCAAAAGTTCCCTGATTGTTTTTAAAGATTAATTTCTTTCTAGCCACTTTCCTGAATTATTATACTTGTGAATTTGGTTTCTTTTTAACCCACATGGAAGAAGTTAGATTTTTCTTCATTAAATTTGTCCTTATTAGATTTGTCTCAGCTTGGGAGCTATGAGAACCAGTCACTAATCACATTTAGGCTTGAATTATTTGTCTGAATTGGTATTTTCTAAACCCTGTTGTGTGTGCAGAGAAAATAGTGCAGAATTAAAGGAAGAGAGTACAATATAATCTGTCCAAAGCTAATCTCAAGAGATCAGAAAAACTGAGTTTAAGCCCTGCCTCTGGCATAGAATTATCTGTGTAACTTTATGCAAGTCATAGTTAATGATCCTAGACAACTCTGTATTGCAAGTAAATTCAACAAAGGTAAACTAAGGTAAATACTCATAGCAAAATCAATTTATTAACAGTGACATATGTAACGTAACAAAGTGGGTCAGACTAGCCAAATTAGTAAGGCCAGCTACCCCAGTGAGGAGGGAGAGACTCTTTATTGGCAGGCAGGAAAGGAAAGATGTTTGGGCAATTGGGGAATGTCACAATTGGTTATAGTAATAAAAAAAAAAGTGAGTTGTCATTTACATGTGGTTAATCATGACCTTCTAACAGGTAAGGAATGCTGATTGTTTTATAGAATAAGTACCACTGATCTTGTTGTACCCTTGAAGGAAATAAAATCTCTAATTGCACAAGGACAAGCAGGGAGAATGATATATCTTCTAGGGAATTCCACCAGGTTAATCTAGTTGGGTTTTATAAACAATAAGTAGGTTTCCCAGGGGCTAACAGTATGAGTAATAACATTCCCTTTTAATTATACTTTTAAACTAACTTGGGGAGGTGGACTGTATTTCTGAGCTTAACATTGGGACAGAGAAATGTGGTGTGAGTACTTATACAGAATGGGGTCAATTATAGAATAGAATCCCAATGAATTGACTTAGAAAACCACATACTAATATTATCTATGTTCTATTATATTTTATTTACTTTGTTAATTATTTCCCTATTAATTTTAATTTGATTTGGGCAAGGGTGCTGTGTGTGTGTGTATCTGTTTCATCCATTTGCTCTATACCAATGAAATCATAAAGAAAAAGGGAGAGAAGAAGCTGAAAGGGAATAAGACCTTCCTCTTTGTGTTTGACCTGGAGAGCAATAATAGCTTGAGGGTGTCTGTATCACATGGAAGATTTGAATAATTGAATGCAAGTTCAAAACCTGTCAGTAGAGAGATAATGCTTTTAAAAACTAAATCAATCTTAGGTTACATGAATAAAAATATAACATCCAGAAAGAAAGGAATAAGTCCACTTATACTCTCCAGTGGCCAGACAAAAACTGATGTCATCTATTTAATTCTGGGTGGCACATCCAAAGAAGGATGACCAGAATGGGAAAGACCATGATAGAGGCACATTGCTTAAAAGAACTTTGTAAGAATAGCCTGGGGAAGAATTAGAGAAGGCATGAAATCAATCTACATATACATATTGTCTTGTGGAAGTGAACCTTTATTCTGATTGGCCTCTAGAGGGCACAAACTAGATTCAATGAGCAGAAATTGCACAAAAATAGATTTTGATTTAGTATAAGAAAGAATTTCATAATGGTAAGTACTCACTAGAAATAAAAATTGGTTGTCTTGGATGGTAGTGAGTTTCACAAGACTGGATATATTCAAACAAGGATGAGATGACCATGTAGTGGATAGGAAGTATGTTTACGGAAAAGATTGGACTCAATGATCCATTGGTTCCTTCTAATTCTAACTAAATTTTCATTCTGTGAAACTAATATTTTGATCTTAATACACATTTTTCACCTGAGGTATTTATTGCATTATATATTTTCATCAATCAGGGAAGACAATGATATATTTTAGTGATTATTTTTGGTACACTAAAGTTTTCTTTTTCAAATCTAAATCAACTCAGGTGCTGCTTACTATAGTTTTTCCCCAATACTGCTGCTATCTGTTAATACTTTCTTACTCTTCAGAATAACACTTATTTATATGCATGACTGGGTGCTGCACAAGTAGAATGTAGATTCCTTGAAAGCTGGACCTTTTCTTTTCAAGTGAAGTCAACAATTCTTTTAAGTGTTTATAATGGGACAGACACTGTGTTCATCTCACTTTTGCACCACCAGCATGTAACACAGTGCGTTGCCACTAGCAGACTAGCAAACATTCATGAACAGGACATTCTATCTCTTGGTCCTGGGCATTCTCTGTCTGTTCGCTTACTTATAATACCCTCCCCACTTTTATTCTGACTATTGACTTCCCTGGCTTTCTTTAAGTCTCAACTAAAATCCTACCTTCTGCAGGAAGCGGTTCTCCAAACCTTCTAAATTCTAATGCCTTTCCTCTGTTAATTATTTCCTATTTACCTTGTTTTAGCTTGCTTTGTGTATATGTGTTTGCATGCTCTTTCTCCTGTTCCATTATAAGTTTGTTTAGGGCAGGAACTTTTGCTTTTTTTGTGTCCTCAGCACTTAGCACCAAGCCTGGCACATAGTAGGAGCTTGATAAATGTTTATCAAATTGGACTGAATTGAAAATTCATCAGAAAAGGCTCCCTGGAAGGTCTGCATGAGGTGTTCAAAGTCAATGTTCTTTTTCCTTGTATATTTTGTTGACATTGCCTTTCCATTGTTACTAGGTTATTGAAGAGAGAAGACAGTTTTACTTTCATTCCTCGGTCCCGTGAAGAGCTTCCAGACAACTTTCCAAAGGAAATTCCTGGGATCTGTTACTTCCTGGAGCTCACAACTGGTCCCAAGCAGCCAAAGCCCTCAATCTCGTCAACTCGAATGAAGAAGGTTTCCTACAACATTGGCACCATGTTCCTTCGAGAGACAAGCCTATGAGACCTGCTGCAGATCAAAGACTCATCACAAAAGCACAAGCCCAGAACCTGGGTCTGGACAGAAAAGTGAAGAGGGACCCTTTCTCCTTCACTGCATAATCCTGGGCAAGCAGTACAATCTCTGTGTAATGTCATGCAATAATACTAGAATAAGGTGGGTGATGGCTGTCGGTAAACAAACTGGAAGGGAAGACAATTAGGGGAATCAAATGCATCCATACTCAAAAGAGGTACTTTTAGCCACTTAACAAAAGTAAATTACAATCATGGTCCTTTTATCAAATAAAACCTCAAAGTAAACTCCTTGGGTTTTTTTGTTTGGTATCCATGAGATGACATGAACCTGCTGAAAAAAAATAGGAGAGCCAGTGTGGAGTCTGCATTCCAACATTCAATGTGTTATTCAGTAGAGGACATTTTTTAATTTTTTGGAAGAGACATTTCTTACAGATACCATAGAGGTTTGGTTAACTTCCCAGCCAGAGAAATTGTAACTGAGTAAAATATTTTAGGGATATTAACCTATTTTTATACATCTTTCTCTTTCTGGATAATAGCATTTCACATACAATCGAACCAGCTTTTCAGAGCATACTACTGTATATGTGGTGTATTATGTAACTTTAACCTAATAATCTAATGTGGTTACATGTATTTAGAAGGATTAGTATCAGATAGGGATCACTTCAGTGGGGATTTCATATGTGCAGAAAACCCTGTCTGTCTGCCTGTCTAGTAGTCATGTCTTTCAAATGTTATTATTGTAAACATGAAACATAAAAGAAGTGGAGTTTCCTAGGAGCAGATTAAAAAATAAACAAGCAGAGAAAAATCTTTTTCCTCTTCTTGAGGAAAATTTACAGTAATTTATTTTCCAGTAAATTACTTTGGTCCCTCTAAAGATTTTCATAATAGACACTTTAAAATGACGGTGGATCTTGGGACTTGCTAAATGATGCTCTACAATGTAATCCTCATCAAGTACCTACTGTGTGCAGAGTAATGTACACATAACGTACCTGATGCCATTATCTCTGTTTCCCTCCTTTCTGAATCAGTATGAATGATGAAAGAGTGTTGCCCCATAAGAATGGACCAGGCTTACTTACTGCTCTTTTGAGCTACTTTCAATGAATGTGGGCAATAGTGAGAAGTTCCATATTTTGCCAAGTTTAACAATATTCAATTGGTCTGTTTTGTAGTATAATGTAAACTTAAAGTTCCTATTGTATAGCTTGGAGAAGTTTTTGTAAAAAAGCGAGTTCTCCTGCAGTTTCATTGATGCCTCTTTTAACAATACGTGACTCTCCATCATCATAGATTTACTATATCAGATCTAATGAATTCCTCCTGCTCACAATCGCTGCAGTGACCTGCATGATTCCCTAAAATTTTAATCCACTTCTCCTTAACTAATACTGCATGAAAAAAAAATCTACACCATTACTGACCTACCCTGAAATTAGGGGCACTGTGTTTCAAGAATAGTCAGAGTTTGGAATCAAGATGAATCCAAAAGGCCTGCTGTTTTCATTAACAATGTGGAAGCATTTGTTCTATAGCTCTATTGTAATGTGTGACTGTTTTCTTCCTCCATGGTTACTCATTGCTCTCCCTCCCCTGGTAGTAATTAGTAATGAAGGTATATTGAATCCTAAGCTTTTTTTTTTTTTTCTTTTCTCTTCGTCAGAGCTTTGAGTTACAGTGTGATTTGTTCACTGCTGTATCACAGCTGAGGATCAGAGAATCAAAACTCTTTCTATAAAAATAATTTCCTAATTATGAAGCTTAATTAATGCTCTGCAAGTTGTCTGAACTATGTGGATTGGAAGCCATTCTAGAGATACAAAATATGTCCTGTAATCATTGTCATTAATATAATTGTTGGGCTCTAATCTCACCCTTAAGTAGAATCCTGGCAAAGCACTCTTCTAGAAGGAGAGGAGATACCCTATTTCCTGCCCCTCTCTGTGTTCTCCACTTCGTCTAGAGCAAAGGCTTTACCTTCTGCCACCTAGAGGAGCCAATGCCAAGGCCATCATGTCACGGCTCTTCCCTACTTGACTCCTAGGGTGCTTCTGACATTTTCTAGGCCTCATGGCCTAGGAAGACAAAGAGCTCAGCAGTCCCCTTCCCAAGGTAGGAGATGGCTGGGCTAAGTGATAGCATATGGGCACTTGAAAAAAGAACATGGTTGGTTATAGGATCATGCTAGTTCTTGTGTTCATGTAGGAAAACTAGTTATTGCCAAATGACTTCTCCTGTAATGATGAACATTTTCATTTATGAATAAGGACAAATATATAATTATATATAAATATATTCATCATATAAATTATATATACTATATATATTTATGTGTGTGCATGCATGGGTGTATGTGTATATGTGTATAACCATATGGCTATAAGAAGCTTCTAGCATTGATTCAGTCCATTCCTTTGCCTTTTATGATGGATTTTCCCATCCTAATAGAGAAATGGCCATACTAGGTTGAAGGAGCAGTAGGTAAGAAGATTCCAAATACTCCCAAGTAACCTATTCCATTGTCCAATAAGGAGAGTCAGGTCAAGTGAGAAAAGCTTTGTGTACAATGCAAACTCTCAATTTGTCAGAATCGCCTGATTTCAACATTGGTTTATGCAATTTCACTTACAGAAGAAATGTAAACTTTTATTATATTCATTTATACTACTTTCACAGATGTCAAATGAAAGAAGTAAGCATAGATCTAGTTATGTGTGTGTATATACATATAGCCATGTCATACTCAGGATATGATCTTACATTTTTTTCATACAGTAAAATCCAATTTCTTTCTATGGGACTCTTGTTCCGAAGCAGTGATCCACTTTGTCTCCTCATTTCCTTTGTCTTGTTATGGATTATTCAAGTTCCTTGGTTGCTATCTGTCTTTGCAAGGTGCTGTAAGTAATATCTATGAATTCCATTCATAGCCATGGAATTAAGAAACTGTGAAAAGCAGTACATTTCCATTACAGAGTAATTAAGTCTAAAGTTTCCACAGTTTTCTAATTAGGAATGTGAATTGAAACAGTCAGGTCAGAATTTTGGTTTGCCTTTTCTATATCATGAATTTACTTGACTGATGTCTACACTGACATTTCACCTTTTAAAAAAGATTTTTCACCCTTCATCTCCCCTGTAGTAGAGGACATCAGTCTGAAGTGAAAGTGACCATCCCTCATAGAAACCTAGTGATATTATAGTGCAGAAATATTTTAAAATCTATTTGTCATATATGAAGCTTCTTCTAAAAATTATACTTTCAGGAGACAGACAGTATCTATAGTATGACTCTCCTAATGTACCCACAAGGAGCTAATTTGGAATGACTTGATAATCACATCCCTCAGTGCAAGAACTGATGTCAATATCACCATGGAGATAACACCAATGTTGAAAAATATACTCAAATGGAAATACATCAATTATGTAGCAAATCATAATCTACCAAAATGTGTAAAGAACATACTGAGTGTGCTCAGCATAAAACTGAATAACAGCAATTAATCAAAATCATTGATAGTGACTCAAAATATGAGATTCTTTGCTTTTGCATCATGGAATCCAGGTAATTTAAGATGGCTCCCGAGAAACAAATTTACCTAAGGGAATTCCAGGTGAAGATATTTATGGGAACAACAAAAGTTGTGATAGATTTCCTGGTGTTGTCATTCTTGCCTCTGTACTTAAATCTTATTTGTTACCAATCAATCATGTTTTAAATTTTACATTGTTTTTCCTGCATAATGAGTGGGACTATGATTTGTGGACTAGCTGTATTTTGGGGAGTGAGTTTCGTATTTGGCATGTAAATGAGAGTCTGGAAACTCATTACTTTAAATTTGTGAGTCTCATGGTTTGACCAGCAATAATGGTATTTGAAATTCAATGTTTTATTAGGAGGAGATGCTGGTGTCTAGCAAACAATGCTTTCAAGAATCCAGCCACACTTTTTGTTTTGAAATTGATCACAAGAATATTTGGTACCATATTTGTATAAATTGCACATGATAACCTATGCTAAATTGTAAAAAAAAAAAAAAAAAGAGGAAACTCAAGTTCATTCTAATCATCATTAGCATGAAAAAATTATGTATTCATTGCCAGTTGGTTGCCTGACACTATTTAGGACAGGTGCTATAGGTATTTAGGGTAGGGATTTGAAATGCTTAGGATTTATGCCAGAGGATATAATACCAGCCTGCCTTGGTACGCATTTCTGATCAGTCTTTAGCCTCTGCTTTACACTTAAATGTTACTCCATGCTGCTATCAAATATTTCCTCCATTCTTCCTCATCTGTCCACATCTGCCCCTGGGCAATAGGGGCAAGGTTGAGGCTTGCTAAAAGTACCAAGCTTCGCCTTCCATTATTGTTGCATGTCTGACATATGGCATATCTGCTCAATTCCGTATTTTTCATTCTGGAATCCCATATAAAAATAGTAAAGAGGATGCAGAGAATAAAACATTTGCCATAACTAATAGTGTCACTTAGCAAATTTCAAATTTCTTAGGTATATGATCATATACATCTATATGCACATGTGTGTATTCATATGTATATACATGTACATATATGTACACATGTATTTAGTTTTCATTAACTCCTTCTCTGGACTAATTCATTTCATGCTACTTCATTGAATTTTTCCTTAGAATTACTCTTGATTCAGAAACAAGGTCAGAAGTACCAAGGACTCAACTAGTAACAAGAAGAAATCCAAATCAGAAAAGCAGGTGGTAGATTACTAGTAGGATATTTACGTTAATAGAGACTATCAAACATGTGTATCTAGTATCTACAAGCATTTCGGGTGTTTACAGCAGGAATCAGAAACTCTAAAATTATAATTTTTCTGAATATATTATGCTATTAATGAAATAACCATCTGTGTGACATACTGGACATCCACTTAGGAACATCTACTGCACAGTATAATAAAGATCATTTGATTTGGTTCACTGTAAAATATATACATCAGAATGGCATTGTGTTTTCAGATACTAAAATGATTATCTGACACAAAGAACTAATATCATGTGGCACAAAACATTTTAAGCTATATTGTCCACATTAAAGAATAACTATATCCATGTGAATGCACTATTGTTTAGTATGTCAGATGTACTTTGAGTACGTTTAGGATTTTTCTTTGCAACTTTATAAAAAATTGATATCATATATAACATTAATATAAACTTGGTTATGTATCATGGGCACTGAGTTATTTATTTTGCTAGAGACAATTAACTATCAGTAGTATTTTAATCTAAGATGTAGCAGAACTGTACCTTGTCATAATTTTTTATATGAACCAACTATGTTCTAGGTCTTACTTGAAAAATTAAAATATATTTAAAAAAAAGATGAACGAACGGTAGTGTACCGAAGCCCCAATTGGCTGGGAAGGGCAAAGGAAGTATAATGAAACTGATAAGATCATTCTTAGTTTATATCCACCTTAAATTTATGGTAAGAAGAAAATAGTGTTGTACACAACAATCTATGCAAAATGGATGGTATCTGTCAAGTGCCTCATGAGACTTTATATCCACATTAGAGGAATCATGTTTGATGGTCAGGAAGAGTATTCATGGATTAGCTATGAAATTTGGAAAACTGAGTGAATTACTAGGGATGAAGTAAACACAATGAAAAAGACATGTATCATTCCAGCTGGAGTAATTTTCCCAAAGCATTTTACTTCAGGCTTCAGGGATCCTGAGATAATGGCTTCCATGAGAATTAAAGTCACTTCAGTGTCAAATTCAGGGATTGTACTTTCTAAGCAAGATTCTTCATGCTTGACAAGAGTCTTCCCTGATGCACAGAAGGGAAGACTATTGCTCCCTAATATCAATTATTAGGTTTAATCAGTAAAGGATAGTATCTTCAGTAACTGCCAAATCATGTAGCATAGAACAAGGTTTGCTGAACTACAACAAAGGATGAAAGACCTTAGACTAATGAATATTGTTGGACTTGCAGTGGGAACCTTCAGGAGGAATGCTTTGACACTCATGAGTGGAAAGTCACTAAGTTAGCAATGATTGTCACTGTGTGTTTTTAGCATTAAATTGTACATACATCTAAAAATTATTCCCAAGCAATACCTTATCATGCTAACTCTTAAAGCAATAACTTAAGCCATGATAATGATAATACATGCAACATACTTCTGTGTGAGGTAATCACTAAAACCCTGGGAAAATGCCGAAACTATGTACAAAAGCAATAACAAAGCACGATGTGGGTTATTTAAAGATCTCTCTTCCATAGACACTAGGGTGCCATAATAACTGAGGTACAGAGCATAGCAGATGAGCTCTTTAATCTGTCTCAGATGTCATTGATTTGCCAATCTGCTACCCAGTAATTATTGTCCTTTGCATAATTTTTCCTGGGATCTAAATAACAAACATATGGAGACTCTCTTTCAAACCACGATTTCTGTCTGCATTTTTTTTTCTGTGAAGTTTTAGAGATCTGTCGAAGATGAATAGTAGAACAGGAATAGTTGTACAATAGATACTGTGGTGGAGACAGCAGATGTTGTAGGAACAAGGAGGGTCCCCTTGTAGTAACAGCCATCGAAAATGTTATTCTGTGGTGAACAAGTTCTTGGGAAAGGAAAGGCTAAATGTGAAAGGGCCATTTAAAAAAAAAAAACAGGGTGATTTTGTCAACAAAAGGAATCCTCTGAGAGGAAGCTGATCTGTAGCTTCTTTACAACTTAAAGTGTTAGAGAGTTGTCTGGGGCACTGAGAGATTGTTACTTGCTCAGAGTCACACACCCAGTATGTGGGAGATCTGGGATTTGAACTAGGGTCTTCCTGACTCTGAGACCAGGCCCTTATCCACTTCACTGTGACTCTGTAGGGGATCATGTTGTTATTGATATCAGTTAGGGACTGAGAAATGTTTATATAGGAGTGATAATTTTCTTTAGGTTGTGAATTCCTGAAAGTCTTGCTGGATGATCAACTAAAACATAAAATCTGATACATAGAGATAACTACCTATCTGAGCTGTATGGAGAAGAGTGAGGAAATATGGAAATCTCAAGGGACTATTCTGGGTTTTCAGTTTTGCTACTTCGAATTTATTTTTAATCCAGTCAAGATAGTGTGTCAGAGATATCCAGAACCATAAAAGATAATGATCCTTGCATCATTTAGAACCCTAGATGGGGCAGATGACTTGGGCATCTAAGTTTTCTTATAGGCAAAAAAAAAAAAAAGGTAGTTGGGGGAAGCTGGGTGGCTAAGTGGATTAAGCTTGGGTGGCTCCCTAGAGATGGGAGGATCTGTGTTCAAATCTGGTTTCAGACACTTCCTAGCTGTGTGACCCTGGACAAGTCACTTAATCCCCATTGCCTAGTCCTTACCACTCCTCTGCCTTAGAACCAATACACAGTATTGATTCTAAGATGGAAGGTAAGGGTTTAAAAAAAAAAGGTAGAAACCAATCCCCAATCTATGTGACTCTGGCCAGGAGGGAAAGAATAGAGGTCTTAGCCTTTAAAAAATACTAAATAGATATGTAGTGTGGTCTAATTAGATATTTTCTTCTCTGTTTCATCATTAACCTGGGAAAATAATAGAAAATGGACCAGTTCAAGTCCATATTCTGCCCAGATAGAGAACATAAAAATTGTAATCTGTTACCACTTCCAGGAACATAATTTACTTAGCACCCTCTTGTCTGGGAAGGAAAGACCTATTATCTCACAAATTGAATTGGATTCTTCTTCCACTTGAGAAATTCAGGAAGACCCTACTCTTACACACACACACACACACACACACACACACACACACACACACACACACACACACAAAGTCATCAGATGCTCATTGCTACTATATATGCAGGCAGTATTTAATAAATAATAAAAGCATTAAATTAATGTCCATTCCATCACATTAGTTTGCCTTTCTTAGATGGCCTAATTACTTGTATATGGGATTCTCATTTTCAGCATTTGGTTTAGCCATTGTGGCTAATTAACTGAAAAACTAAAGAGAGAAAAGCTAAGTGTAAAACAAGACCAATGGCAATAGGTGTTGATTTAGCTAGTGGAGGAGGGGAGGAATTTGTGCTGATTTAATGATATGATAGTGTAAGAGAGACCGAAAGTGATTCTACCTGAAGTTAATGTCAGCTCTAAGAAGAGCTGTTTCTTAGCATTGCTTTTTCTGATGACATTTCTTTTGTGCTATTGTCTATCTGCAGTTCCAAACTCCATAGATAGATGAAGCAGGAAAAGATGTTGGGGGTGGAGAAAGAAATGATGCAGACAACTATGAATAACGATGACCGAGGCTAATAGGTTTTTTTTTTCCTTCCTTTTAGAAGGTGTCAGGAGTATTAGGAGAGTGGCAGCTCCCATGGAGAGCACTACTGGTTTAATGAAACCCAAATGGTTTCCCTTGCCTATTGTTCTCTTCTATTTCAAAGACACAAACTTCACAAGCCCCACATCTTTCTCAGGAGGCAGTGCCAACCTCTTGGCAGCTGCACATTTCATCAGGACTGGGATTAGTTGTTCATAGAGCTCTAAATAGAAACTCTGTGAATGTGGCAGATAAGGCTAGACTTGGTTACAGTGGTGAAGGTAAATCAGTGTCAGAACATCTGGTGCGATGGAACAAAGAAAGCTGAATACTGAATCCAGCCACATGCCACAGGAGAATGAAATAAAATTAGCACAGACAAGTGGAGTCCTGAAAGGAAAGAGATCTTTAAAAACAGTCCTTCTCTTTCTTCACATGCCTGAATTTCCTATTCAAGCATCTTAAATATTTTGTAATTCTGTTACAGGGTTTGAAAAGGTTGATCACTTGTGTGTAGATTTTCCCAGATACCTAATTCTCATTCTAGAGAAATCTTTTAAACAAATGCTTCTATATATTCAATACCCTTTTGTTCCATTCATCTTCTGGGCAGCTATAACAGATTCTAATTTTCTTTTCTTATATGTTGCTTTTTGTTTAAACAAACCTGTGAATTGACTTGAAAAATTTGTCAGGAATCATGAAATAATTTTTGAGCATGTTATTTATTAGTGTGTGTGTGTGTGTGTGTGTGTGTGTGTGTGTGTGTGTAGAGGCTTCTACATGCCTCCCAAATATTATCTTCAAATTGGTTTATGTGGTTGACAGTAGAGGTTTCTTATGCAACACTGAGAATAAGAGATACTATAGTGGGAGTAGAAGCTTGGTTCATGAGATCATAAATTATGTGCTGAATTGTAGTTTGATATAATCTTATTTTATAGATGAGGAATGAGAGGAACAAAGAGTTAAGTGACTTTTCCCAGGTCACAAAGGTAGTATATGGCAAAGCCAGGATTCAGAGTCCAGGCCTTTAATTCCAAGTCCAAGGTATTTTCACCAGTGCAGTAAATCTTTCCTATGAATAGTCTGTGCATATGCATCTTAAACACCCAATTATCTGAGCTCAGAATGAATAAATGAGTGAATAGGAATGAGAAGACTTTTTTTTAACTATGTGAAAGTTTAAAAAATAATTCAATAGAGTTGAGGATGAAGAGAGAAAATAGTTTTCTTTTAACTTAGAAAACGGATGAGGGGATTAGGAAAGAATTAAGAAATGACGTTGCCAGGGAGTCATTAATAGTTGGAATTTCTCAGTATTTTTAAAGGAGGAAGTAATGAATCTGAATTCCTATTCCCTTCAATGGCATGTGTGGAAGGCTAGGCTAGTGTGGATCCTATTCAGTGGTAGTATCTTGATGTGTGGTGGATAGTACGTCTTTGCATAAAATCTTAGAGATTTATATAGATTCATTCAAGATTATAAATCACAAAGAGTCAAATGTGATCAAATAATTTTTTGACCTCCCTATGGCTCCCAAATATTGTCCCCAATTTTAGGTCTATGATGTTAACATCTTCATTACTTAATGGAAAATGAACATAAGTAACTGAAGACAAAATAGCCTTTGAAAATGAAATTAAATTGCTGGTTTTATGGTTTATTGCTCTATAAACCATGTGTGATGTCCACATACTATGTTTAGTTTTTTAAAAGTACCTTATACCTTATATTCTTTGGTCATCACAATAACCCTGTGAGGCAGATACTACAAATAGTTCTCCATTTTACAAATGAGAATCTCAGAGGTTCAGGAAGGTTATGGGACTTGTCTAGGATTATAGACGTAGCACGTATTGAACTTTGGGCCCAGGTTTCTCCTACTCTAATTCTCCCTCCATTATCTCATGCAACTTATCAAAACATTTCAAGAAGACTGGGGTTAGGAAACACAGAGAAAGAGAGAGAAAGAGAGAGAGAGACAGAGAGACAGAGAGACAGAGACAGAGACAGAGACAGAGAGACAGAGAGAGAGAGACAGAGACAGAGACAGACAGACAGAGAGAGACAGAGAGACAGACAGACAGACAGACAGAGACAGAGAGAGACAGAGAGACAGAGAGAGAGACAGAGACAGAGAGAGACAGAGACAGAGAGAGAGAGACAGAGACAGAGAGACAGAGACAGAGACAGAGAGAGAGACAGAGAGAGAGAGAGAGAGAGAGACAGAGACAGAGACAGAGACAGAGACAGAGAAATAGACAGAGAGACAGAGAGGGAAGGAGAAAGGGAGAGAAGGAGGGAGGGAGAAAGTGAGAGAGGGAGAGGAAAGAGAAAAGAAAGCGTAAGAGTAAGAAACAAAGAAACAAAGAAAGGAAGGAAGGAATAGGGAAAAGAGAGATGAAAGAAAGAGAAAGAGAAAGGAAAGAAAGCAAGCAAGAAATCAAGAGAGAGGGAGAGAGAGACAGACACAGAGAGAGGAGGGAGGAAGAAAATGAAAAAAGAATAGAGAGGAAGGAAGGAAAGAATAGAGAGGAAGGAAAGAAAGGAAGGGAGAAGCTTGGAGGAAAGAAGGGAATGAAGGAATAATTTATTATTGCTATATAATAGGGAGATACATTAGGCTCAAGAAGTGTTGGGTGCAGAAGCGCACACACATGCACGAGCACATACACACACAGACACACACACACATAAACACATATTATCAAATTTCCTGAGCCCTTCTTAAGAAACACAGTGGTCATTTTGGCACTGCTTTTAAGATGTTATCTCCTAGTTCTGAGATTCATTTTCAGAATTTCTATGAATTATGCACTTTTTTCTTGTCTTTTATCAATTATTGTATTAAAGAAGTTAGGTCTTGTGAGGGTATAAAACACTACATTCTGGGGACTGGTTTTCATTTTATAATAAGGACAATCCTACAAATCTCTGCTATTGTTTAAGTAACAATCTTGGGCTGAAAATAGATAATATTATTTTTAATAACAGAGAATAATTTCTAATAATATTAGATGGTTGTGACATACTTTTATTTATGTTCCAATTGTTTAACAATGATATTCAGAAATTTTCACATAAGATGAGAAATGAAACATTGTAAAATTGCTTAAATAAATGAAGTTTATATCATTTTGGTAGTGGATTACCACAGAAACACATATGAGCCTCTTATATTACTCTAGCTAATTATTGGCCATTGGGAACCACTCTAGGACCAAGCCCAAAGAAACCTCTATTTTAATAGAATCACAGCTTTTCTTACCTCTTAGGAGACACATCTTTGTGGATTCTGACACAAGTTCTAAACAGAACTTACAGTGTTCGTCTCCCCTGGACAGTCTAAGTGACTGAATGGCTCTTTAGACTAAGGTCTTGAGTAAACCAGGAGATATAAGTTTAGATGGGGTAGGGATAAGCAACTTTTTTCTTCTGTTGCAAAAATAAATTTCTCTAATACAAAAAAATTTGAAAACATTCACATTTCTGCATATATTTCCTGGTGTATGAGATGGCACTGCAAAAGTTAGCAAACATTTTGGATTCTTAAGGATTGTTCATTGCCCAAAGATGCAATAACTGTTAACATTTTTGACAGTTGAGGCATATATGGAATATTGGAGCTGGTAGAGACTTTACTAGGTGGTATAATTCAGCCCACTCATTTTACAGGTGAGAAAATTGAAACTCAGAGAAGGTGACTCTCTCAAGGTCATGTAATTAATAAATGGCAAAAATAGGACTTCAAAAGGTTTTCTGACTCTAGTTCTAGCACTTTCTACTATGCCATGTCTTTTAAACCAGCAGATAAGCTATTTTCATCATAGACTTGAGTGGTTTTCATAGTTATCCCAATCTGTGTGACCAAAAGGCAAATATATTCAAGGAAATTTCTATGTAACATTTTTAAATCTAAGGCATTTCCATCAACACTTTAAAATCTTCTGCCATGCTATGGAAGGAAGAGAGTTACTTTTGAAATTCAAAATCTGAGTATTATTTAGCTGCTTTGAACTTGATATGCTTCATAACTAGAGACTACAGTTATCTCTAATATAATAGAATAAAACTTAACTTAGCCACAGACAAGGTTGAAAGGTGGTATTATATGTGGCAATTTGTCAAAATTAAAATATTACTTTAATGTTAACTATAATTTTCACTATTATTCCAATAGTTTAACATGTATCAGATATCAGAATCCATGGTAGTCTCACATGAAACAAAGTGAACAGTAGAATCATTGCTTTTAGTCCTCATTCATTAAATAAAATATTATCTAGACCAAGGAAGTCTCCAAAGATGTCTAGCGCAATAGTCATTGTCCAGATGTGTTCTAGTTTAGAGCACAAAAGCCCCACACAGATGAGCTAATTCCTTCTAAAACCTTTTTTTGCCTTAACTCATACTATGTAATATGTATAGTTCCTTTCCCATAATACAAGTATATGTAGCACAACTCTTCAAAATGGAGGAAAATAATTAACTAAAGAAATTATCTATCATCTACCTTAACCTCAACCAAACACACAACAAAAATCCAACGGGCCTTTGAATTACCTGGATGATTTCTGTCAAAAAAATTACTATAACTTAATCCTGGTTAGTTACTTGTTTTCTACTCTGGGCAAATAGCAGCAACGTATACAAGCAATTTAAGGACAAAATGTGTTTCTTGCACCCAAATGTTTGGTTAACAGAATAATCTAAATAATTGTCTGAAATATGTTCAGCAAAAAATATTTAATATAGTGAAATTCATTAAATTCCATACATGCACTTTTATTTTTAGGAATATGCCCATTAGTGGGGGGAAAAGAACAGGTGGCTCTCTAGCCTTTAAGGTGGGGTGGGTGGGGGGGGAGACAGCTTCATTTGTTCTTTGTAATCACCACTACAGAAACTGATTTTAACTCAAGAACTTAACTATTTATTGGAAAAGAAAATCATTATCTTCATTTATGTATTTAAGAGATACTTGCTATATACTATAGTGAATCCAATTAGTCTTTATAGAAATGAGAGGTCTTGCAATGATTCATACTCAACCATGACTATAACACTAACATTTGATATTACTCTTATATAATACTATTAATCTGTATAAAAATCTAAGTGCTTTATATGTGGTTAATCGCTCAAACACCCACGAAGCTTTAACATTTGTAACATACTGGCATCAATTATTTTTTTAACTTCCTGGGACCTCATGGCAATCTGCCTAATATTCTGTTGGTTTGATCTGTGACTAGTGAAATCTATGAAGAATAGTACTCTTAAGGCAGACCTGCCTCTGTCTCTTCCATGTTAGGAGTCACCATATATTTGGTAAATGAGTGGTGGTGTAGGGAAATGTCCTGGTTATAGACTTATTTTGCAGGGAGATGGCACTTGTTGGAAAGAATTGAGTTCTCAGAATCATTTACAAAGAGGGCTTTGGGAGATTTGAGGATTATTTCAATAAACTTCTAAAACTTTCTTAAGAAGGAGCAAGAATAGCCATTTATTTTTAATAGCCAGTGACAACCTCTCTATCTCTTTTTTTCTCCATCTCTCTCTTTGTCTCTCTGTGTGTGCCTCTCTGTCTTTCTATATTCCTGTCTTTCTCTTAGAGATGATATTTGAGAGTGTGATGGGCAAGGAGATTTTGTGGATTCCTTACATGGATTGGTATCACTTGGGGAGCATTTGTTCTGTCTTAGAGCTCTGTTCTCCCTCACCGGTTCCTAATAGTGTTATAGAGAGATGAAGCTTGGTTTTATTCTTGAGGGCTGTTAAAACCCTGCTTCCACCTTAGAAACCTCATGTGTCACAAAAGCAATATCCAGCATTCTCCATATGTCCTACTTCTCTGTAGTTACAGACTGCTGACAGAACAGCATTTATAATCAAAATGTAGTTTGTGATTCACTTCATGAGATCAGGTAGACAGCCATATTCTAAAATCCTATGAGAAAGAGCAAAAGTCACAATTTCCTCTCAGATGATTAAAAAAAACAACAACTTATGAAGCAATCATTTATTCTAAAGGTCCAATCCAAAGCCATTTTGTTTTCGGGAAACTGTAAATTAATCAAGATGTCTGTTTTAATAAGAAAAAAAGCTATTTGATATTTCAGCTGAGTAGCATTGAGAAACTTGTGAAGGGTTTAATGGCCTTCTATTTTTGATAAGCACCCTGGACAGCAACTTCTTACAAAAACTACCCAAAACTCTTTCAGTCTTTATTTCTAGAGAGCAATTGAGAGAAGAATTTATTTTGCTTTTATTTGGAAAGGCAAAATAAAAAAAATTTCTAATTTCTGCTTCAAAATAGATGCCAAGAAGGGAGAAATCAAGTAATAATGAGAAAGAAACATAAGAGGAAAATTTTTTAATTTTTTAATCTCAAAAAATATATTTCTAAACTAATTGCTTTAGAGTTTTTAGTAAGAGTTGTCTTTATATTTTACTCAGACGACATACTCTTCATCTTCTTTATAAGATTTCATTTCTTTTTATCAGAAAAATTTAGAAGATGACTTTTTTCTCTTTAGAAGATTACACTTTAGCAAGTCAAACAATTTTTTAATCTCCACCTCTTCCCCATGATGTATTAATGGAATTTCTCTTTTCTGTACCTTAGGAATGATTCAACTAGAAAGATAGTTTGAAAAAAACACCAGGAATATGTAGGGGGAGACATTTAAAAAGTCCATTCTTGAAAAGATACATTTTCAAAAACAAATCCTGCTTCTTTCCCTCAGAACCATGATGAATGTTTTCTTTGTTAATTACAAAAAAGTAGGCAATCAATGGAGCAACTGTTAAAACTAATATTTAATTTTAGGAGTTTAAAAGATATGAACCAGAAATGGAAGGCAATGCTAGAACTAAGAGAATTTTTAAAAAGTAGGAGCTCTTAGACTATATTCTTTTTTTCCCTTTGTATAAATAAGTGTTTTAATAATGAAAGAAAAAGAAGAAATATATTGAGAAAGGAGGAAATTTAGATGAAACTTGATATCACATACAATCAGAAACACTTTCTTATGCTTTATTTTACTTACTTTTGTGGAGGAATTATTATCAAGGACACAGATCTGCTAAAGATATTGAAGTCAACTTGTGTCAGTCTAGTTTTTCCATTCAGTAGAACTGGTCCCTTACACTATTATCAGTAAGCTTGATGTACGGTGATCATGGGAAAACAAGTACATGCCACTAGAGTAGATTATTAATACTACGAATGTCGAGTTATGTACCACTGGAAACATGATCATTGGAGGGGAAATGCTTTCCAATTTTTTGTTATTGTTGTTTTGTATTTCTCCCAGAGGGTAAAGTAGGCATTTTCTTTGTATGAAAAGAAAACACAAAATATAGTGAGTGTTTTTTCCAGGGACAAAGGAGCTCCTAAATTTTCAAGTAACAGGAATAAACTTGACTACTTTAAAACATGGGCCACTGAGTGACAGAACAAACCATTTTACTTTTTAAAAATTGCACTTCAAAGTACATTTCAGAATCATGCAGATAACAGTTTTCCATTTCAAAATAATCTACCTGAATTTTGACACTTTAACTGTGATTAACCATTTCAAGAACCAAAGGGTCTCACTTTCCAAATAGTCCTTAGGTATCGGGCATAATTATGTGCTCATTTCAACCTGTTATTAAAAAAAGTCAATCCATGTTCACTTAATTTTTTGGACTATAAAGTAAATATTTTTTGCAAACTCATGTATGAAATATGCATAATGAATGCTTGTAAAGACTTCATTAGTCTCTTCTGCATGAGGCTATTTTATTTAATCATGTCCCTGATTACTTTCAACATTACAACCATTTTGTTTGCTGCAGTTTTGTGGGGCTAATACTTTGGTTTGGCTTGCAGTGTAAATAATATTATACATCTGCCATTAAAGATCAAAATATTCTTTGTGAATCATTTCTTTTTAAAGTCTAGTAATGTCAAACTTAAGTGACACTATTATCAAATAATACCAATTCTATATACTAATATATCTGTATGGCATGATTTAATTGCTTATATTTTGAATTAATCAATTTAATTTTTTGTTTTCTAAAGACGAATGCATCTATAAACTTGTACAATTCCAAGAAATGTTTCTGATAGTATTTCATATTATGTTAAAATATTTTTTGCCTTTCTCTAGTAGTACAGGAATAGATTTTAGTATTTCTTGATTAAAATAATAAAATAATGTATTATGTCACTAGGATTTGAGATTAGACATATATGTTCAAGTATATAGACATTTATAGAACTAGAAACAATGTATCTTCTTTTTCTGTTGACACATCTGAATTATTTTAAATATTTTTATTTGTAATTACTCTTTGTAAGTCATACACAGTGTAAATAGCATGATTCATTATTCAATATTTCTATGTATTTATAAAGTACAGAATGAAGTGAATTGGATTTGTATAAGAAAAATGAATGACAGTAGACTGGGGCAATTATAAAATAGAGTGGTGATGATTTGTGTGTTATATTTATATAATCCTGTCCAAATCTATCTGTTCAAGAAATGCATTTTATTTACCTTCCAATGTCCAAAGTCATTTACAAAATATTTAAATCAATAAATAATACAAATAAACCAAGTTATTAGACTATTCTTAATGTTTGCTGACAGTGTGAATGATGATGATAATGATTAAAGAGAAAAGAGAAACCAGAGGAGTGCAAATATGTTGTCCTATATTCCTGAAAATGTCATGTACAAGATGTTACTAGAGCAAATGCTCATGCTTGATTTCTTACATGATACTCTAGTTTGGCTGCCTGTAATTCTTTCCTTCATAAACAAATAGCCTCATATATACTTTTTTCTTTACACGTTCTTTTTTTTAATTACACGTGGAAACATTTTTTTACAATATTTTCTGAGTTTTGCAATTCAGATTCCCTTTCTCCTCTTATCTCCCTGAGGCAATAATAGTCTGATATAGGTTATGCTTATGCTTTCATGAAATACATATTTCCATATTACCCATAATGTGACAGAAGACACATATCACACATATAATTAAAAAAACTCATTATGTAAATAACATCAAAGATGGTGTGGTTTGATTTGTAATCAGATTCCAACAGTTCCTTCTTTGGCTGCAGATAACATTTTTTATCATGAATCTCTTGAGGTTATTTTCAAATAACCTTGTCTTGCTGATAATAGTTTAGACCTTAATAACATTGTTAATCATATAATATTTCTGTTACTGTATATACTATACTCCTCATTCTGCTCACTTCACTTTGCATCAGTTCATTTAAATTTTTCCAGGTTTTTCTGAATTTATCCTATTCATTATTTTTTATGGTGCAATAGTACTTATTCCATTAGAACCATACCACAATTTGTTCAGCCATTCCCTAATTGATGTATATAGCTCAGGTTCCAATTGTTTTCCATCACAAAAAAGCTGATAAAATATTTTTGTATAAGTAGGTCATTTTCCCCTATATCTAGTCTCTTTGGGATATATAATCTGTAGTGGTATTGCTGGGTCAAAGGTAATGCATAGTTTTATGGTCTTTTGGGATGGTTCCATATTGCTTTCCAAGATGGTTGTATCAATTCATCATTTCACCAGCAGTGTATTAGTGTCCTAAGTTTTTCCACATCTCCCCCAACATTTATCATTTTCCGTTTGGGTCATATTAGCAAATCTGATAGATTAAAGGTGGTTATCTCAGCATTGTTTTAATTTGCATTTCTCTAATCAATAGTGATGTGGACCATTTTTTATATGACTATAGGTAGTTTTAATTTCTTCATTTGAGAATTGCCCGTTCATATCCTTTGACCATTTATCAACTGAGAAATGCTTTTATTAGTCTCATATATATTTACTAGTTATGTTGACTATCAATAAGTCATTTAGCCTCTATCTGCCTTAGTTTTCTTACCTACAAAATAGGGATAATATTAGTACCTTTCTCCCAGGGTTTGATAGGTAGGTTACACAGTGGATAGAGCATTGTACTTGTAATGTAGCCTAAATAAGGAATTGATCCTGAAAAGCCAGGCCAAAAAAAAAAAAAAAAAAACAAAAACAAAAAAACGGCAGGAATGGGTGGAAGGAAGTAAAAAAAATCCATTCTTGAAAAGATAGTTTTTCCATAGTAGTCATGTTTCTTTTCTTCCAAGTTATAGTGAATGACTCATCTTCATGAGTTCAAACCCAGCCTCAGACACTTAGTTGATGTGTGTTCCGGAACAAGTCTCTTAAATCTGTTTTCCTCAGTTTCCTCATCTATAAATTGAGCTGAAGAAGGAAATGAGAAACTACTGCAGTATCCTTGCCAAGAAAACCCCAAATGGGATCACAAAGAGTTCGACACTCCCCTGTAATGACTATACTAAAACAACCCAGGTTGTTGTGAAGGCAAAAGGAGAAAATATTTGTAGAAGCATGTCACAAAACTTAAAGTATTATATAAATTTTGGTTACCTTTACTTTGTAGATTTAAAACATTTCTTTCATTAATTTCTGCCTGTATTTCAAAATTCTACCTCCATGGCAAAGAAAAATTATTATAATCCTTAGATGAAAATGCATAGATTCAGGGCTAGAAGGCACCTAAAGGCTTTCTGGTATGACCTTTTCATTTATAGGTGAGGAAATTAAGGCCTGGAGAGGTTGGCAGCGAGATGGCAGCTATCATACCTCTCCAAAGTTTCCTCTTCCCTAACTTAAATATTTCTACTGCCTTCAAATGATCTCTGTGTGGTTGGCCTGAAATGGGATATATGTACACACAAGTAAACGACCAACTTCCCTGTCCTTCATTCAAAGAGTTATATGGAAGACAAGATGGCTGTCATCAACCTTATTATCAAAATGTAACAGTATTTGTGTTTTGTTCTAGACAACACATTTTGGTAGAGCCGTTGATGCATAGAAGCCTATTCAGAAGATAGACAGTCAAAGATACTGAAAACTATTGAATAAGAATAAATAAATGAAAGATGTCTGCCATGACAAGAGAATACTACAGTGGTGGGCAAAGGGCCCTTGACAGCTGTCCTCCATTATATTTGATTTAAAAAATTTTTAAAGCCACATCAAATTTAAATGTCAATATCAATAGATAGCACTAATTCAATATGCTACTGTATCAAAAGGACATAATTTAATGTATTATATTTTGAAGTATTTTAATTTTATGTTTCCTAAAGATACACACCTCTCTAAACCTGAACACATCAAATTAACATTGACTTCCTTAGAAAAGGGGAAAAACCTAGGTATAATGTAGCCCAGCTTGCGATTTGTAACAGACTAAATAAATAGGTCCAATACCTCACTCTAATCACCAAGGCAATCTAAAGAGGCTTGTATAGAACTAGCTTCTAAGCAGGATATTTTTTTAATTTTATTTTAATGAAATCTTTTATTTTAATGAAATTCTGAAATATGTTAGTTAAAGTAAGGTCTTCATTCTTCGACATCAAGAAGATGAAATCTTATTAGCAGCAGATATAATATCAAATAATACTTTATAATTTAAGGCCTTTGAAGTAAAAAACATCAGATTAATCCATAAAGGAATGAAGAAATTAATAAATTGTATATGCTTTATATAGTCTCAAAATAAGAAAGTGTTCTGGTCTTCCCTGTCTCTATGGTCTGGCAACAGAGAGATTTGCTTCAACAGAAAATAAAACTAAAATAGAAACTTATCTATTGATTCAGAAGCTTTGGTGTTGCTTTTTAAAATTTATTTCCAGTTATATTTTGGGGGCAATATGGAGCAGTACATAAAGGACTGGATTTGATATGAACAAGCCCCAGATTCAAATAGTGCACTTGACACTTAATAGTGATATGGCCACAAGGAAGTTGATGAAATTATTCAAACCTCAGAAAACTAGAGATAGTTACTACCAAACAAACAAACAAACAAAAACAACCCTGATGCTTGACACAATTACTTAGTTAATGATTATGATCTTATCATGGGGTTATTAAAGTTTTAATAATTTGAAAGATTTTACTCCTGTGCCTGGAACATATTAGGTACTTTAAAAATATTTATCTTCTTTTTTCTCACTCCTTTAATTTAAAAAAAAAAAGAAAATGAAGAGATATGAGAAGATGAGAAGACATTCCTAAGCCACACATTTGTGGAGATGGGAGGTCCATAGGTATTGTACATTATACATATTTTTGGACTTTTTTCTGATTTTTTCCTCTCATTTAAAAAAAATGTCTTTTAAAAAGACTATTACACGGAATGCCTCTATGGAAGGAGGAGAAGGAGGAGAAGGGGAAGGAAGAAAAGGAGTGGAGAAAACTATTATGATATAAAAATAAAGTTTTTCATGTCCCTGAACTTTTTCTTTAATGACCTTTCCATCTTCAGGATGTTTTCCTTGGTACCTGGGAAATGATGATTTATTCTCTGTTCTCCCTCTTCCTCATAATGAAATGCTCTTATAGGGAAAAATTCAGTACAATCCTATTCACATATTTTAGATAAATGCTGGTTAGGGCTGGGACCAAATTCTGTCATCCCCTGATTAGAGAAATTCCTTTAAAATTTTTTTTAAATAATTTAAAATTGACTTCATTTCCAAAGGAAGACAGGTGGTAGAAAAAAAATAGAGCACTAGGCCTAGGGTCAGAAAGATCTGAGTTCATCAAGCCACTGATAATTGTGATTTGTATAATCTTGGGCAAGTCATTTAGCCTCTCTGCCTTAAATTTCTCAAGTATAAAATGGGGATGATAATAATGTTACTTCTGAAGATTGTTTCGAGGATCAAAGTAGATAATATTTGTAAAGTAATTAGTATAGTGCCTGGCACATAATAAAACACATAATAAATGTTTTTCTTTTTTTTCTAGCCTCCTCAGTTGAAAAAGAAATAAAGAAAATGAAGAGGTATAAGAGGATATTCCTAACCGAACCCTTTTGTGTGTGTGTCTATGTGTCTGTGTGTAGAAAGATAGACATAGATAGGTAGATCAATATAGATATCTGTACTCTGTGTCCATTATCTTTTAAACCATTAAATATAATTAAGTTTATCCCACTTTGCATCTTAGATATGAAGATTTAAGGAACTATGTCCATCATTTTTCCACTGGAAGGTAGGCAGTCTGCTTTATCATGAGTTTTCTGGAATTGTGTTTGCTAATTGTATCTAATAGAGTTTCTAAATCATTTAAAGTAGTTTGTTTTAACAATATTTTTGTGATTGTATAAATTACTCTCTTGGTTCTCGAGCCTGGAATATCTCAGCAGGTTTAGTTCAATTCAATCTAATCCAACTGAACTACATTTATTAGAAAACCTGCTAATGAAGCTTCATACTGTGATTTATCTTTTATATGTAGCTCTACTCTTTCTTGATCAGGAAAATAAGATTATAGAAGTATTCAAACTTGGCTTTCATTCATTAGAATGTCCAGGATAAGAAAAGTGAGAGATAATATTGATTACTCTGCCCTCTCAGAACAGATTCAAGGTAGCAGGTTCAATTCTGGAAACCACGTTTCAGGGAGGATATGGACTTGTAAGGAACAAAAGATGAAATGACTAAGGAAACAAAGGATTTATCTTCTGAGTATATCTATTTTCTAAGCAATTCATGTCAATTGCACAACAAATCTGGAGCAGGTCTCTACTTCAACATTATGTCTGGACACTGAATCCAGGGAGAGGCAGATTTTTATATGTTAAAAACAATCAAATAAAGCCAATTAGTTAAAAAGCAACAATATAACATTAGGCAATCTGATTTCTAATTGTATAAAATATTAGGGACTTTCCAAGTTGGAAGGGCAAGAATGACCTCATACAATTCTTTGATTTCTAAAAAGGAGGCATCCTCCTTCTCCCCAAGTATCTGTAAACAATCAGAGGAAAATGAAAACAATAACTGATGGATAAGTATGGGTCCAGCTTTCAGATACAACATATAGTTTGCTTGAGGTGTACAATTATGAGAAAATTCCTTATAATCCATCTTAAGAGCTGTGTTTCTGATCAACATAAATCAGGTCCTTCAATAAGGGGCTCTAAACAGTATGGTATAAGTGGTCCAGTTTCCACTTATACCAGACAAAGTTCAATAATGCAATAGTTGTTTCTTTGTTTTTTCCAAGTCCCACGATTGCATAAACTTTTCTCACAGATAAAATTGGGATTCAGGCCATAATTGAATAGAAAGGGAACTAAGTTAGCTTCAGAAATGTCACAAGATAGAGTCAGTGTGGCTCACTCAGTTCCCACGATTAACTCCTTGCTGTCCTGATCCTTCAATTTTCTAATAGACAAGCTTGACCTTGTCCATAGGAGGGTGAAAGAGCATAGGGTCATAGATTTAGAGCTGGAAGGGATAATCGAGGTCATCAAGTCCAATTTATTTTTCTTCTGCAAATAAGAAAATAGAAGCACAGAGAGATTAATGGGCTTCTTCTGAACTCCAGATTATGTGTTTCATTATAAATGAGGATGGGTTTCAGGACCTGGAGATATTCAAGCTAAAGCAGAGAACCCTGGGGAGGGGGAGGACTACTCATCACTAAACACTCTGAAGGATTGTCAGAATAAAAAGAGCCAACATTTGTACAGCACTTTAACAATCACAAAGCACTTTGCTTACACCATTCTGAGGGAGGGAGGTGAAGTTGTGTGCTATATAAGACATACTCTTAACAGTTAAGGAAACTGAGGTACAGAGATTTGAAATACTTTTCTCAAGGTTACATGGATGTTAAATAGAATAGTCAAGATTTAGACTCAGGTTTCAAATGTAAATAGAATGCTTTCTACTCCCAATCATTTCTTCATGGAAAGAAAGTTATGTACTTCACATCTGAAAGCTCAAGTAGTACTAATGGGAGAAGGCTACTGGAAAGAATATTTTTTCTCAATTTGAGGAGAATTTTGCTTAAATAAAAGTTATTTAAAATTGGAATAGGTTACCAAGATGTGTATTGAAGTCCCCATAACTGGAGCTGTTCAAATGGAAGCTGGTTGTTAACAAAATTAAAGAATTTTAGAATTAGGAGGACTTATAGAAAGCCATCTGATTTAACATATGTACAAAAGGAAACTCAGCTATAACATACCCTGCCTGGCATGTATTCATCCAGATTCTGCTTGAAGATTTCCATTGCAAAAATAGTAATTGGGCAAAAGCAATGCAAGGCACAAGGAATGCTAAAGAGACTCTTGTTTATGAAAAATAAACTATTTATTTAAATATATATATAAGGGAAAAAGGGTTTCTAATTCTAAGGGATTCTAACTCCACCCAAATAAACTCCCAGGTTCTTCAAGGAATCCCTTCTCCAGTGGTTCACAGGCTATGCTAATCCTCCCTTATCTAACTAACCAAATTGATACTATTCTAAATAAACCTAAGCACTCTAACTCTTATCTTTGCCTTTAAGTTATAAAGATAACCAAGGCTAGCTGGTTGAGTCTCCACAAGAATCAAGTTAGGATTCTGAGCCCTAACAGACTCAGAGTCCAAACCAAAGACCAGGTTTTGTTTGATCTTTTCACAGTTTAACCAATCTATAGACAGTAACAGATAAATGAATAGTGTTTCCCAAGTTGGAAAAGAAAATACTCTACTCCTTCAAGTCTTTCCCTCAGACTGATATAGGGATGCAAAGATGTTACCTTCTCCAGCCCTGAGAGAGAAAGAACCTGTGTGTGGCTCTTTGACTGCCAGAAGCCACTCCCAGAGAGTGTAACTGTCATAAAATAATGGTTATAACTGCCACCAGTTGAAATTAACACTCTCTCAGCTCTATTTGAAACTCCAATTCTTTCTCAAGCCAGCTTTTCTACTTCTTATCTCTAAACGAATAAAACAATACTTATTTTCTAATATCATCATTATACCATTGGGAGAGCGTGGAAAGCATTCTCTAACTATTGGGGAGTATTTTTCCCTTTCCTCCATAGATCTAGGTCTATAACTATATATCTATATCTATAGGCAAGTATATTTACTCACATACTATATATATATATATATATATATATATA
>NC_058132.1:187228974-187290946 GCF_016433145.1 Gracilinanus agilis | reverse complement strand
CTCTCTCTCTCTCTCTCTCTCTCTCTCTCTCTCTCTCTCTCTCTCTCTCTCTCTTCTCTCTTAATGAATCCCAAATTAAAACATTACACTCAAGTGATTGAGTTTCTGTTTGAGGTAAAAGGCTCATAGGTCATTCTTTTCTACTGATAATTAAAATGACAACCAAAAATTTAACCTCAATGAGTCTCACTAAATAGATTTATACCTTGGTCTCACAAACTAATGCAATATTTTCCAACTATTCTATTTTCAAAGGTCTTACAAGGAGTAAGGAGTAAATGATAAATTCAGCATTAATCAAACAAACTTGACTGTTTGAATGATTAGAATTCTACATATTTGTGTCTTAGATTCTTATATGTTTCAATATTAGCCCATCTAGGAATATATCCCTGACCAGGATAATAGAAAAACTTACCATAATAGGAGAAAAAAAGGGCATAATTAAAATAAGGGAGAGGTGCTCTCCTGATTTGGAGTATTAATTAGTAATAGGTGTTGGCAATAGTGTACAGTCGTGTATAGAATCTGCCAAATGTAAAACTGAAGTTTCTTTCTAGGGAAGACACTTAAGTACTTGCTTAACTTTCCCATGATATGGAACTATACCTGCTGTTACTAGAAGACACTCCCTCAGGTTGCTTGCATCATTGACCAATTCATTACATAACATATCTGCTAATTACATTCCCATACAATTTTAACCTCAAATAAAAGTACTCTTCAATCATGTTTATGGCTGAATATAACTCTCCTATTGTTACAACTATATTCATAAAAATTATCAGGCTCCACTGGGATTTCCTAAATTTTTCTGACATTAGATGATAGACAACCTGATTGGGTTTAGGTGGAAACCATCAGCTGAAATCAAGTGCACTGAAAATTTACCTGTAGAGAAAAAATGGCAATTTTTCTCTATATTCTTTATGACCTCTGCCTGCTAAAGTCATTCCTTGACAACTGTAGATAGAAAGAGTGCAAAAGTAAATCATCAACATATTGAAGGATGGTAGACCCTGAAGGGAATCTAAGGTCAACCATGTCTGCTTTCAACACCTGTGAAAAATAAGTGGAGTTTCTGTGTAGCCTTGAAGCAAAAATGTCCAAATATACTCCTATCCCTCCCAAGTAAAAGAAAAAGGAATTGGCTATCTGAATGGAGTGGTACACTCATGACTATATTACAGAAATCAGCAGCTATAAAACTAGTAGAGTCATGGGGTATAAGATTCAAAAGTGTATGGGGATTTGGGACCTCTAGGGTTTTAGGGATCACACAAGCATTGACCACTGGGAGATCATGGACTAGCACCACCCATGACTACTTAGCTTACTGACAGCAAGTATGGGTGATTTACAAGGGCTGACTCATATTACTAAGATGACAACGGATAGGTAATTTTTAATAAGGGCCCTGATCACCTCCAATCCCTCTTGTGAAAGGGGGTATTGCAGAACTTTAGGGAGAGATTTAGAGGAGTACAGTTGAATCTGTATTGTAAGTACAATCGGAACTCTTCTGAAGTTGGAAGAAGTAGTAACCCATAGGAAGGGAGGAACTTCTTCAAGGGGTGGAGAGTAGCAGGAAAAAATGGGAGCTATGAGTATATGAATGGAGGAGGGTGAATTGGGTGGAAAGAGAGAGCCAAATATCATTCTGGGGAGATAATTCAATTATAGTTCTACCTCTCAAGAAAATCTTGACCTAGAAGGTGGAGAGGACTATCTGAGGAAAGAAAAAAAAAGATGGGTGCCCATCTTTTTTTTTTTCTTTCCTCAGATAGTCCTCTCCTTTTTCTTTCCTCAGATAGTCCTCTCCACCATGTCTGTGAGGATAAAGGGGAGGAGTTGAGACACATGAACAGACTGCATATGACTAATGATCCACATTTTGAAACCTCTTTAGAAGTCTGAGGGAGGGGATTAGAGAAAGCAGTGGGTTTTAGAACCAACATTGTGGCACCCATATATATGAGGATCTCAGTGGGATGTAAAATCAGCACAATGTGATTGATTCCCAGTAGGGATGGTGACATCACAGGAAAAAAAACCCATAACATCATCAGAGCTACTTTAAGGCATCACTTAGGTTTCTTGGGGGTGGAGGGGTTCTTGGAGATATAATGAAGTTTCCTTTGGCAATGCTTCCACTTATACTGTAGCTCATTGCAATCTTACTTGAGATGAACTAATTTGTGACAGTAATGGCTCTTTTCATCCTGTAGCCTCTGAGTTTGGTACCTGGAAGGAAAAGTCAAAAAACAAAGGATCACATAGGAAAATGATGGCAAACCTTTTAGAGACCAAGTGCCCCGCCAATTCTCTACCCCACCCCCAGAGACCAAGTGCCATATCTCTCCAACCCAGAGAGGGAAGGGAGGAAATGTTTCCATTGGACTCCTGGGCAGAAGGGCCAGTGATGTGAGAAATGTCTTCAGGCATGTGGAGAGGGGGAGAGGAGGTGTTATGCTGTTCTGGCTTTCTAGCAATGAACTCTGGTGAGCAAGAGTGCACATGCCCACAGAGAGGGCTCTGAATGCCCTCTCTAGCACTTATGCCAAAGGTTTGTCATGGAGGGAGGCTTTTTTTTGTACTTGCTACAGTTTTTACAGCTAAAGGTTCATTATATGACTCTTCTTATTTCTTCTTCAAGTTCTTTCTTTCTCCTCCACTAGAAGAGCTAAAGAAACCAAGTCAGAAGTTGAGGTTATGTTCCAATTAAATTTCTCTCTCTCAATAAAATTCCCAAGGATTTTATTTAGTCCTGCCATAGAGAGAGAATTAAAGGTGACTATAGCATCAGGACTATCAGTAGAGAGAATTATTGAATTAGCTCTAAAAGCATTCAAAAACATGTTATAAAAATTAAAAATGAACATTCCTATATTTAGAGTTCAAGACTGAATGTTTTCCCAATGGACAGATTTAGGGGAAGCCTTGGGAATAGTTTTTGTTAAGACTTCCTCAACCTTCAGGGCTTCTTGAAGATTTTTTCAGGCTCAGTCTTTTTTGTTATTAAGTGGCCTATGTACTCAAGAGGGATACTCCCCTGAGCCATTTGAAATCAATGATCCCCAACCCTAGGGTCAAAAATACTTGAGCTAGCTGATAAAGGTCTTAGAGGCAAGGTTGGTAGGTACAGAGATTGAAACAGGAATGGGGGTCTCAGGTAAACTAAGAGGATTAGGTAGACTCATTGCAGGGGATGGTGCTGTATGAGAGTCCTTTAGGACCTCCTTAAATTTATCCACTTCTTTCTGTAATTTAGTAATCTGGCTTTCAGTTTGTTCTTTTTCCTGTACTTTGGATATTTCTCCTTCACTTGGACAGGTCTGACTCTCCTCTCTATTTACCTTTTCTAAATTCTTAGCTTTCTCTGGCAGCAGAAACTTTGAATCTCACTTGGGCCCCCAATATGTCAATCTGAAAAAAAATAGAACTATCAAAATAGTTAATAGTATATGTCTTTAAACAGGACAAGGGAGTCAATGCTCTTATGGCCATTACACAGAGGTACCACACAGGGCCACTGCTCTGGGATTCTGGGAATACTGTCTCTGGGGAAAGACATGAATAATGGGAACTTCTACTGAACTGAAAAATTTGGAGTTATATTTATACTTTAAAGAGTATAACCGAAGAGGAAAAATTGACTAGTTATAGGCTTGGGAAAGAGGATGAAGCCAGAGACTAGAATACTTGGGAGAGGCTGAGATATAAGAGAAACTAAGATGAGAAAAAGTATACACAAGATTTGAATACATCTGCCATTCCTATCCAGGGTGCTTGATGGATTATTGTTCAGTATGGGACAAAGTTCAGACAGGGATTTTTCTTGAAGGCAAGTTCTCCTAGGACAAGGGTAAATTTGAAGTTTCATAATAAAAGGTTGTCAGTACTGTGCCCTCTACCATGCCTTTTGGTTCAGCAATCCATGGACCTCCTTCTCCCCCCCCCCCAATATCTTTTTTAAAAAAATCCCTCCCAATAAAAGCAGAATAGTTGCACAGAGAGACCACCTCTATAAGAGGCCCTCCAGTGCAAAGAAAGGAAACCATTGCCCTACTCTGCCTACCTGGCCACCACTACTATGTTTGTCTTCCATCTGTCTGTGCTCTGGTACCCATGTCTGTCCCCAGTCTCCATGTGTCCTTGAACCATGTGCCAGCACCCTCTCTCATTGGGGTATCAGCCTTCTTGCTGCCTTCTTCTTTCCAGTGGAATTCTCAGTTGACCTTGTGTAACTGAAACTGTGGAAAATGAAACCAGATAAGGTGGGATTAATGTGCTATTCTTTTTGTACTTGATAGATTGACTGGATTTCTCAATTTTCTCTAACCCCACCTTAAAGCTTTTTCCCACCATGCCTTTATGCATACTGGGCCTCATGCCTAAAATGTCCCCCTCCCTTCCCTTTACATATTTCATTCATACGGCATCTTTAAAACTCAATTCAAGTCATTATTTTATTAAGCATTACAAGATTTTCCGAATGGATAATGATCATTCTCCCTCATGTAACATTTTTGGGCACTTCCCAGTATACATACATGTATGTTTTATTGTTATCTTTATATGCCTTATATCTGCATATCAAATTGGAAGTTCCATAAGAATAGAGATGGTGTCTAGAACAAAGCTATGTATGTACAAGGTGCTTAGTAAACATTTATTTTATTAAATTTTCTTTGCTTAATTTTTTTATTTTTTATTTTAATAACAGATTTCTACATAAGTTTTCCAAAATTATATGATGCATATTATTTTCCTCCCTTCTTCCCTCTCTACTCCTGGATGTGGCAAGCAATTCAATGTGGATTATACATGTATTATCATACAAAAGATATTTCCATATTGTTCAGTTTTTTAAGTGGATAATCTTATAAAACTCAAACCCTAAAACATATGCCTAAATAAACAAGTGATAAATCCTATGGTCCCATCTATATTCTTACTCCAACATTTCTTTCTCTGGAAGTGTATAGTATTTTTTCCCAAGTCCCTCAAAATTGTTTTGGATCATTGTATTGCTGTTAGCACTAAAGTCTATCTATCGCATTTGATGGTCCTATAATATTGCAGGTACTATTTATGTTTTCCTGGCTCTGCTTACTTCACCCTTCATCAGTTCATGTAAGTCTTTCCAGCTCTTTCTGAAATCATCCTGTTCATAACTTATAGCACAATAATATTCCATTACTATCATATACCACAATAGTTCAGTCATTCCCTAATTGAGTGACATTCCTTTAGTTTCCAATTCTTTGCCATCACAAAAAGGGCAGCTATAAATATTTTTGTAGAAATAGGTCCTTTCCTTATAAAATCTCTTTGGGATACAGACATTTTAGTGGTATTACTGGGTCAAAAGGAATGCCTTCTTTTATATCACTTCGGGCATAATTTCAAATTGCCCTTCAGAATGGTTGGATCAGTTCATAGCTCCACCAGCAATGCATTAGTGTCCCATTTTTATCACATCCCCTCCAACATTTATCATTTTTCTTTACTGTCATATTGATTAATCTGACAGCTGTGAGGTACCTCAGAGCTGTTTTCATTTGCACTTTTCTAATCAAGAGGGATTGAGAACATTTTTTCATGTGATTATTGATAGCTTTTATTTCAGCTGAAAACTGCCTATTCAAATGCTTTGACCATTTGTCAATTAGAGAATAACTTGAATTCTTATAAATTGGAATTTTTTATTTATATTTTTGAGAAATGAGACCTTGTCAGAGAATTATGTAATAAAATTTTTCTTAGTTGCTTGCCTTCTAATCTTGGCTGCATTAGTTTTGTTTGTACAAAAAATTCTATTAATTTAATATAATCAGAATTATTTATTTTACATCTTGTAATGATCTCTGTCTCTTGTTTAGTCATAAATTCTTTCCTAATCAATCAAAATGACAGGTAAACTATCCTATGTTCTCCTAATTTTACTACAATATTACTCTTTATGTTGAAATCATATATCCATTTTGATCTTACCTTGGTATAGGTTGTGAGATACTGATCTGAAGCTAATTTTGGCTATACTGTTTTCCAATTTTCCAAATAAGTTTTGTCAAATAGTGAGTTCTTATCCCCAAAACTGCCATATTTGGGTTTATCAGATACTAGCTTGCTGAGGTCATTTACTCCTAGTCTATTCCATGGATCCACCCTTCTATTTCTTAGCCCAGTTCTTTAGATATAATTTTATTTGTGTAGAAGTGTTTTGTAATTGTGTTCTTATAGTTCCTGTATTTGTCTTGGCAAATAGATTTCCAAATATTTTATATTGTCTGTAGTTCTTTTAAATGGAGTTTCTCTTTCTATCTTTTGCTGCTGAGTTTTGTGGAAATATATAGAAATACTGATAATTTATGTGTCTATCTGCCTCAAATGTGTTTCTTGTAAAGAACATATGGTAAGGTTCTGGTTTTTAATCTGTTCTGTTATCTGCTTCTGTTTTATGAGTGAGTTCATCTCATTTACATTCCCAGTTATGATTCTCATCTGTGTATGCCCCTCCATCTTGTTTTCTTCTTTTAATCCTGCCCTTTCTCCTTTCACTTTTTCCCTCCACATCAGTGTTTTGTGTTTAATTACTCCTTTCTTTTTCCCTCCCTCATAGTATTCCCTTTCTTACCACCACCCTTCTTATTCCTTTTCTACTTCTCTATAGGGTCTTTTAATCACTCCCCCTCCCCAACTTCTCCTTCCTTTATATCACTTCCCTCCCTACCCCTTTCTTATTTCCCTTATACTTCTCTATATGGTAAGATAGGATTCTATACCTCAATGAATCTGGCTATTCTTCCCTCTCTGGACCAGTTTCTTTCTTTTCTTTTTAAACCCTTACCTTCCATCTTGGAGTCAATACTGTGTATTGGCTCCGAGGCAGAAAAGTGGTAAGGGTAGGCAATGGGGGTCAAGTGACTTGCCCAGGGTCACACAGCTGAGAAGTGGCTGAGGCCAGATTTGAACCTAGGACCTCCCATCTCTAGGCCTGACTCTCATTCCACTGAGCTACCCAGCTGCCCCCTCTGGACCAGTTTCAATGAGAATAAGGTTTAAATATTTCCAATCACTACCCTCATACTCCCTTCCACTGAAGTAGTATTTCCCCCCCCACACACACACACCTCTTTATGTGATATAATTTACCTAATTTTACTTCTCTCTTCTCATTTCTCTTAGTACAGTCCTCTTTTTCATCCCTACATTTTTTGTATATCATCCTAAACAGCTTAGTATTGTACCTTCTATCTCTACTTTTTCTAACTATTATGATAATGATAAAAAATTTAAAACTTAGATATCATCTGTATAAATAGGAATATAAACAATTTGACCATATTGAATCCCTTAAATATTTCTATTTCTCATTTACCTTTTTATGCTTCTCTTGAATTTTTTATTTGGACATCAAATTTTCTGTTAAAGTCTGGTCTTCACTTCAGGAATGGTTGGAAATCCTGTTGGGGCTCCATGATATTTGAATTGTTTCTTTCTGGTTGCTTATAATATTTTCCCCTTGGCCTGTGTAAGAAATAAAATGGATATAAAAGGATAGATTTAAAAATATTATGGTTTTAAAAGATTTATTGGTAACCATTAGAAAAATGAAGCCACATGCCATGTTAAGAGTCAGTTTAAAAGATGTGCCCTGTTACCTCCTTTCCCAATCCTGGATCAGCTCCAAGCCACCAAAAAGAACGAGAGGACGTGCCATTCCTAGCACATGATTTTTATCCTTCTGTTTACATCATTATGCAAGGCAGGAAGCCAGGAAGCTCTTGGAAAATGTCATTTGAAAGACTCCTAAATTTCCACATGAAGTTTATATCAGAGACCTCAAAATTTCAATAAGACACCTGGAAGCTCTTGAGCTTGGCTATAATATTCCTGGAAGTTGTCATTTGGGGATTTATTGCCAGAGATGATCTGTGTATTCTTTAAATTTCTATGTTCAAGAATATCAGAGAAGTTTTCTTGGATAATTTCTTGTAATATGTCATTAAGGTTTTGTTTTTTTAATCATGACTTTCAGGTTGCCCAAGAATTCTTAAATTTTTTGTCCTGATTCTATTTTCCAGGAAAGTTAATTGTTTTATCAATGACCTATGTCATATATTTCTTCTATTATTTCCTTCTTTTGATTTTGTTTTATTGTTTCTTGATGACTCATAAATCATTAGCTTCTATTTGCTCAATTCTAATTTTAAAAAATGGCTTTCTTCCATGACTTTTTGACTTTCCTTTTCCATTTGGTTCATTCTACTTTTCATGGAACTCATTTCTTCATTGGATTTTTTGCTTCTTTTTCCAATGAATGAATTCTCTTTTTTAAAATGTCTTTCTTGGCTGGATTTGGGATTTTTCTACCTCTTTTTCCAGTTGACCAATTTTTTAAGCTATTATCTTCTTTTTGCATTATTTTAATTTCTTTTTCTCATTTTTCTTCAACCTGTCTTATTTGATTTTTTAATTCCTTTTTGGGTTTTTCCAGTGCTTGAGACTAATTTTCATTTTTCTTTGAAGTCTTGCTTGTGGTTGCTTGGCTTTCACATTCCCGTATTTTGTTTTGCTCTTTTTTTTTTTTTTTTTTTTTTTTTTTTTTTTTTGCTGTTTTGCTCTTTTTTCTCCATAGAAATTTTTTAAAGTTAGGTGTTTCTTTTCTTTCCTTTCTTTTCCTTTTTTGGCAAGGGGGAGGGGTGGTCAGTATTTTTCTCATTTTCTCAGGCTTTTTTTTGTCTGTGGACTGGGAATTCTCAAAGGTGTTCATTCTGTTTCCTCTGCTGCTGTCTTGCAGGGCTTGGCAACATATGCTATTTTGCTCCTTGGGTTATTCTTCACCCCAGAGTGGGCAGGCTTGAAAGGGCCAAGCTCACTTTAGGCCAGTACTTGGCTTGGTGCTTCAAGGGGGTGGGTCTGCGGTTCTCTATTGCTGGTGTAGCCTGGGTGCCAGGATCCTGAACTTGGTCTTTGCCCCAGGTTGGAACTTGGTACAGTAGATGGTGGCAAGGGGGAGGGGTGGTCAGTATTTTTCTGCATGCAATTTTACTTCTGGTTCCCCCTAATTCCACAAAAAACCAATGAAAATTATCTCTCTCTGCCTACCTTTCAAGTTGTTTTCAGCAGGCAAGCCAACTTTCTCCTTCTTGCTGTTGCTTTTTGATTCCTGTCATTTTGAGGCACTTTTAACAGATTGATTTAGAAGGATTGTCAGAGTGGTTTCAGCTTTCACTGCTAGTAAGCCACTATCTTGGCTCTATGTCCTGGAAGCACTTATAAAACTTTTACAATCTACCTGATTTTAGGAGTGTACACATTAACACACAAATGATGGAGACTAGAACCAAGTTTCATTGGGATTTTCAGAATTTGTCTTTATTCTGTTAGAGAGAAAGAGTGTGGGTATATCTATGTACAAGGGTTTACAAATTCTACAGATTGGCTGGAGTTTCTTAACTGTGTTGTTCACTCATACACAAATACAAAGTTTCTACCCTTATATTACAATTTTCATGGTTTTCTGAAATTTCTTTTAAAAAAAAAGAAATTTCTGACTAATTAATGGCCTTTTGTATTTTCTCTTGCCCTACTTTCAAAAAAAGGACAAAATTTTCTTTTTTAAATATGTTATTATCGCAAAAGTTCTTTTTCTGATAATATAAATAAAACTTGTGAAGGACTGGGTTTGGCAGTATAGCCATCTGCCTCTATGCACATTAAAAGCAGAGTAAATAGCAGCAGAAGGAATTTTTATTAGACATGAAAGATAACTCTATTATCGTAACTCTATCATCAAGGATGTACAAACAAAGCAAAGGGGGAGGATACAGATCCCTTTCCTCCAGGGACACTTTAGAGAATAGATACACTGTATGCAGAAGATGAAGACAAAATTCCATTTCCCACCATGGTGCACCATCTGTCCTCCATTCCCAAATGACACTCCCTCCCCACCTCTGTGTCTTAGAGAACTAAATTGACCTTTAATGCTCAGCTCAGAATTTACCTTCCCTGGGAAGTCTTTCCTGATCCTGATCCCTATAGTTGTTAGTTTTTTTCTCCTAAAATTATTTCATAATAACTTATTTGTGTCCATGTGATATTTCTGTAGTAGAATGTAAGCTCTTTAAGGGCAGGGACAGTGTGATTTTTGTCATTGTATCTCCAAATACCCAGTATATCAATGTTTGACTTTATCTGTTGTACAAACTTCCAAAGTACAAACACTCCTCTGATATGATCCATAATTTACATGTGACTCATTTTCTCAGAGAGTTGTCTGGAGGGCACTGAGATATTAAATAGGTACATATGTTGGCCACCTAGTGAGTATGTGTCAGATGCTGAATCTGTATTCTAGTTTTGCTAACTGTCAACTATGCCATGTTGCTCCTTGTCTTCCATATAGGTGTCATTTAATAAATGCAGTTAGAATTGAATTAAGAATGAAAAGTCTTTTCTAGGATAATAATAAATATATCTTTGATCATATTTAACCTTTCTTGTTCCTACTCCATTTATTTTATATGTGTTGCCCATTTCAAAGTATAAGATCCTATAGGATGGATCTATTATGAAAAATTGTTCACTTCACCAGTGTGAATGAGAATGAAATGAGAAGTCTCAAACATATTATCAGACATATATTATGAGTCAAATCTGAAATCAATTTCTTCATCATTGAGATCATCAGCTCTTTGTCCATAAGTGAATAACACAAGGTGATGTTTCCTTGACCACAGGAATTCTGCCTTCCTGATTCATACATATAGGCCAGTTTCCCCCTACTATTTGGCCTAATGGCGTGGGTTCTGAGGGAGACACATGAAATATATATATAAGCAGATAAATAAGCAAAAAAAATCGTCATTTTATTATGGATAAAAAGATTTTTCTCCAATCCCCACAACTTCTCAAATTTCCCCCAAACAGAGATTATGTACCCCAAATCAAGTTACTTTAGCTTTTTTTCTGGCTTATGACACCAAGAATCTATTATGTTAAAAAAATCCAGAAACTAATACTAACCCTGAGCTCACTCAGTATCTCTCCTCTAACTCACATGCTACTGGCCATGAGACCACACTAGCAGACTCTGAGAAATAACAGACTTACATCAAAAGACATCCCTACACCTTGGTCTCTTGTCCGCTTTCCATTGCCATAGATACTGTGGCTCTAAGCCATAGAAATTTTTTCTAGTCTTGATGGCCAGCTTGGCCACAGTGATTCAAGAGCAAAAAGCTTACTTGTGGTTACACTAATGCTGTAAACAAAAATCAGAACTATTGGCACCAGAGTAAAGACCTAAGGAATGGAGGAATGGTATGGAACAGCAGCAAAGGACGATGTGTTGGGCGAACTGTGCAGCATCCCACTAAGCTTAAGGAGAGAACACAGCATCTATTCATCTTGTGGAAATATTGATTATCCAAAAGTCAGTTGGGATAGAGATTAAGGATTGTGAACTATGAATTGTCAGTGTGGAAAGAATCTGAGACCCTTTGATATTCAGACCCTAAGGAAACCACAATCAGAGGGAAGGGCGAGGCATCAGTGAAGAGGTAGACAGGGAGAATTATGCATAGAATTTGGCCACTGCCTACACTGCCTACAGATGAATGCTTCTTTTTGAGGACTATATTATAGTATTGGAGAGTATATGAAAAGGGAGGAAGAGAGGAGGGGAATAAAGAGGAGTGATTGATGTATTGAGATCAAGTAAAGGGCTAGCAATGAGAGGAAAGAGACCTTTGTGGTCTCAGAAAGAGCTGTCTACAAGGGAAGGGGTAAGGAGGAGGGAAGAAAGATTAAAAAGGGAAGGAATGGAAAAAGCCATATTTTGGAGGTGAGAGGGGGTTCTATTGATGAATGTTCTGATGGGTGAAGGGAGATGATGATTTTCCATTGGATGAGGTCAATGAGATACTAACGACTGAAGAGTCTTCTTGGCCTTGGAAGGAGTGAAGTTGGTGCATCTATGGGAAACTTGGACCTGGAGGAGTAAGAGATCTTGAACTATGGAGGAGATTTCTGGACAAATGTGTGTGGGGGGGAGAAGGTAAACAAGAAAGGGTATATAGATCAGCAGTGAGAGGAGAAATAGGGGTTCCTTTATGGGGGGCATTGTCTTCTCTGATGCCTGAAATAACTGATACTGTTCTGAAAATGAGGCACAATAGAAAATGTAATTCATGGGGTAAACCCTAAAAGGCAGTGGCAGAAAATGTATAGAGGGAAGTAGCTATTCTAGACACCTTAGAATCTTTAATTGCATAAAGAATACAGAGAACAGAAAGAGATTAGATGATTATAGAGACCTTGAACAAGAAAAAGGAGAGATTGAAAAGATATCCTTTTCCCAAAAGAATGCAAAAATAAAATAATTTAACAAAATTGTCTAAGGAGAGAGAGGAAGGGAGAATCTACTTGAGTAACAGAGTTTAAAAAGAGGAGGTATAAATATGTAACCAAATAAAAGCAGGAGAAAGAAACTAATAAAATCCTAAAGAAAGGGGTAACAAATTAGAAAAGGGAATTAGAAGTGAAAGGAAGAAAGTCAATGGGAACAAGGACACATTTAAAATAGATTAAGGTAAAGTAACTAAAAGAACATAATATTATTCTTATAGCAGAAAGAGGGGAGATCGTAATTTAAAAGTCAAATTTTAGAGAATATAACCCTAATTGATACCTTTAAATATAAATGGATTAAACAAATCAGTACAATAAAAAGAAGAACAATTTGGATAAGAATTGTAATGGATAAAAGGGGGTACACTAAAGTTTGGGGTGATCTCCTTCCCTTACTGAGTGACGGAGGGGTAAAATTGGTGGTTGAGGTAATAAGAGAGGAATGAAAGGGATGGCTGGGTTTAGGGAGGAATGGACAAGGGGGTATTAGGATGGTAAGGGTACAGGGTGAGGTGTTCAGAAGAGGCAGCTGACACAAAGACTAGACACCCAGGCTAGAGATGGAGGATACTGGGGTAATAGGCTGAACCCTTCAGGCAGGAAAGGTACTTTTACAGACACAAGGAATAGGGCCAGTCAGAAGTGGTTTGAATCTGACTTGAGGGCTTTCTTGTCAGTTTCTCAAGATGTAGCTAAAAAAGATGTAGCTAAAAAGATGTAGCTAAAGCAGGCCTTATAGGAAAAAAATCATGTCTCTAAAATCAAACATTAACAACATAGAAAAAGAATAGATTAAGGAAATGATTATGCATTTTTAAAATTAGAGAATCAACAAATAAACTTAAAATGAGCACAAAAAATGAGATTTTAAAATTAAATGGGAAATAGTAACCATTAGCTAATCTAATTAAAAAGGTGGGGGGACAGAGAACAAACACAAAATAGCAAATGAGCAAAATGAAGTTACAGCAAAACTGGAGTAAACAAACAAAAAAAAAATAACCAGAACATACTATACACATCTACATACAAATAAAATTGAGAACACAAAAGAGAAGAAAACTTCCCAAAATATAAAACACCAAAAATATCAGAAGATCACTTAGAGATAAAAAACAAACCAATCTGAGTAAATCAAAGTAACTACCAAAGAGGGTGGAGGGAGAAATCTGGATCTTATGTAATCATAGAAAATTTTATCAAACTTTCAGAGAACAGTGAATGCCTGTATTTAACAAGTGATTCTCAAAAACTTAGAAAGAATGCTAGCAGAATTTTTTAAACAGAGAAATACACTTGCTATCTAAATGAGGAAAGAATAAAATATGGAAAGAAAACTATAGGCCAATATCACTAAGGAATATGACTTGATAATTCTACCAAATTATAGCAATTTATATAAGAAATTATTCATTATGTTCAAATAGGATTTATGCCAAGGATGCAAAGATGGTTCACAATTAGGTTTTATTACAACCAAAATAATCATACTAAAAACACCCAATTCCTAAATCACACAATCATCTCAATAAATGGAGGAAAAAGCTTATGACAAGGTATGACAGTGTTTTATGCTAAGAAATAAGTGAACAAACAAAACCCCCTAAAGTATCAGCATGAAAGGAATTTAAAAAATTATTATCTAAAGAAAAGATATTATATGTATATATATGTACATATAAATATATATTTAGTGAAATAGAGCATTTATAAGTATTTTTTGGAAAATTTTATTTAATTGCTTAATTTAGAATATTTTTCCATGGTTACAAAATTCACGTTCTTTCCTTCCCCTCCTCCCAACTCTCTTCTGTAGCTGAAATCAATTCCTCTGATCAAGAGCAATTTCTATATTATTGATATCTGCACTAGGGTGATTGTTTAGAGTCTATATCCCCAATCATTTCCCCATCAACTCATGTGATCAAGCAGTTGTTTTTCTTCTGTGTTCCTACTCCCAGAGTTTTTCCTCTGAATGGGATAGGGTTCGTTCTCATAAGTCCCTCAGAGTTGTCCTGGATCATTGCAATGTTGATAGTAGAGAAGTCCATTATATTGGATTGTACCACAGTGTATCAGTCTCTGTGTATAAGGTTCTACTGGTTCTGCTCCTTTCACTTTGAATCGATTCCTGGAAGACATTCCAGTTCACATGGAATTCTTCCAGTTCATTATTCCTTTGAGCACACTAGTATTCTATCCAACAGATAACACAATTTGTTTAACCATTCCCCAATTGAAGGGCAACCCCTCATTTTCCAATTTTTTTGCCACCACAAAGAGCACAGCTATAAATATTTTTGTACAAGTCATCCTTTTCCCTATTATCTCTTTGGGGTACAAACCCAGCAGTGGTATGGCTGGATCAAATGGTAGATAGTCTTTTAAAGCCCTTAGGGCATAGTTCCAAATTGCCATCCAGAATGGTTGGATCAATTCACAACTCTGCCAACAATGCATTAATGTCTCAATTTTGCCACATCCCCTCCAACATTCATCACTTTCCTTTGCTGACATTTTAGCCAATCTGCTAAGTGTGAGGTGGTACCTCAGAGTTGTTTTTATTTGCATTTCTCTAATTATAAGAGATTTTGAACACTTTTTCATGTGCTTATTGATAGTTTTGATTTCCTTATCTGAAAATTGTCTATTTATGCCCCTTGCCCATTTATCAATTGGGGAATGGCTTGATTTGTTTTTTGTACAATTGATTTAGTTCCTTATAAATCTGAGTAATTAGACCTTTGTCAGAGGTTTTTGTTATGAAGGGTTTTTTTTTTCCAATTTGTTGCTTCCCTTTAAATTTTGGTTGCATTGGTTTTGTTTGCACAAAACTTTTTTAATTTAATGTAATAAAAATTATTTATTTTACATTTTTTAATTTTTTCTAACTCTTGCTTGGTCTTAAAGTCCTTTCTTTCCCAAAGATCTGACAAGTATACATTTCTGTGTTTACCTAATTTACTTAGTTTCCTTCTTTATATTCAAGTCATTCACCCATTATGAGTTTATCTTGGTAATGGGTGTGAGATATTGATATAGTCCCAATCTCTCCCATATTGTTTTCCAATTTTCCCAGCAGTTTTTGACAAATAGTAGATTTTTGTTCCAAAAGCTGGGATCTATGGGTTTATCATAGGCTATCTTGCTGAACTCACTTACCCCAAGTCTATTCCACTGATCCTCACTTCTGTCTCTTCACTAGCACCATATTTTTTTTTTAACTCTTACCTTCCGTCTTGGAGTCAATACTGTGTATGGGCTTCAAGGCAGACGAGTGGTAAGGGTAGGCAATGGGGGGTCAAGTGACTTGCCCAGGGTCACACAGCTGGGAAGTGTCTGAGGCCAGATTTGAACCTAGGACCTCCCGTCTCTAGGCCTGGCTCTCAATGCACCGAGCTACCAAGCTTCCCCCCACCATATTGTTTTGATGACCACTTTTCTATAGTACAGTTTAAAATCTGGTACTGCTAGGTCACATTCCTTTACATTTTTTTCCATTATTTCCTTTGATATTCTTGATTTTTTGTTCTTCCAAATGAACTTTGCTATTCTTTTTTCTAATTCAGTAAAAAAGTTTCTTGGTAGTTTGATAGGTATGGCACTAAGTAAGTAAATTAATTTGGGTAGGGTGGTCATTTTTATTTCGTTAGCTCGTCCTACCCATGAGCAATGAATGTTTTTCTAATTGCTTAGATCTAGTTTTAATTGTGTGGAAAGTGTTTTGTAGTCGTGTTCATACAATTCCTGTGTTTGCATTGGCAGATAGAGTCCCAAGTATTTTATATCATCTAGGGTGATTTTAAATGGTGTTTCTCTTTCTAACTCTTCCTGCTGAGATGTGTTGGAAATATATAGACATTCTGATGATTTATGTGGGTTTATTTTGTATCCTGCAACTTTGCTAAAATTATTGATTATTTCCACAAGCTTTTTAGTTGATTCTCTAGGATTTTTTAAGTAGACCATCATATTGTCTGCAAGGAGTGATAGCTTAGTCTCCTCATTGCCTATTTTAATACCATCAATTTCTTTTTCTTCTCTAATTGCTACTGATAGTGTTTCTAGTACAATGTTAAATAATAGAGGTGATAATGGGCATTCTTGTTTCACTCCTGATCTTATTGGGAATGTTTCTAATTTGTCCCCATCCCGTACGATGCTTTTTTTTTTTTTAAGCAGGCAGAGTTCAATTTATTCATTGTTTATAAAAAAACATTTATGTGGTGGCCACAGCAGCTGCTTGGGTCCTCTGGACAGATACTCGAGTGTGAGTCTTCACAAGATGGTCAGTGAATTCCTGATAGGGAGACTTGGTGAAAACAGTATCTTTCCACAGGTCTGGGGTTAGGTAGCTATATGTTTTCGAGATGGCATCAAAAATAGCTTTAGCAAAGTTGCCCAGAGTAGCAGTACAGCCCAGCCAACATCAACAGTTTTTTAGGCACAGGAGCTAAGACAATGCCAGTACCTCTGGGGGCTGGGATCAGGCGCACCAGAACAGATCCACAACGACCAGCGACCTTGCAGGGTACTGTGTGAGGCTTGCCAATCTTGTTTCCCCAGTAGCCACGTCTCACAGGAACGATGGACAGCTTGACCAGAATGATGGCACCACCAATAGCTGTGGCCACTTCCTTGGAACACTTGACACCCAGGCCAACATGGCCATTGTAGTCACCAATGGCTACAAAAGCCTTAAACCTGGTACATTGTCCAGCTCTAGTCTGTTTCTGAACAGGCATGATCTTCAGAACTTCATCCTTCAATGAAGGCCCCAGGAAAAAATCTATGATCTCAGACTCCTTGATAGGAAGGGAGAAAAGATAGATCTCCTCCAGAGACTTGATCTTCATGTCCTTGACCAGCCGTCCCAGCTTAGTGACAGGAACCCACTCCTTGTCTTCGGCCTTTCCTCCTTGGGCCCCACGGCTGCGGCCCCGGCCTCTCCCACGGCCCCGACCACGACCTTGGCCCCCACTGCCGAAGCCACCGTGGAAACCACCTAGGCCTCTGACTCCAGGGCCCCCAGGGCCACCAGCTCCTCCCGCAGCACCGGCGTCGTCCGCCTTTGGGTGTCCAATAGAAGTAGAAGCCCGTATGATGATTTTTGATGGTTTTAGATATTCTGTTTATTGTTTTTAGGAAATTCTTTTCCTATACTTTCTAGTGTTTTCAATATGAATGAGTGTTTTATTTTGTCAAAGGATTTTTCTGCATCTATTGAGATAATCATGTGATTTTTGTTGGTTTGCTTATTGATATGGCAATTATGTGAATGTTTTTCCTAATATTGAACCATCCTTACATTCCTGGTATAAATTACACCTGATCATAATGAATAAACTTTGTGATCACTTGCTGGAGTATTTTTGCTAGTTTTTTAAAAATATTTTTGCATCTATGTTCATTAAGGAGATTGACTGTAGTTTTCTTTCTCTGTTTTTGACCTGCCTGGCTTTGGAATCAATACCATATTTGTGTCATAAAAGGAATTTGGTAGAACTCCTTCTTTGCTTACTATGTCAAATAGTTTGTATAGTATTGGGATTAGTTTTTCTTTGAATGTTTGATGGAATTTTATTTTATAGATTCTTGCTCCCTTGTTAGGTCATTTGATTCTAGTTGTTGGATTCTAATTTTTAAAGATTGAATTTCATCCCTGGCTTTTTGGTCAACTTTCTCCTTCTGATTTGGTTTTCTTTGTAGGTCATCTTTTGCCTTCTTTGCCTCATTTTCAAGCTGGTCAATTTTGGCTATCAAGGCACTATTTTCTTGTTTTAGTTCATGTATTTCTTTTTCCAATTGTTTTAAGCCTCTCTTAATTGTTTTTTTGAATTGTATTTTGAGTTCTTCCAAAGCCTGTTTGTAATTCACTCGAGTTTATGTGTTTTTTCCTGGTGTTCCTTGTTCCTCCTCTGTTTTATTTGTCCTTTGTTCATTACCTGGATAGAAGCTGTCGATTATAATTTCTTTTTTCTTTTTCTGTTGTTTACTCATATTTTTTTTTTACTTCACTCCCCCCTGTAATTGGCTGTAATATTGTTCCTCTGATTATTTGCTGGATCTATGGGTTTGGGCTATTCTGTCCTGAAGGGGCTTCTTCTCTGCTCTGCTGATTGATTAGGTTAAGCTGATGGTTTTAATGATGGTAAGATCTTCCCCAGCTGGCAACAGAAGTTTTCAGCTACTTTCAGTGCAATCTATGGGGTAGGGATGTTGGAGCTTTCCTGCCCTCTGAAGACTTCTCATCTGCCATATTGATAAGACTAAGCCAGATAAGAGTTTATCTGCAGAGCTGGATGTGCCCTGGGAGCAAGACCTTGAGAGAAGGATGGGGCAAGATGGAGTATTTTGGCTGCAACTAGACTAATCTCTCTGCATTTCTCCTCCAGCCGCCTCCCTGCAATCTGTGTTCAGTGCCCTGAAACTGGCACAGATATGCCAGCAAGGTACTCCCTCCAGACTAGTGCCCTTGCCCTCCCAGAGATTCCAGGAACCACTGGAGACTCAGTAAAGCAGGTGGGGGAGGGATATTGGGATCTTCCTTCTTCCTTTCCCTTGAACCTGATAGTTCAAGAATTCAGACTTTTTTTGACTTAGCTCTTGAGCTGAGGCCAGCAGGAGGATCCCCCAGCTCTGTCCTCTTGTTACATTTGGTTTTCTGTCCCCTTGAAGAACTTTGTTTTTATCAGTGTGGAAGGATTTTCTGAGGTCTGGAATTTTGCTGCATCTAAGCCGCCATCTTCCCAGAATTCCTCCTAAGAAAAGATATTATAAAAAGCACCTAACTAAAATCCAAAGCAAGAATCATAAGCACAGGCGATACACAAGAACCATTTTAAAGAATATGAGTGAAGCAAAGATTTCTGTCTCCCCACTATTATTTGATATAGGGGAAATGTTAGCAATAGCAATATCAGGAGAGAAAAGAATTAAAGGAATAAATATAAGTAAAGAAAAAATAAAACTATTCCTTTTTAGGATATATTCCTGGGAGACTAAACAAAATAGAGGAACAATAGTAGGAAAGTAAAGCTTATTCCAAATAGCTACAAAAATATGTAAAATATCTTGAATGAAACTGAAAGAGCTCACATATTTGTATAATTTCAATTACAAAGCCTAAATCCCTAAAGATTTGACAACATTATAAATAGCTAGAAGAATACTCAATGTTCATCGTTAGGTCATGCTAAAATAATAAAAATGACAATATTAGCAAAGTTGATTTTATTTTTAGTTCTATGCAAATCAAGTTACCAAAAGATACTTCATAATATTTGATAAAATAATAACAAAATTAATTTGGGAAAACAAAATATCTAGAATATCAAGGGAACTGATGAAAAGAAAGGAAAATTGCACTTCCAGATCTCAAACTATTTTATAAATCAGCAGTTACTAAAACCATTACTATTCATTAAAGCATAGAGAAATATCTAATCACTTCAACACAGACAGGGTAGTATTAGAAAGAATATAATTCAATAACCCAGTGTTTATTAAAATGTAAAACTCAAATTGTCTCCTGGGAAAAACTCTCTATTATATAAAAATTTCTAGGAAAGTTGGAAAGTAGTCTGCAAGGAATTAAGCTTAAACTAATAATTTATACAATGCATTTTAAATTTATATGGGCTTAATATTAAAGATTATATTACAAATATAAAACACAAACAGATAATATATCTCTCAAAGCTATGGTAAGAGATATATACCTAACTAAACAAATAGACAGAGGCAATTACAAAGGATAAAATAGATAATTTTGATAAGAAGTAGTGTAGTTAAATTGGAAAAATATTCTTTGTATAAAATTGTGTATACAATAGATCTAAATAAATGTTATATATCACATATATAATACATTTATATATAACACATTTCCTATTAGATGGGTCAAATGACATGAACAAACATTCCTCAAAAAAGTGACAAAGTAGTCACAACCACATAAAAAATAGTAAGAGAAATAAAAATCTAAACAACTCTGAAGTTTTACCTCACACCTTGAAAACTGGCAAAAATGAAGAAAAAATGATAATAGTGTTGGAGGAATTGTGGGAAAATAGACACACTAATATTATGCTACATACTATATACTACATACTATACTATATATTATACAGTTATACACACTAACTATTGAATGGGCTATGAAATGATACAATAATTTTGGAAAAACAATTTGGAACTATACAAATAAATAAGTAAAATGTCCATATCCTTTGAATTAGAGATCTTTTATTGGGCTTATACCCCAAGGAAGCCATTGAAAAAGGGAAAAAATGGTTCCTATTTACTCTAAAATATTTTTATCAGCACATTTTGTGATAGCTAAGAATTGGAAACAAATAGATGCCTACTACTTTGTTAATGGCTAAAAGACGTGGTCCAAGAGTGTAATAGAATATTTCAGCTTTGTAAGAAATGATACATTTGATGGAGACAGAGAAGTATGGTAAGATTTATGTGAACTAATGCAGAGTGAAATAAATAGATCAAAGAACTATAACAATGTGAATTGAAAGAACAATGTCATACCAAAAAACAGATATAAATGTAAGAGAATTATAAAGTTCAAGAGGGACATAGATGAGAAGATATGGGAAGACACCCCCAACCTACTTCCTGGTAGAGGTGGGATGCCCAGAATTAACATTGAACATATTTTCAAACGTTCTCAAAGTGCATCTATCAGTTGTTCTTATTTTTTTTCTTGCTAAACAAACTGTTTCATACACAATGTCTCTCAGGGTGGTAGAAGAGAAAGTATTAAAATCTTCAAAGCTATGCTGATACCTTGTGCATACTTAATACAGATTTGTGATTCTTTTATAACTAGACAGTCAAGGGATGCTTGACAGGAGCAGACTCATCTTGGCTATTATTATGAAGAAATAATTTAGGAGTAACAAAGGGACAGTAAAAAGCCATAGCAAGGGAATTGATTTATTTTCTGGTGGCAATTAAGCACAATTCACTTGTCTTTTAAAGCCCAAAGTTTGTCAGTCTATAAATATTTATTAAGTACTTACTATGTTCCAACCATAGAGCTAGGTACTAGGGTATAATTCCCTCAGTGGAACTCTATCCAATTTCTTCTCCTAGACAAAACTTCCCCCTCTACTCTTTTGTTAGTATTCTCTTCCACTTTAAATTACTTTGCATTTATTCATCTATGTACATGTTGCCACTGCCACAGAGTAAAATATATGCTTTTTGAAGGCAGGGACTTGGAGGTCAAATTTCTTCCTTCCTTCCTCCCTCCCTCCCTTCTTTTCTTCCTTCTTCCTTTCTTTCTTTCTTTCTTTAATTTTTTTTTGGTAACTTCAGTGCTTAGAATAGTTCCTTGGACAGAGTAGGCAGTTAACAAATGCTTGATAAAATTATAGAACTGAATTTAACTAAATAATCATCTCATAATTACAGAGAGATTGAGAATTAACTAATATTACCTGAGAAGTAAAGTGAAGATGAGTATTGAAGGCCCTGATAAACTTTATTCAATTGTCCTTTGTTAGTGGCTAAAAGAAAAAATAAAACCTTTTTTCCCTCATCCACTCAGTATTCCCCTGTTGTTTAACCGTTCTTGTTACCCATTTGATAAAGTCAGTCACATTAGAGTGCTAGAGATTTAATGTGTTATATTTGAATTTTAAGAGGACCACAGGGAGAGAGCAACCTTAACACAAGAATGAGTCACTAATGGATGGTAAATTTGTAAGCATGGTAGGGGGTGAAAGGGGCTGAATAAGTGACATTTTTCTATTACTCTGTGTCTTGCTTCTAAAATTACATTTAAGCAATTTTTATTTTGTTCATCTCTTATGTCAACCTTGTTTAATAAGATTTTATTCTATAGTATATCTTTTAGTTGTTATCAAAAAATCTTTCAATTAACTAATTTAAGAAATTACTATATTTCAGGCATTGTGCTACAAATTGAGCATATAAAGACAAAAGCAAAATGATTATTGTTTTCAGAGATTTTACAGCCTAGTGAAAGAGATGCCATATATATTTATATACATATATATGCATATATATGTATGCATATAGGTATGTAAAAGACAGATCAAAGTAGAAGAAACAAGAAAGACAATGCCACAACTCAAAGAAGAAATAATCCAGGAAGAGAGGAACAAAAGTATTTAATGCTATGGAGAAGTCACTAAAGATGAGAATTGAGAGATGACTTTTAGATAGTAGGAATTAAGAGATCATTGGTAAGAGGAATTTTAAGGAAGTGATGTAAATAGGGACAATAATGCTTTGTAAGTCAGGCAATAAGCATTTTTTAGTGTGCATTATGTCTTAAACACTGTGCTAGGCAATGGAAATAAAAAGGAGACAATTGATAATTCCTGTCTTCAAGGAACTCAAAAGTAAATATTAGTTTATTTCACTGAGAAGAGAAGATCAATTGGCATATAATTGGGCAAACTAGTTCCTAATGACTTCCTTAATTTCCTCTTTGTAATCTCACCCTTTTCAGTTTTAATCTTGGAAATTTGGTTTTCTACTATTTTTCATCAAATTAATCAATGATTTCTCTATTTTATTAATTTTTTCATGAAACCAAATCCTTGTCTTAGTTATTATTATTTCAATAATTTTCTTACTTCTAATTTTGTTAATCTTCCTTTTATTTTCCAGATTTCTAATTTGGAGTTTGGTTCTTTTTCTTTTTTTTTTTTTCTATTTGCATGCCCAATTTGTTGATTTGCTCTTTCTTTGTTTTATTGATACTAAGTACTATTTTGGCTGCATCCCCCAAATTTTGGTATGCCTTCTTGTCATTCTCTTTAATGAAATTGTTGGTTGTTTCTGTGATTTGGTCTTTGGCCCACATTTAGTTTCCATTTAAATTTTAGTCATTTTTTTCTTAGCTCTTTGGTGTAATTTTTTTTATAGCATTATGGGAAAGGATGCTTTTAGGATGTCTGCTTTTCTGCATTTGGTTGTGAGGCTTTTATGTCCTATTATGTGATTTTTGTGATGGTGACATATACTACTGAGAAAAATGTATATTTCTTTCTGTTCCCATTCAGTTTTCTTCAGAGGTCTTTCAAGTTTAACTTTTCTGAAAATCTAGTTCACCTCATTAACTTTTTTCTTGTTTATTTTTTTGGTTTGATTTATCTAATTCAGAGAGTAGAAAGTTAATGCACCCTACAAATATGGTTTTGTTGTGTGTTTCCTTGTAACATTTGTAGTTTCTCCTTTCAGAATTTGGATGCTCTGCCATTTAGTACTTATATGTTTAATAAAGATATTACTTTGTCATCTATGATTACCTTTATCAATATGTAATTTCCTTCCTTATCTCTTTTAAGTAGGTCAATTTTCACTTTTATTTACTGTGAAATCATAATTGCTCCCCTGCTTTTTTAACTTTAACTATAACATACTAGATTTTGCTCTAGTCCTTTACCTTTAGTCTTTGTATGTCTCCCTGCTTTAAATGAGTTTCTTGTAGACAACATATTGTGAGATTCTGGCCTTTAATCCACTCCACTATCCTCTTGCATGTCAGAACTCACTTTTATGAGTGAATTCATCCCATTCACATTCAGAGTTACTTATTTTTTGTTTCATTCTATCTTATTTTCCCCCTTTTCATCTTTCTATTTCTCTCCTTTCAGCCTTTACCTGTTCAGAAATGTTTTTTGCTTTCATTTACCTTCCTTACTGAGTTTGCCCCCCTTTTTGTCTGTTACCCTCTTTTTTGTTCATCCTACCATTTCCGCCCCATTAGATGAACTAGATTGCTATGCCTAACTGATTGTGGATGTTATTTCCACTTTGTGACAATTCTGATGGGAGTAAGGCTTTAGCCTTGCCCACCACTCCACCATCTTCCTTTCCATTGTATTGATTCTTGTATGCCTCCTCATATGAGATAATTTACTCCCAACTCTGTACTTTTCTCTTTCCCCAATGTATTACTTTTTCTTATACCTTGATTTCTTTATATGATACTTTCATATTCAACTTATTCTGTTCTCTCTCCCTATTAATTGCCTCAATAGATAAAGTTCTTAATTATCTTCAATACCTTATGTATGGTAAGTACTTTAAGTTTCTTAGGAACTTCAAGTATCATAAATATTTTAAGCATCTTAGTTATCATCGTTTTACTAATAATGTGATCAGTTTAACTCCACTGGCATTTCTCTACCAAAACTCTTTCTTACCAAGGAGCTCAAAATGTAATGATTCTCAAAGACTGCTAGGTGACAGTGCATTGAGTGTGGACTTACATTAGCTATGTGGCTTTAGGTATGTAACCTCTCTGCTTCATTGTCCTCAGCTCTCAAATGGGGATGCTAATAATATCTACCTCCTTGGGTTATTGTAAGGATCAAATGATACAATGTTTTTCAAATATTCAAGTGCAACATAAATACCAACTATTATCAGTAAAGTAATTTTTGTTAATTATTAAAGGTTATTGGGACTATCAAATGAGCATGTAATATGCTTTGCACACCAAATAAAGCTCTGAAAAATTCATATATTTTTGAGGTGGACATCTTTGAGAATTTTGGGGTTTTTTGCCTCAAACTCATAATGTGTTTGTGATATATTGTGTGATTGGTTGAGCATTTTATTTATTTATTATGTTTCTTGGGGTTTATTATTCATTCCGTTACTGGTCCTCTTCTAAGAACTAGGTAATATAATACCATCTACAGGTCCAGAACCATGAGTGTTACTGAAAAACTAAATTTGGATTGGTGTAGACAGGATATAATTTCATTTCTGAAATGATAGGATGATAGGATTCATACATTCTCTATTGAAAGAAGTTTAGTGAAGCTTTCCAGTTTTTGTTCTTAATTTTTTAATACTAAGTACTGGTCAAACACAATGGCACTATTTTAAGCAGCTGAGAGGTAGTTATTCAAAATGCCTCTAAGTCATTATTGCCATTAACAAAACCCTGAATGGAAATAGAAGAACATTGCTAGTTCTCTCTTCCACTGAATTTTCTTTAACACACACACTCACACATACACACACACATACATACAAACACATACACACCTTCAGTTCTCTCTTTATTCAAGTGAAATGACTTTAGTGCATTGTATGCCATCTTTTTTTCCCTCTTTGCTTAGTAGTATGTGGTATAAGGTATCTGTTTTGCATTACCTGCATTATATGTGGCTGCTTTTTTTTTCATTAATGATGTAATCCTTTTCACTGAAGGACATTTCAATTACCATGTTCCATGGGCATCTTTTCTTATATCACTGTTAAGAATTGTCCATAATATGTCAGATTCTAGTTGTGCCAATCTGCATCTAGAATAGATATTTGGGCAACAAGTATTTTTAAGCATTTGTTACACAATAGAGACTGTGTTAAGCCCTGGGGATGAAAATACAAGCATGATGCTCTCAAGCTGATAATATTATAGTGATGAGAGACAAAAAATTAAGGGAATTTAAAAGGGGAGAGGAGGGAGAAGGTACCTATGCCAATGGCTTGTTGTTAAGTTAGGACAGTCCATAGTCCGGAGAAGAATGAGGCCATGACCAGTGGAAAAATGGAGACCTCCAAAGAAACTCTTCAATTGGAGGAGGGAATCAGCATGATGGAGCAAGGAATACTATCGTTGAGTAGAGACACTGATGTACTTATCATGATTTTTTCAAAAACTTGCTATGTGACTATAGGCAAGTCATTTAGACTTTGGACCTTAGTTCCTTGGGTCTGTAAAATAAGAGATCTGGTCGAGATAATAGTGCTTTAGAGTTCCAAAGCACTTTCCCTATATTTATTCACTTGCTCTTCACAACAATCCTGGCCATAAAGCTCAAATTCCAGTAGATTCTACATAACAAAACTTAGAATTCAGATGTAACCATGGACATCTGTGATTCTCTAATATAAGGACAAATGTAGCTTTGACAAGATCATAGAATCATAGTGTTATTACTGGAAGAGTTTTAAGAGTCCATCAAATCCAACCTTATTAAGAAACTGAGACACAGAAAGTTTAATTGATTTGAGCTTATAAGTGTCTAAGATGGGATTTGAGGTCATACTTTCCTGACTCCAACCAACTCTCTGCTAGCTACTCAATCCTGTCTCCCCTATGTAACATTTGAACTTTAACAAAAGAGTAAAGTGAGGTAGATCTCCAAGCAAAAAACATTTATCAAAAGGGGCATGCTACCTTTCAATGAATGGATCAATGACTTGACTTGCCAGCATTTATGCTAAAGTCCTAAGCCAAAGGACAATTTCCCTCTTACAGGCTGATTATGAGATTGGTAACATCACAAAGTCAGGGATTATGATTTTTTATGTTAAGGAAAAGGCTTAAAACATGTGAGTAATCAGGCCTGCCTCCACCATCTCTAAGGAATGCTTTTATAATTTGATGGGTTCCAGCCACATATGAGGTCATAAATACCAGACAGGAACACTAGACCTGAAGGGAACCTGAAGACATAAGATAAATCACCTGAAATTTACTAGGACTGGGGCTTAGAATGGGCCAAATTCAACTTTGCTCATTTCTCAAGAATGACATGCAAATAGCATCCAGTTTCTCAAAGACTGAAGTTATGTGAAATAAATTCCCCTTGGAAGACATGATTTACAGGTGTGGTTCAGATAATAGTTTCCATGAGAAGTTCTCTTTAATTAGCAGTGATTATGAGAGAGATAGCTATAGCCACAGAGAGGGAGGCTGAACTTTTGAACTTAAGAGCTGCTTTGCCCAGAACAAACAGAAAGATTGGGCCTGTTGCATGGAATATTGAATACGATTACAGAGTAATCCACACTTACAGGGTGGAATAAAAATAAAATATAGGATAAAATAGAAAAAAATATAAAATACCAAGTCCACATCTCTTTTAATTCATTACAGCCAGTTGAATCTCAATCAAGTTCAGAGACAAAGGGATATGGCCTAAGCAGTTACAAAACAAAATCAATTAATTGTGAATGAGATCAAAAAGAAATGACTCAGGGTCAATCTTAATCTTCTCCCCTAATTTTATAGACATAGAAGTAGAAGAGACCTTGGGCGGCATTTAGTCTAATCTTTTCATTTACCAGAATAGAAAATTGAGATGCAGGGATTTTAAATGATTTGCCCCAAATCATACAAATAGTAAGTAGCAGAACTCAACCCAGATATTATTAACTGCAAATCTATTGTACCATGATAACTTGAGCTTCAGCTTGTTAGCTAAAGGTTGATAAATTCTTTTGGCCATAGTAGCTTGTTTTAAAAAAAACCTGCCAGATTTTGCCTTCTCTTAGAGTAGGCAGAAAAGAGCCAACACAACACAGTAGCAAGAGGTAGAAAGAGAAACGCCATTTAAAATCACCCTAGACAATATAAAATACTTAGGAATCTATCTACCAAAACCAAACACAGGAATTATACGAACAAAAATACAAAACACTTTGCAGATAATTAAAACTAGATCTAAATAATTGGAAAAAACATTGACTGCTCATGGGTAGGATGAGCTAACAATAAAAATGACCATTCTACCCAAATTAATTTACTTATTTAGCCCCATACCTATCAAACTACCAAAAAACTTTTTTACGGAATTAGAAAAAACTATAACAAAGTTTATTTGGAAGAATAAAAGTTCAAGATTATCAAAGGAAATAATGAGAAAAAAACGTGAAGGAAGGTGGCCTAGCAGTACTATTTATTAAACTATACTATAAAGCCAACGTCATCAAAACAATATAGTACTGGCTAAGAGACAGAAGGGAGGATCAGTGGGATAGACTTGGGGTAAGTGACTTCAGCAAAACAGTGTATGTATGATAAACCCAAAGAGCCCAACTTTTGGGACAAAAATCCACTATTTGACAAAAACTGCTGGGAAAATTGGAAAACAATATGGGAGAGATTAGGTTTAGATCGACATCTCACACCCTACACCAAGATAAATTCAGAATGGGTGAAAGACTTGAATATAAAGAAGGAAACTGTAAGTAAATTAAGTGAACATAGAATAGTATACTTGTCAGATCTCTGAGAAAGGAAAGATTTTAAAACCAGGTAAGAGTTAGAAAAAATTAAAAAATGTAAAGAAATAATTTTGATTACATTAAATTAAAAAGTTTCTGTACAAACAAAAACAATGCAACCAAAATCAGAAGGAAAACAACAAACTGGGAAAAATCTTTATAACAAAAAATTCTAACAGAGGTCTAATTACTCAAATATACAAGGAACTAAATCAATTGTATAAAAAAATTAAGCCATTGGCCAATTGATAAATGGGCAAGGGACATGAATAGGCAATTTTCAGATAAAGAAATCAAAAGTATCAATAAGAACATGAGAAAGTGTTCTAAATCTCTAATAATTAGAGAAATGCAAATCAAAACAACTCTGAGGTACCATCACACAACTAGCAGATTGGCTAAAATGAAAGAAGGGAGAGTAATGAATGTTGGAGGGGATGTGGCAAAATTGGGACATTAATGTACTGCTGGTGGAGTTGTGAACTGATCCAACCATTCTGGATGACAAATTGGAATTATGCCCAAAGAGCGATAAAAGAATGCCTGCCCTTTGATCCATCCATAGCATTGCTGGGTTTGTACCCCAAAGAAATCATAGATAAACAGACTTGCACAAACATATTTATAGCTGTGCTCTTTGTGGTGGCAAAAAACTGGAAAGCGAGGGTATGCCCTTCAATTGGGGAATGGCTGAACAAATTGTGGTATATGTTGGTGATGGAACACTATTTTGCTCAAAGGAATAATAAACTGTAGGAAATCCATGTGAATTGGAAAGACCTCCAGGAGTTGATGCAGAGGGAAAGGAACAGAGCCAGAAGAACGTGTTACACAGAGACTAATACACTGTGGTAAAATCGAATGTAATGGATGTCTGTACTAGCAGTAATGCAATGACCCAGGACAATTCTGAGGGATTTATGGAAAAGAACGCTACCCACATTCATAGGAAGAACTACAGGAGAGGAAACACAGAAGAAAAACAACTGCTTAAACAATTGGGTTGATGAGGACATGATTGGGGATATAAACTGGAAAGGACCACACCAATGCAACTATCTATAATATGTAAATAAGTCTTGTTCGATCACACATGTTAAAACTAGTGGAAATGTGAGTTAGCTATGGGGGGTGGTTGAAGGGGTGAAGGGGAAAGTAAAAACATGAATCATGTAACCATGGAAAATTTTTCTAAAAATAAAAAAAATAATTAAAAAATTACTTGTAGGGAGCAGCTGGGTAGCTCAGTGGAGAGAGAGTCAGGCCTAGAGACAGGAGGTCCTAGGTTCAAACCCGGCCTCAGCCACTTCCCAGCTGTGTGACCCTGGGCAAGTCACTTGACCCCCATTGCCCACCCTTACCAATCTTCCACCTATGAGACAATACACCGAAATACAAGGGTTAAAAAAATTACTTGTAAATAAATTCTATTAATAAAACAATAATGTCTGTTGTATGGACAATGGAAAATACTTAGATTCTATATTGTTGAAATAAATTTCCAGCTTTCTGTTACAATATGCTTCTAATGATGTTTTATGTTTGTGAGTCCTGTAGCACCATAATCTCCAAAGAATTGAAAGTGTGAAATACTCAGGGGATAATAGAAAGACAAAGGTGGCTAGCTTTGATACATTATAAACATGAAATTATTAAGAAAAAACAAAATAAAACATGTTATACATGACTCCAATAATGAAGCCGTCCAACAGCTCCAGGAAGATTCCTAGTGGGTTGGACACTTAGAAAGGGGAACCAAGGAGTGAAAATGGGTAGCAGGTTAAAAACTAGTGGAAAGAGAACATAAGGAAAGAATAAAGACACGTAGACATAGAAAGTTTCGGGATAAGGTAGACAGACAGCGAGTAAACTCTGGTGGTCAAGAGCTTCCTTGCCAACTGACTTCTTGTCACCTTTATTGTGGTTACAACAGTATGGAGGGAAGGTGAGAGCCCAGTGGCTTGATACATTAATATGATGAGGTTATCATCATAAAATGCAAACTGCCCAAACCTAAAACAATAGGTAGAGCTAAGATCTGGATCTGTAGCAGATATGGCCTAAGGCATCTAATGATGTTTGATACCTATGTTAACTGATCATTGAAGGTAAAGTAAGGAGATTGAGATAACTGACCTGTCTTCTGGGGTGTAGCCTTTGGGAAGGGCTAGGGATTTGGCAAGGTCAATGTTCAATTTGACTCAAGATTACAGAGATCAATCATTAGCAGTATAAGAGTTAAGTTTTTGAGCACTTCTTAAAATAATATCACAATTAATGTATACCTGGATTGTTACAAATAATTATAGTAATATTTTTATAATTGCTATTTTCAAAGCACTTTGGATTATCTCACATTTTTTTCATGATAGCTCTTATCTATTAAACTAGAGTGAAGATAATTGATCTATTTTCCTTCATGGACTGTCATGAGGAACACATTTTGTAAATCTTTAAATGCCCAATTGACTTCTGTTGTGACATTATGAGGAATATACTTCTGTTTATTCTTTGAGTCTACATTAACTTTAGCCTGAATTTTATTCTTAAAAATGAGGATTTTGGGTGATGTATATTATTTCATAAGGCATTAACTTCTTACTCTATCCAAGTTTCCAGAAAAAATATGTTAAAGTGGAAAAAATTGACCATTGTCCTAAGAGTCAATGACCTGGGTTCTGGTCCCCATTTTACTACCAACTAACTGTCAGTCTTGTTCCTGCCTAGCTCTCTTTGGTAATGTTGGTATCAAAGGACACCAAGTTACCTTCTAGCTTTTTGGAAAGGGCTACCACAATAAAGGGCTACAGAATGAACAATATGTCTCAGGAAAGTGGAGCCCAGGAAAAGTTAATTGACTGGGCTAAGGAAGCAGCTTTATAGTCCTAAGAGGGAAAAGTTACCTTATTTTTTAAAAGACACATTTCTCAAAGAGACTTACCTGTAGGGAAGACCTTGGAATGTACCCAAAATACAACTGAAGAGGATAGAGGACTATAGTATGACCTATCCAGGATGGAACTAGCATTTGGGAATTAAGCACCTTCTTTCAGTGATCCTCTAAGCATATTTTCCTCTCCAATTGACTTTCTCCTTTTTGGAAAGAGAAACAGCTCTTTCCCTTGATGCATGTTGCTTCTTCTGATGGACAAAGGAATACCTCAGCTTGATGTGGACTCTTCTGTTGTCTGTTAGGTATTTCCATCATCTTCAGGATGACTTGCAGGCTTTATATCTTTTAGGTTACCATTAAGAACTGTATTATCAATTTATAGAAATCATTTGAAGGAGGTGTATTTTACGTAGAGCTAAAAATTTCCCCAAATGCTATCTACTTGTTAGTCCCATTTAGATCTCATTCTGTCTCTGTGTGTCTCACTTGGCCTGTGAAAATAAGTCAGTGGCATTTGATTTGCCAAACATCCTTCTGTGTATTGCTGATAAAAGCCCCAAGATTCAAAGCACTGGCCCATTAGCAGATTTGGAGTTTTAGTCATGATGAGAAAGTTACTTGGTTTTGCTAGGCCTCCATTTCTTCACCTGGGTAAAGAAATAGTATGTGAGATGATATCTTTGGTCTCTTCCTGATCTAACACATCTCTGATCTTAGAATTATTAATCTGTTGCCTTAAATCAGCTGATAAGAGCATTGATGTAAAGGTTGTAGCACTTTGGGTAACGTCTGTAAAGTATGACTGAGAAATTACTGAAGGAGGCAAATACACCAAAAGGGAACCTCTCCCATGTCATTTCCTGATAATAATCACACAACATATAAGGACATTGGGATTTATGACATCTAGTGTCAGTCTAGTCAGCAAACTGGACTGCCCAATCTAGTATGGAAAGAATAGAAAGAAGTAGTGGTGGGCTTGCCTGCAGATAATAGCAGATGCCACACTGCTTTCTCATTAAGAGGTTAGATTAGTTTTTTTTTTTAATTCTTAAAAATGTGTTTGATTTGGAACTCTCTATAAAAACTAATTGACTATTAGCGATAAGTAAAATAATTCCAACAGTCTATAGAATAGTTTGTTAATTTGGAAATTTTCATATCTATATTGGTATAAAAAGAACATTATTCAGTTGTATCCAACCAGAATGGCTTGTCATTTCTGTCTTTAGCTAATTTTTTACATATAAGGAAACTGAGGCAAAGAGAGTTAAGTGACTTGCCCAGGGTCACACAGCTAATAAGTGTCTGAGGCTCTATTTGAACTCACATCTTCTTGGCTCCAGGTCCAGTGCTCTATCCACTGCTAAAATTAAACTAAAAAGAAACATGTAAGAGGGGAAAACTAGATATTTAAGGTATGGTCACCAGAAATCAATTAATGTGATTTCAAATTAAAATAGACCCAAATCAGGATGACTTTTATGGTGGTTTATTTACAATTAGGAAGGTTGAAGGTAGGGAAGTTGAGAGAGAGAAACTCTGGCCTGGACCTGAGGCCCGAACCAGGTGGAATTTAAAGACTCCAGCAGAGGGGCACAGAGGTTAATTAAACAAGGCTTCTAGCCAAAAGGCCTCCTCCAATAAGAGAGGCCTCCTTAAGGCAAGAGCCTCCAGAAACATCAAGGGAAGAGAAAGCGAGTCAGCCTAACTTACCCACATGACAATTCAAAGGGAAGCAGTCTGAGGTCTCACCAGAGATCCTTCAACACCAAGTTCAAAATGCCAACTCGCTCCACAGGAAGTTACCATCATATTTAAAAGATAGCATCTTTCGTAACTGCCTGCATCCGCCTCCAATTTCAAGCGGACAAATGGCAGCCTCAACAATGTCTTGGATTGCCTAAAGGGAAGTCCCTTGTTTTTTATTTGTTACTTACTATCACACTATCACGTGGGGAAACAGACCTTCATCTTCCCACTTAATTCTAAGTTGGGTGGGGTGACATTATTTCTGATGGCTAGAGTCTAAACAATGAATAAGAATGAGCTAATTCCATTTACACACATACAAAGTGTATTTCTGTATTTTAAGAGGAAAGAACATCTATATGCCTCTGACACAAGGATGAGACTTCTTAGTCTCATATAGAAAAGTGATTTTAGATTCATAGAAAAATAACCAAAAATATACTTAATGAGAACTATCTTAGGGGAAAGGAAAAGCTGAAACACAAGGTATTTCATCAAGCTAACATTTCTGTGCCTGTTCAATTCATATTAGCTACTTTATGCATTCTCTCTGATGTTGGATAAATTATTCTGCCTTGGCCTTCATTTTTATTTAATTTTGTAAGACCACAACCACATGGGATATTAATCTCATCACAGTTTCCCAGGGAAGGGAATAAATTACTCCTCCTTTGTGTCTTCTTCAGTGCTAAGTAAATAAGTCACTCCAAAAAAGTTGGTCTGTACATGAATGCCATCCCCAACCCAATCCCTGCAACCCTCCTTAGTGACTTTGGTATTCAATTGATGACTCACAGCAATCTGACCTCCCAAGTCATCAACCTCCTCAAATCTCTTGATTCTCATATCCCCTTTCTTCTACCTCATCTAAGGTGGTTATATCCTACATCTCTGAACTGTCACCATCTACATCTTTGAATTCATTCTCTTCATTACCATCTTCTGTCCTTCTACTTTTCCCATTGCCTTTGTTGTGTGCAGATGCAAAGCATGGAATCCCTGCAAAGGTACATGAACTCTAGTCTTTCCATATTTTCTCAAACCATTACTTATATCTCACATTCCCTCTCTTCCATTTATTATCCTGATCTCATTGTAAATGACTTCCTCCAAGCAGTGTACTCTTCTCTTGAAACCCTGTCCCTTGGTACTTCTAATCCCCAATTCTTTTCAGTACCACCATCCTTGTTCACTACTCCTTAGAATCACAGAATCTTTAAATGGGAAGGGACCTCAGAGAGAATATATTTCAACATGGATTTGGAAAAGGATCCTGCCAGGCTAGGATGAATAAGTAATAAAATGGATAATAGAACAGGATCCAAAAAGACTTTGACAGTATAATCTTGTAGGCAAAAGCATATGATATTAAATTTAATGGAGATAAATGTAAAGTTTTGTACTTTGGTTAGACAAATAATATGCACAAATATACACTAGAGTAGACATGAATTAAAAGCAATTAATACATCAAAAGGTTTAGTGCTTTTAGTAAATAAAGATTCTCAGTATGTCAATAGTGCATTGAGACAACTCAAGAACCAAAAATCTTATTGTAGTATTAAATTACCATATAGTATCGTCTGATGATATGAGTTCAGGGGAACTCAAAGTTGCCTAGGGAACAAATAAAAAAATGTCTCCTCTCTGTTCCTTTTTTCTTCTACTTAGAACCTTGTACCGCCTTAAAATGATCACCACCTGCTTTGCAGAGTTGGTCAATTTTGGCAAGAAGCTCCATCCTTACCTAAAGTTGGCTTCCATGATGTGTGTTAAATGTGTCTAAGATTTTTTGCTTCAGAGCTGCTCTATTTCCCCACCTCCAGAACTTCCCCAATAACCACATTACCAAGGCTAGTATACTAAATTAATTTTATGAGGGACAACAAATTAGAATAGAAAGAGAGAATTGAACAGAGCACTCAAAGTAGGAAAGAAATAATCAGTATAGACACTGGAAATAGAATAGCCAGAGATGTTCACATTCCCTTTTGACTTGGAACTATATAGGAAGAAAGTATATTTCTGAGGGCAGGCCAGATTAGGCAAATCATAGTAAGTCTTAAAGTCTCTTTGAAACAATCTAATGCCTCCCAATGAACTATCCTTTCTGAGAATTCTTGTGACTACAAAGCAGGCTATTCAATGTAATCTTAAGACACACACACATACAACACATGAAAATGCATATAAATACATACATATCTGTATGTATTATTCTATATAGCTAGAGATATCATAATTTAAGAAGGGCTTTGGCAAGATCAGCCATTTCAACAATTCATTGTTCTCCACTTTTAAATCCCTTGCTCATCTGTCCTGCCATATATAATGCTATCACTAGTCTTTTCCACTTAAAATCCCCAGATGCTAAGGACTACTGGAAGAAGTCATGAAACAACTATGTCTGCAAAAAATTCATGATATTTAATCTCTCCTGAGCCCTTATGGTTGCATGGTCATCCTTTTATTCATCACTGACTGAGTCTCCCTCATTTTCTCCATAACAATTATTCTAATCCCTTTCTATTTGAAACCCGACAGTTTACTTACTGATCTTCTACTAGGAGAAACACATTAGCACTAAGAAACTTAATTCCTTTCCCTGGGAATTAAATATTACATAGTTTTTTCTTCAAGACTCCAAAGCATAAGTATCCCTTAAAGCTCTGTCCTCAGCCATATTATTTTTTCTCTTTCTCTTTGTGATGTTATCCATTCCCATGGCGTAGGACTCAATCCCTGCTGTGTAAGCAAATAAATGCATGTGCACTGTGAACTGGGTTTATGAGGAGTGAGTCATAATTTAATTTTCTGGTTTTTTCCTTCTATTGATATTATGATTATTATTGCTTTTGTATGATTTAGCAAATGTTTCATGCTAAAGATTTAATTCTATTATTCTGATGAGTTTTGTGAATATGGGAAACATCTGTGTAGAGACTACAATGGAGAGTAGTTTGGGAGGGGAAAGAGAGAGAGAGGAGAGAGAAAGGATATATATATATATATATATATATATATATATATATATAGAGAGAGAGAGAGAGAGAGAGAGAGAGAGAGAAAGGAGGGAGGGAGGGAGAGGAAGAGAGAGGGAGAGAGGGAGAGAGAGAAAGTAGGGAGGGAGGGAGAGGAAGAGGGAGAGGGAGAAAAAGGGAGGGAGAGAGAGAAAGTAGGGAGGGAGGGAGGGAGAGGGAGAGGGAGAAAAAGGGAGGGAGAGAGGGAAAGGGAGGGAGAGAGGGAGAGGGAGGGGAAGAGGGAGAGGGAGAAGGAGAGAGAGAAGGAGATTGACCCTGGGATAATTAGAAAATTTGAGTAGAAGCCAATTTGAGCAGTAGTTGGATTGCATTTTATGACCAGATCATGAAAAACTAATTTTTGGAAGGGATTGTAGATTGTGATTTGGCCAAAAGGTATCTGTCAAGGAGATAGGGTCTGGTTAGGGGAAAAGGCTTAGGTTAAGATACTTCCCCCTTAAATCTTACTTCTTTGCCTTAATACTCTGATTATTTTTAGAGATAAGAGAACTGGACTAGTAAAAGAAGTCAGAGAGATGAGTTGGTCAGGAAGAATAAGATAAGTAAGCAACTCCAGTGAGGTTTTACAGAAATGAACAAGCAGCTAATATTCCATCTCACTCATTCATAACCCTTTGAACTTGTCATCTATATCTCACTCACCATTTCTCAAACCATATTGCTGGAAGCTAACTAATTCAGTAGCTCCTGCCTGGTCATGCCCTAGCTATCTTCACCATGGATGAAAGCATATACTTTCTTCTAATGAGCAACTCCAAGGAAAAGTCCAAAGGAATATATTTGTTATATCCAAAATCACAGCATGTATTAAAACTTGCACATAAACTACCAGTTTTATTGCATACCTTTTTAAACATAGTGGTGTTTATTTCTACTTTACTTGAGACCTGATATTGTGATGGAAGGGAAGCATTCCTCTGTGTGACCTTTTGCAGAACAATTTGTATTTTCTTACGTAATTTCACAAATGAATGTGAATGAAGATTTGAATAAACACACCAATAAATAAATTGGAATCAAGTCCCTCCAATAACTCCTATTTTGATATTTCACTATGACGTAAAGGTGATTGTTATCCCAAAGGCAAGGACAATGAAGGACAAATTACAGCATGGTACAATGGAAAAAGAACTTTATTTTGAGTCAGATGACTTGGATTTGATACTTGGTTTTGTAATTTACAACATATGTGATCTTGGGGAAATTAATATACTTGTTTGGACTTCAATTTGTTCAGTTAAAAAAGTGAGCGAGTTGGACTAGATAACATTAAAGCCCCCCTCCCCAGCTCTGAATCTTTGATCCTATACTATACTAGAAATACTTTGATTATAGACTAATGATGAACTTCATACCTCTTTGCCAAAAGCCCATCTAGCAAAATTCAGATAAACCAGGACTGCTAATATATGATGAATATTTCATTCCTTACTCCTCTCAAAAGCCAAATTATAGAGAAATTGTTTGCTGTCATGTGTAGCAGAGAGTACTCATTACTATGAAACGATGGAAGGAAAGAAGGAAGGAAGAAAGGCAGGAAGGCAGGAATGAAGGAAGGAATAAAGGCAGGAAGGCAGGAAGGCAGGAAGGAAGGAAGGAAGGAAGGAAGGAAGGAAGGAAACAAGTATACCAGCTACCAAGATAAGCACTTTTATTTCATCTCCACAACCATCTAGGGAGGTAGGTACTTTTATTACCCACATTTTACGGTTAGGGAAACTAGAGTCTAGAGATGTTAAATGAATTGTCTAGAGTTACATGTCTCAGGTTGAATTTGATCTCAGATATTCCTGACTCTGAACCTAACATTCTACCAATGGTACTGGAGGCTTGAAAGACTGAAATAATGTAGCAATAGTGAAAAGCCTGCTGGATTTCTAGACAGAAGACTTAGTTCAGATTTGTACTGTAACACTTATTACCAATGCAGTCTTGGGTAATTCACTTAACATCTCTGGCCTCAGTGCCAAATACATAAAATAACTGATCTTGATGGTTATTGAGGTCCCTTCCAGATCTAAATCTATGATACAATGAAGGCTGTTAAAATATTTGCCTATGATTTTCTAGCATTAGATAAACCTCACGTGTCCTCTGAAACTATAGCTGAAAATGACCATTGTTGGATATACAAGTAATACGCTGTTACATCCAAAAGGAATGAAATTATTGTAGTAATAAAAGTCTAATGGATTTTATATAATCTAGGGCTATTGGGGAAGGCGAGGTAGTGTTTTCCAATGTAAGCATTGTAATAGGGCCACATTCTACAGTCACTGTCATTGTAGGATTATATGAATCTTAGCCAGAGACTTGAGCAAGATGAAGACAGACTTCTGGAATAGGGAAAACACTGCTGTTACTATTAGGATGCTTCTTGGTGGAAGCAGTCATTATTTTCTAATTATACCTGATTTTCTCCTCTTAGGTGAGCTATTGACATCCAGGAGGGAAAGTAATTTCATTCACATTACTGCCCCAAAATGGATCCCAATCCCAAATCTAAGGAAGCATTTCCATTTATGATATCGTCCTACTTGGTAACAGGATACATTTTCCAAGTTCTCTTTGAGCAGTTGGAACATTACGACCTTGGAAACAACAGCAGCTGATTAATAGTCAGGGCTATCTATGAATGTGAACCATGCAGAATAATTTTTCCTTCCCCAGAATAGCAAATCCTTCCTTGATGTTTAATTAAGTGAGGGTGGCTGATAATTCATTGAGAGCAAATGTGGCTTGTGAAGTACGTATTGTTTTTGATCCCATGAGTTGGCCCTAGGGGGAAATAAAGCACTGTATCTGTTCAGAGCAATGTTAAAATATTCAACAGCATCCCTGAAAAATCATGTGATAAGAACTTCTTTCTATTCCTTTATTTACCCTCTCCCTTGCTACCTTTCCCTCCCACTTCTTTCACTCTAAAAAATGTATTTGTGGGTGGGAAAAAAAGAAACAAAATTCAAAAATTTCAGATCAAGGTTCTCAAAAAGGTTCCCCCCACCCACATTTTAATTGATTATTCTCAGTGGTAGATTAGAGGGCTAAATGATGCTGTGGTCTTTCTTGTTGCTTTGAAAATATGATAACATATACCAGACTGTCTAAATAATCATTAGTTCTCTGAAAGTTCACTGTTTGGGACAAGCAAAATAATTTCCTCTTAAATATTTGAAAGAAGGCAATTGATGGTTAATTTTTTTTTAAACCCTTGTACTTTGGTGTATTGTCTCATAGGTGGAAGATTGGTAAGGGTGGGCAATGGGGGTCAAGTGACTTGCCCAGGGTCACACAGCTGGGAAGTGGCTGAGGCTGGGTTTGAACCTAGGACCTCCTGTCTCTAGGCCTGACTCTCACTCCACTGAGCTACCCAGCTGCCCCTGATGGTTAATTTTTTAATAATTGTTTATGGCAGAGTAATTTCCTGATATACCCCTCTATATCAGTGTTAAAACAAAGAAAAATAATTAAATACTCCTGCCTGAGAACATATATAATAGCATTCAACCCATGTCCACTATTATCTCAATTCTCTACTAAGAGAATAACGACTATTTTCATCTTTTATTATTTATGTCAATTTTGTGGGTTTGTGGTGAAATTATTTGGAAATTTTCCTTTACAACATGTGTAAACTTACTTCTTTGCTATCTATTGGTCCTATGTTCTTTTTTGACAATTGTAAAAATTCTGTTCTCATAAAATATTTCATTGGAAAAACAAATTACTTGGAAAGTAGATGCAGGAATGATAATATATGGATCACGGGACTATTTGAAAGCTATGATTAAAAAAAGGTTCTGGTAATTATAAAGCAAGAAATTATCAAGGAAAACTACTATGATGTTAGTAAGAATACATGGAGAGTCAAACCAAAAACTAATTGGAAATTAAATAATATGATTCTAAAAAATAATTTAGTTAAAGAACAAATCACAGAAACAATTAATAATTTCATTGAAGACAATGACAATGATGAGACATTTTACCCAAACTTATGGGATGTAGCCAAAGCAGTTCTAAGGGGAAAATTGATATTACTGAGTGCATATATTAACAAATTAGGAAGGGCATAGGTTAATGAATTGGGCATGCAAATTAAAAAAACTAGAAAATGAATAAATTAAAAATCCTCAGATGAAAACTAAATTAGAAATACTAAAAATCAAAGGAGAAATTAATAAAATCGAAAGTAAAAGAACTATTGAATTAATAAATAAGAGTAGAAGCTGGTATTTTGAAAAAACAGATAAAAATAGACAAAGAACTGGCTAATCTAATTAAAAAAAGAAAGAAGAAAACCAAATTAATAGTATCAAAGATGAAAAATGAAGAGGAAGTTAAGGCAATCATTAAAAACTATTTCAAAAAAAACTATTTCACCCAATTATATGACAATAAATACAACAATTTAGGAGATATGGATGAATATTTGCAAAAATATAAATTGCCTAGATTAACAGCAGAAAATAGAATACTTAAATAATCCAATATCAGAAAAAGAAATTGAACAGGCCATTAAAGAACTCCCTAAGAAAAAATCACCAGGGCCTGATGGATTCACAAGTGAATTCTATCAAACATTCAAAGAACAATTAATCCTAATACTATACAAATTATTTGATATAATAAGCAAAGAAGGAGTCTTACCAAACTCCTTTTATGACACAAATATGGTACTGATTCCAAAGGCAGGCAGATCAAAAACAGAGAAAGAAAATTACAGACCAATCTCCTTAATGAATATAGATGCAAAAATCTTAAATAGAATACTAGCAAAAAGACTCCAGCAAGTGATCAAGAGGGTTATTCATCATGATCATGTGGGATTTATACCAAGAATGCAAGGATGGTTCAACATTAGGAAAACCATCCACATAATTGACCATATCAACAAGCAAACCAACAAAAACCACATGATTATCTCAATAGATGCTGAAAAAGCCTTTGACAAAATACAACACCCATTCCTACTGAAAACACTAGAAAGTATAGGAATAGAAGATTCTTTCTTAAAAATAATAAACAGTATATACCTAAAACCATCAACAAACATCATATGTAATGGGGATAAATTAGAAGCCTTCCCAATAAGATCAGGAGTAAAACAAGGATGCCCATGATCACCTCTATTATTCAACATAGTACTAGAAACACTAGCAGTAGCAATTAGAGAAGAAAAAGAAATTGAAGGTATTAAAATAGGCAAGTAGGAGACTAAGCTATCACTCTTTGCAGATGATATGATGGTCTACTTAAAAAATCCTAGAGAATCAACTAAAAAGCTAGTAGAAATAATCAACAACTTTAGCAAATTTGCAGGATACAAAATAAATGCACATAAATCATCAGCATTTCTATATATTTCCAACACATCACAGCAGCAAGAGGTAGAAAGAGAAATGCCATTTAAAATTACCCTAGACAAAATAAAATACTTAAGAATCTATCTACCAAAACAAATACAGGAATTATATGAACATAACTACAAAACACTTTCCAAAAAAGTAAAACTAGATCTAAACAATTGGAAAAATATTGAGTGCTCTTGGGTAGGACGAGCTAACATAATAAAAATTACCATTCTACCCAAATTAATTTACTTATTTAGTGCCATACCTATCAAACTACCAAAAACCTTTTTTACTATATTAGAAAAAACTATAACAAAGTTTATTTGCAAGAACAAAAGATCAAGAATATCAAGGGAAATAATGAAAAAAAACATGAAAGAAGGTGGCTTAGTAGTACCATATATTAAACTATACTATAAATTAGCTGTCATCAAAACAATATGGTACTGGCTAAGCGATAGAAGGGAGGATCAGTGGAATAGACTTGGGGTAATTGATGTCAGCAAGACAGTGTATGATAAACCCAAAGAGCCCAACTTTTGGGACAAAAATCCACTATTTGACAAAAAACTGCTGGGAAAATTGGAAAACAATATGGGAGAGATGAGGTTTAGATCAACATCTCACACCATATACCAAGATAAATTCAGAATGGGTGAAAGACAAATATAAAGAAGGAAACTGTAAGTAAATTAGGTGAACACAGAATAGTATACTTGTCAGATCTCTGGGAAAGGAAATATTTTAAAACCAAGCAAGAGTTAGAAAAAAATTACAAAATGTAAATTAAATAATTTTGATTATATTAAATTAAAAAGTTTTTGTACAAAGAAAAACAATGCAACCAAAATCAGAAGGGAAACAACAAACTGGGAAAAATCTTTATAACAAAAAATTCTAACAGAGGTCTAATTACTCAAATATACAAGGAACTAAATCAATTGTATAAAAAATCAAGCCATTCCCCAATTAATAAATTGGCAAGGGACATGCATAGGTGATTTTCAGATAAATTAAAACTACCAATAAGCACATGAGAAAGTGCTCTAAATCTCTAATAATTAGAGAAATGCAAATCAAAACAACTCTGAGGTATCACCTCACACCTAGCAGATTGGCTAAAATGAAAGAAGGGGAGAGTAGTGAATGCTGGAGGGGATGTGGCAAAATTGGGACATTAATGCATTGCTGGTGGAGTTGTGAAATAATACAACCATTCTGGATGGCAATTTGGAACTATGCTCAAAGGGCTATAAAAAATGCCTGCCCTTTGATCCAGCCATAGCATTGCTGGGATTGTACTCCAAAGAGATCATAGATAAATAGACTTGCACAAAAATATTTATAGCTGTGCTCTTTGTGGTGGCAAAAACCTGGAAAGCAATGGTATGCCCTTCAATTGGGGAATGGCTGAACAAATTGTGGTATATGTTGGTGATGGAATACTATTGTGCTCAAAGGAATAATAAACTGGAGGAATTCCATGTGAACTGGAAAGACCTCCAGGAATTGATGCAGAGCGAAAGGAGCAGAGCCAGAAGAACGTGTTACACAGAGACTAATACACTGTGGTAAAATCGAATGTAATGGACGTCTGTACTAATAGCAATGCAATGACCCAAGACAGTTCTGAGAGATTTATGGAAAGGAACACTACCCACATTCAGAGGAAGAACTACAGGAGTAGAAACACAGAAGAAAAACAACTGCTTGGACACTTGGGTTGTTGAGGACATGATTGGGGATGTAGACCTGAAAAGACCACACCCATGCAACTATCAATAATGCGTAAATAAATCTTGACTGAGCACACATAATAAAACCAGTGGAAATGCGAATTGGCTACAGTGGAGGGGGGCGGGGGATTGAGGGGGTGGAGGGGAAAGTAAAAACATGACTTATGTAACCATGGAAAATTTTTCTAAAAATAAAAAATTATTAAAAAAAATTAAGGGTTGACAAAGAGTATTACTCTGGGAGAAGAGAGAAGGGAGGGGTAGAATGTGGTAAATTATCTTGCATGAAGAGATGCAAACAAGTTATTACAGCAGGCAGGAAAGATTTTTAAGGAAAAATTAAATAAGATATAGATCGAAGTAGATAACAAAGTAATAATAGTAGGGAACTTTAATTTTCTCCTCTCAGATCAATCTAACAAAAAAGAAAAGAAGTTAAAGAGATGATTAAAAACCTTAGATAGGTTAAATGTGATAGACATCTGGAGAGTCCTCACTCACCTGCAAGATGCTAGTAGTAGATATAAGCCTGAGCATACACATAAACCAAATATAGTTTCTGGTGGGACAACAATGGTTTTGAGAGCATAAATATTTTGCAAAAGTCTTACTTTAACAGTCATTATACTATGGAGGTAATCCTGCATTTCTAAGGGGTTGTGGCATTAGAAGAAAAGTTCCCCTGGGTATAACTAAGCTGGAAAGACTTGATTTTGGAAAGAATATGGTCCTGGCAACAAATTGTATCTGTTCCCTAAAGACCAATATAATTAAATATAGTCCCGATAATGTGTTAACTGAGAACCAAACAAGGTTCTCCAGGAAAACAGAGAAATAGCCTTAATATTACATTGCTAGGGTACCTATAACAATTTAAAAAAGAAAATAAGATGGAAATATACTTTAAGCATTTTAGTTATTTGTGCTCATTAACCAAAGGATTCCATTACTAGGATTAGGTTGTAAGGGCATTGTTGAAAATATGAAAAGCTGGCTATGTATGAAAAGATTCATGGAAATTTTGTAATGAAAAAATAAATGGAAAAAGGCACATGAAATGATTGGGAGAAATGACTGATAAGATTGTGATATTTGATTGAAATTGTGTTTTGTTATTAGAAATGACAAATATTGGAAATACAAAAAATAAGAGAAATATGCAATGAGATGAAAAGAGAATAAGAATAATCTATACCATGATTACATTTTAAAAAGTTATAAAATCAAGAGAAAAAAGTTTCAAAGTAAAATAAATCCAAAAGGAACTAAAAAAATGTTTAAAGATTAAAAGCATATCATATGCCTTTCATACTGTGAGTAGAACATAAATTCTTAATTAAATGAGGGTAAGGGTCAATTGCAAAAGATAAATTAAATAATTTTGACTACATGAAATTTAACAGCATTTCCAAAACAAAATTAATATATCTATAAGAGAGGTTCTTGATCTTTTTTTTGTGTGTGTCATGTGGTACTTTGGCAGCTGGGGTAAAACCTATGGATCCCTTCTAACTATAATCCATAAAATAAAATACATCAGATTTTTAAATGCATAAAATAAAATAAGTAATGTTGACTTAAAAAGAAACAAACTTCCTAAATTCATGGGAATCAGCAAAGAAGCTAATGATATTTATTAACTAACCTCTAGTTAATAACCTCTGATCAAGGATCAGAAGGCTAGCAAAATAAAACAAACAACAACAAAAAACCCCACCAAACTAAAAAATGTTTGTATCAAATTTAATAAATTAGTTTTTAATTCTATATATATATATATAGACAGCTAACAAGAATATATGTGAACAAAAATGTTCTACAAGAAACCAGAGGTCCAATTATATTTAAACAGTTTTGAAAAGCATAATTGCAAACTAGTAACAACTATTTGAAATCACTAATAACCACAGCAGTCCTAAGGTTTCATCTTTTACTCAGAAAATTGGCAATATTTACAAAAGATATGAATAATAAACAGTGAAGGAAGAATAAATAACAGGTTTATTAATGCATTGCTTTTGAAACTGGGAATTAGTATAAACATCCAGGAAAACAAATTATAATTGTGCAAATAATGTCCAAATCCCTGTTTCAGAGACTTAATTTCTAGACCCTAAACCCCAAAGAGTTTCTTTATGAAAAGAAAGTTGTTATATACATCCAGATATATATAGCAAAACTTTCTTGGAGTCACAAAACCAGAAACAAAGAAGATGACCATTGATTCAAGGATTACTCAACAAATTTTGCTACATGAATGTAAGAGAATGTAACTATTGCTGTAAGAGAAAGATGTTAAACATGTATCCTGGGATATAACACTCTTTAGTGCTGCCTAATCATATTAAGATGTAATTGGAAGATATTAACAAAATAAATAAGAATGGAATTAAGACATATATAATATAAAATTTAAAACTAAGTTAATATTCAATCTGCAATTTAATAGCCCATATTTCTATTTGATGTTGGCACTATTTTTGCTGTTGATTATGATAACCATAGGGAGATCTATGTGAATTGAAGCATACTGAAGTAAGTGGAGGGAGTAACACAATATACACAATGACTGAGACAATATAAATAGAAAGAACCACCACCATTAAATAATAAAATTATAAAGAAGTAGCTTTGCTCCAAAGAATCAATATGTGGAGCTTTCTCCCCTGACTCTTTTGCAAATGTTGGGAAGGTGAGGTTCATAAGTGCAGAATGCATACAATGGAAAGTTGTTATTTTTAATGTGTTGATCAGTTTTACTAATTTTTTCCTTTTTCCTATTTTATTTTTACAGAAACAAAAACAAAACCGTGTTACATGGGTTGGCTCTTTGGGAGAGGAATAGAGCCTTCCCTGTCATTTTAGCAGGTTTTTATGATTGAGTTCTTTTTTGTTCTGTTGTTTGCTCATTTTCCCAGCCTATTTCTTCACTTTGAATTTTGTTAAAATTGGGTTCAACTCACCCAGAGTTATGGAAGTATTATAGTGTCAAATTTCAGGCTTTTACATGCTACTGTTTTCAGTAGTTCTGGGAGTCTATAAGGTTTTTGGAGCTTCCAAAATGGTATTACCTTTGGAGAGATCTGGTCATTATTCTCCTGGTATGCACTTTGGTCTTTACCTAGGAAAGGCTCCTTCTCCTCTGTAGACACAAGTACTAGTGCTCCTTTTGGCCCTAGAACTACAACCATCTTTCCTGACCTACTACAGCCATGAGTGCTTTCAGTCCTCTTAGTCCTGGAACTCTGACCAGGGATACTTTAAACTAAGCATAAGTACTCCTCTCTGACCTGGAGCTATGACTCAAAACTATTTATGTGCAAGAATTGCCAATCATCTTCAGCTGCACCCAATGCAATAAAGAGTCCCCTTTCTAACCCTGTTGTTCAATCCCTTTTTTGTGTGTCAGGGTTCAGGGCTCCCATGTCACTCCTGTTACTACTGCTGTTGCTGTCATGGATACCCACCCCAGTGTTACCGTCCTCTCCTTCAAATCTCCTATATTGTCTCAATTTGTATTAATGTCTTCCTCAGACATTTTATTGGCTTTACTACTGCAGACTTTTATTTGAGACATTATTTTAAAGTTGTTTGGAGGGGAATGTTGGGAAAGTTAAGCTGGGTCCTCCCAGTCATGACTTTGCCTTTCTAAGGCAGGGGTTGTTTTTTTAATCTTTTTTGCATCATGAACCTTTCCTTTAGAAACTCCATGGACTCCTCAAATTGATATTTTTAAATAAAACCAACTAATAAACATTCATTAAGTACTTACTATATGTCAGGCATCATTATAAACACTGAGGTTATCAAAAGAGGCTCACAGTCTAATGGGTGAGATGATGAATGTACATAATGTACATAAATGTACATGATGAATGTACATAAATATGCTATATAAGAAATAGGAAATAATTAACAGAGGGAAGGTGCTAGAACCAAGATCGGTTGGGGAAAATTTCCTGTAGAAGATGAAACTTTTGTTGATTAGTTCCTCATAGTCCATCATAGAGATGAGGAGGGGGAGTATTCTAGGTTTAGGCTCAGACAGAAAATATGCATAGATGAAAGCTTGAATATATTATAAGTAGAACAGCCAGGAGGCCACTGTCACATGATCAAAGAGTACATGGTGAAGAGTAAGCTGTAAGAAGACTGGAAAGGTAAGAAGGAGCTAGCATATGAAGAGTTTCTAATACCAATGAGATTTTAAAAATTTAATCCTTGAAGTGGTAGGGAGTCACTGGAATTTATTGAGTAAGGTATAGGAAATATGGTCAGAACTTCACTTTAAGAACGTCCCTTACGTAGCTGAATGAAAGATGCATTAAATTGTGAAGGTTAAATTATGAAGAAGGCAGACTCACCAGTAGACTATTGTAGTGGTCTAGCTATGAGATAAGGACCAGTGCCAGAGTAGTAGCAGTGTCAGAAGAGAGAAGGAGATATATTAAGAGATACTGCAATGGTGAAATAAACGGGCTTTGACAGCAGATAGGTAGGAGAAAAACCAAGAGTGAGTGGTATCCTGAAAACCTTGAGAGAAGAGAATATCATTGAAGAGAAGGTGATCAGCAGTGTCAACACTGCAGAGAGGTTGAGGGAAATAAAAATTGAAAAAAAGGAAAGAAATCATATTGAAATTTAATTTTCACAATTTTTAAAAAAGATCATTAACAAACCCCATGCTAAGAATCTCTTTTTATGATTAGTATCCTGATTTATTTTATTAGTTATATACATAAATTTTATAGAAATCCACCAAATTTTTGCCTTTTTTCTGGTAGGTCAATTCTGTTTTTAAAGAAACTTTTTTCTTCATTGGATTTTTGAAACTTTTTTCAGTTGGCAAATTTTGCTTTTTAAGCTGTTATTTCCTTTTTTGCATCACGTTCATTTCTTTTACCCATTTTTCTTTTCATTTTTCTTCAACCTATATTATTTAATTTTTGATTTCCTTTTTGAGTCCTTTAAGCACCCGAGCCCAGTTCCTATTTTTCTCTGAAGTTTTGTGTGTGATTGCTCAGATCTCACTGTCCTCTACTGATTCTGAGCCTTGGCCTTTGTTGCCATAGAAATTTACTAGGGTTAGGTGTTTCTTTTGCTGTCTGATTATTTTCTCAGTCTTTTTTTCAAATGGATATTTTAAACTAAATATTTCAATATGAAGTCATATTGAATAATGAAATGATAAAGTTTAAAATATTCTTCTTCTTACATTTATCTATTTGGGCCTCCATCAGGTCTTTATTGATAAAACATCAAATCCATAAGGTATGTGCATTGATTTTATTTATGATTACCTAAGATTATAATGATTATTTGAAAAATGAAAAAAAATCAGTAAAACGTCACTGTCACCCCCTTTCCCTGTACTTAATAAGGTACAAGATAATTTTCTAGTTCTTCGCTATCGCAAAAATGCTTATGTAAATATTTTTGTGCATATGAAGCATTTCTTTTAGTCAATGACCTCATTGACATATGTATGCCTATCACTGGAATTACAGGGTCAAAGGGTATAAACATTATAGACACTTTTTCATCATAATTCTAAATTATTTTCTAGAATTGTTATAGTAATCCACAGATCCACCAACAAAGCATTAGTGTACTTGTCTTCTTACATACATTTTCTATTTCCATCTTTTAAAATCTTTATTGAGACAAGGTTTTAAAATTGAACTCTGTGGTTTTAGAATCAAATTTTTATACTCTCCTGTGTTTTAGGATAAGGAAATGACATGGAAATTGGGATAAACATAGGATATGCTTACATTTAGGACTATCCAATTTTATAATTGACACTAATCGGTTAAAACAGACAAGTTGAAATCATAGTTATTGGATTCATACTGTAGAGGGACAGATGATATAGAATACTTGCAGGAGATAGTAAAACCATGTAGAACTAGATTGTTAAATTTTCAGTGTGATCATTTATACATCAGAAATTGATAATACATATAAATCAGTGCTTGATTTATTAGTTTGTTGATTGTTTAGGTTTAAAATGTCATTAATAATATAGATCAAATTTAAAAGTACATATGTATATCTTTTTTCAGAGAATATATTTCTCAGATATTTGCCAGGATATTTCTATCTTGTTTAATATACATTATTGAAGCTCAGTAGAAAAGCAATGAAAAACTCAAGGAATAAAGTCATTATCAGACTAGAGGCCTGGTGAGTAAAGATTAAGAATAATGATGATGATGCTGATAACCAGAGTTTATATAATACTTTAAGGTTTGCATAATGCTTTGCAACTGGACTAGGTTGGCAGGTATGAGGTTTAAGCTTTAGGGCGGAGTCAAGTTTTAAAAAAAAAAATGTTGGCACAGATGGGGGCAGCTGGGTAGCTCAGTGGAGTGAGAGTCAGGCCTAGAGATAGGAGGTCCTAGGTTCAAACCCGACCTCAGCCACTTCCCAGCTGTGTGACCCTGGGCAAGTCACTTGACCCCCATTGCCCACCCTTACCACTCTTCCACCTATGAGACAATACACCGAAGTACAAGGGTTAAAAAAAAAATGTTGGCACAGGAAAAACAAATTGGACCTTGGATTGATTAAGAGAGGGTGTATTACTTCTTGACCTTATGGCTAAGATCAACTATGTGGTTAAGGGGGGGGGGGTGAATCAAGGGGCAGAGCCAAGATGACTGATTAGTAGCATTGAAAGCCAAAACCACTGACTGTCCTTCCAATCTGATCTTTAGAATGCACCTCAAAATGACAGAAGTAAAAGCAGGATGAGTGTGGGGGGGGGGAACTCTCCCACTGAAAAAACTTGAAAGGTAGGCAGAGAGAGAGTTGATTTTCATAGGAAAAGGGGAAATTGGAAGAGAGAGTGAATCATCTCTTTAAATAGAAAAATGATTAACTTGTAGGGCATGGGAGGGATTTCCTCTACTTTGGAAGAAATTAAGATAGAGCATATCAGATTTGAAATAGAATTTTTCCATGTGTGCATGGGAGGGTAGGCATAAAGGAGGTAGGTTGTTCCCTTGTGTGAAGGGTTGAAAAAAACACATAAATGGGATACTTTGATGGAATAAACTCAATTTAGCCCAATTAAGCAAGGAAGAATTACATTGGAGTCCTAGAAGTGTCAAACAAACTTTAGAATAACACTAACCACAAAAATTACCTGTAGTTTAGATGCAAACAATTTTGAACATTCAAAATAAAACTGTAATTTAAAGTTCATGTAAATATAGAACAAGACATGAATCCAAGAGTCAGTTGTTAAGCACTTATAATGTTTCTGGTTAAGCACTTTTAGCGTATTTGGAAATATAAAGTCAGAAATAGTCCTGGACCTCAAGGAGCTCAAACACTAATGAGGGAGATTGCATCCAAATAATGATGTACAAACAAGTGATACACAGGATAAATTAGAGTTAATCCTAGAGGGAAGGCACTAGGAATTAGGAACGGCTTGATGTAGAAGATAGGAATTCAGGTGAGATTTGAAGGAAGAAAAGAGGGAAAGCTGAAGAGGGAGAAGAATCCAGTAATTGGGGACAGTCAATGAAAAGGAGGGTCCAGAGATGGGGTATCTTGTGTAACAACAGATTAAATAATGAGAAAAATGGAAAGATAAAAGTGGACATATTTCAAGGGCTTTCCAAACCATACAGGGAATTTTGTTTATTATTTTGAAGTATTGGAAAGGCACATGGAATTAATTCTATAGGGTAGTAGATGACATGGTCAGATCTAACTTCTAGGAAAATTACTTTGATGGCTGAGTGGGAGAAAGATGAGAGTGAGGAGAGACTTGAGACAGGGACCAAGTGGAAAGCTATTGCAATAATCCTGAAGTAGGTCTGAGGAGGAGATGATGATGGTCTGCACGAAGGCATTAGCGATGGCACTTAATAAGGACGGTGTTTCTATGGCAGAATTGAGAAGTCATAATAAACTTTGGGTGAGTATCCCAGAGTGTGGTCTGTCTGCGTGAGTGAAGGAAGCTGTGCTTGGTAATAAAACCTGAGACACTAATTATGTAATGATATGAACTTCTAGGGGATAGTAATCGTAAAAAATCAAAGGGAACTGAAATAATCCCCAAAAGGATGGTGTTAATGATATGAGATACTGAGGTTGATTGGATTCCTCAGTATCCCTCAGAGGAGAAAGCCTGAGAACTTCGCTCACTGGACCAGTGAACTTTTTAATCTCCAGACAGGGATTTATTTCGAAACAAAATATTGTGAAGGGAGGATTAGAGTTACTAACTCTAAGGGGTTCTCACTAGCCCTTCTAGAAGTCCACCTTCTAAAACTCCTCACAGGGTCTCCTCTGTTACTTGATGCTCCCTAGGCCCTAACCTGTCTGGCTAGATCCTCAAACCTGACTAGCTAACCTGACACTATTTAATCCTCCCAGATTGATTTGTAGGATGAAACAGGTCTGTTAGTATCTTCAGGGTGAACCCTTTATGATTGAGTTCAACCCCAGTTGGGCCAGGCTGGAATTGGCTTCTGGCCTTCAGCAACACAGGCTAGCCAGTCACAGATCTTCTGAGTTGTTGGGAACACTTTCGGCATGCAGGAGTACTTTTGATTTTAAAGCAAGGAAGGGTTTCTCCAGTCAGGGACAACAGAAATTTGGTATCTTCAGCTCGAAGGGATAGGAAGCCAAAACTCCTCAGTTCAACAGAGAGGAAATCCAAGCCCTGGACAGCTCCAAAAGACAGGAAGTCCAAGAGCCTCCAGTGACTGCTGGTGTTCACTCTTTATCCCTTCTCTGTGTTCCAGAATTCAGAATTCTTTGGCTCCTAGCATGCGGTTGCTCTCTGTTTGCAAAAACTCCTTCTCTTACTTATTAAAAGCCATTTCTCTTCTTTCCTTATAACAGGGTATTTGATAGACAAAGACTATCAGGACCCAAAGCTGACTGGACTAGATTTAAAAATTAGTTCAGGGTTGAATTGAGAGTACTGGTGACTGCAGGGTAAGTGCATTATTATAAATAATAAATAAATAACACTGACTGACTTTAGTCAGAGTATTAAATCCTGGTTCTCCTTTTACTTATATGGATGAACTAATATAAGTCACATCTTCTCTCTAAACTTCATTTTTTTCCATTTGGAAAATGCAAACCATAATACTTACTACTTTATAGAATAGTTGTGAAGACTATCATTTATGAACCATACAGCACTATATAGAAGTAAATTATTACCCTCATCTAGAACAGTATAAAACAGTGGGTGGTATAGTGGATAAATAAGTGACCTTGAAATTTGGAATCCCTGATGTATATGACCTGCATGACCAGGAATAATTTTTTTAAACTGTCCATATCTTTTCTAAGACTACAAGTGACAGAAGAGATGGTATTCAGCATTTGTGGATGGAGAGAATTTCCAGGACTTAGCCCCATTTACAAAATCATAGGTCCAGGTAAAGTTATCAAATAATATTTGAAGCACCGATTTGAGGAAAAGTGATAAAACTTGATCTGCTTTACCCCAAAGGAGAGAATTAGAAATCATAGAGGGAAGTTTCAAGAGACTAATTTAGGTTTAGTGTGAGGAAAGAAAAAAGCCTCTGCTGAGCTGTTTTAAATGTCCCAAAGTAGAGAGAGTTGCTCCTAGTACTGGTTATTAATCAGGGTTCCTAAATCAAAGATGTCCCTTTGCCAGGCATGTTGTAGGAGGAATTCCTTTCCAGATATGACCTGGACTATAAGCCATTTGAGGTCCCTTTGGGCTCTGAAGTTCTATGTTTTGAGAATAGCAGGATTTTTATCTGTAGGAGCTTGGGAAAATAAAACGGGGACTTGTATGTTTAGAAATGAGTAACCTAGCTCCCAAACTGTCAAGCTATACTCAAGGGAACATTTTTTCCTGCAACAGTTTTTATTCAAAAACTCTGATTAAGGAGTCTTTATAAAATGAACAGGGAGAAATCCAATTTCTTCATTACAGAGTTGATTTCCTCTTTCATGAACTCTTTATGAAAAGCAGTTGATTTATCCTGGAGACAAATTAATCTCCTTTTGTTGTCCTTTAGAAGTGGAAATAGCCAGGTCAAACTTTCACCGACACTTGCTTTGAAGTTCGATGGGAATCCAACTCAACAAATCCAGTCCCATTTTGATATAAGAAAAAAGTAAATAAACTTTGAGAAAACTGGAGCCAAAAGGAGAAATCAAAGTTAGAGAGCAATGGACCAACAACAAACATACATCAAAACAATATAAAAGTTGATTTTAAAACATGTTTCTCCATTTGATCTTAAAATACATTCTGTGAAGTCTTGGTGTCTTATAAGCATCCTGTTTTGGAAATGTTATCATTTGCTGGCAAACGCTGAAGACATTTGTTTATTACTATTAATGAAATCATAAAAACATCACTTCCCCTTACATTTGGGAGAATAAAAAAACTAAATCGAGATACTTAGAAATACATGTCCTTAACCTGGCAAATGGGGGAAGATAAAGGGAGTTAGCCTTTTAACCCTGAGTGTTCTTGAGAGAAGCTAGCAGGTATTCATTTATTCTAAAGACTCAATCCTGAAGCCTTTCTTTATCTCTCAGACCCAGGATATACAACCCATTTGCTGTTTGCAAGCTCTGTGATTATCTCTGTGTTGTAGATCATGTATGCTGGCTGGAAGCAATTGGATTGGAACCTAATTGAGCCAAGGAATGGTAGAACCAACACTTGCATTTTCCTGAATGGTTGCCTTGTAGGTACCTGAACAACACATCAAACCCATTTGTCTGAAGACTGTGGCAGTGCACTGTTTGGTTTAGTTCTAAATAATTAGCTACATTTATTTTTTCAAAAGAGTTTGAATTGAATCATTCACTTCTACCCACATTACCTCTGGAAAAAGTTTGGATGTTTAGATATACCTCAAATTGATGTCTCTGCTTTCTGCAGCAAAATATCAGGGTGAGTTTAGTGTAATGAAAAGACTCCTTCTTCTAGTCAGAGGACTTGGGTCAAATCCTGACTCTGAAGCTTATTACCTGTAAGACATGTAAATCTCCCCGTAATTTAGGATCCTCATCTGGAAAATCAAAAGATTGGACTAGATGACCTTGGAGACCCACAATAGTAATAATAATAATAATAATAATAATAATAATAATAATAATAATGTTAATAGCTAATGTTTCTATTTGTTGTTCAGTTATTCTTCAGATTCTTCATGACCTTGTTTAGAGTTTTCTTGGCAAAGTGTCTAGAGTGATATGTCATTTCCTTCTCCAGCTTGTTTTACAGAGAAGGAACTGAGACAAATTCGATTAAGCAACTTGTCCAGGATCACACAGCTAGTATCTAAAGCTGGATTTGAATTCAGGAAGATGAGTTTTTCAGACTCCAGGCTTGGCACTCCATGTGTCACCTACAGGTCCTAAATACTTAGATAGCCCTTATTATGTATTAGGCATTGTACTAAGTGCTATATAATTATCTCATTTGTTCCTCACAACTCTGCAAAGTAGGTGCTATTTCCACCCCTCCCCATTTTATAGACAAGGAAACAAAATAACTCTAGGTTTATATTCTTATTATCCATTTTTTTTAAACCCTTGTACTTCGGTGTATTGTCTCATAGGTGGAAGATTGGTAAGGGTGGGCAATGGGGGTCGTGACTTGCCCAGGGTCACACAGCTGGGAAGTGTCTGAGGCCGGGTTTGAACCTAGGACCTCCTGTCTCTAGGCCTGACTCTCACTCCACTGAGCTACCCAGCTGCCCCCTTATTATCCATTTTTAAGAGACACCACCTAGTTCCTCCCTAACTGGACCTCCCCTCCACCTCTCCATTATGAAGGAGGGAGGTTGCCTACTGAATTCCAGAACCAAATAGCATTATTTGGCATCATTCTTGGATGAGACGTCACTCCTACCACCAATCTCTATTCTCCTTTGTCATTGCAGACAACCCAAAGCTAACACTGGCCTCAAAGGAGAATCTGTCTCCTGGCAGGCAGCAGCAGGACATTATTGTGTCTCTCTCACGGTTGAGATAGGAATTTAACAGTCTTTGAAAAATAGCCAGGAAGTGTTCATTTCCTCCTCCATGTTGAGCTGTCAGCTGGCTTCCCGGTAAGGGTAGAAGCCCCTCACATCTCCTGTCTAAGACAGGGAGCCCTAAGGAACACAGTTACAAAAAATTCAGGCCTTCTTCTGAAGCTACTGCACAGGCAGATCTCCTGCTGACGTCAATGGGAATTTTTCCTGAGGGCCTCAGAATCAGGCTTTGTATTAATGCTTTTTGGCTGAGATTTCTGAATCTGATTTGAAGAGCTTTGCTTCATCCCTGTCCCCTCCTCCAGAGGGGGTGGGAGAAGAGGATTTGCACCCCCACAAAAACACTTTGATGTTTCCAGATTCTTAGTTGCAGGTTATGCTTAGGGAGTTGTGGGTTTAGAAGAAAGCTCAGCCAGGTATTATTCCACTTTATTCCTTAACTATCTCCCCTGTTCCCTCTCCCATCTGTACCCCTTTGCCTCAATTTGTCCCTGTTCCCATAATGAATGATTTTAGTTCTCACCGGTAGTTGAAGGCACTTTGAAAAATTGAAGCTTATTCTGAAAAGCAGAGGGGGTTATAGGCAATGATTATGTAATTATTAAAGGCAAAGATTTTCAAGAGCTGTCTGTCATGTGGAAGAGAAATTAAACTTCTTCTGGTAGCACCAGGGGGAAGATCTTGCCTCCATAGAGTAAAGTTGTAGGAAAACAGTTCTTTTCTAGTTCTCATTTTAATAAATAGACTGAGTGTTAGGGTAGGTGGACATTGAGTATTATCAATATTAATAGGACAGAAACAATAGAGCAATACCATTCTGAACTGATTAGGAAGGTCATAGTAACCTAGAGTTAGCATTGGAAAGAAACTTGAGTTCATCAAGTCTAGCTGTCTCAATGTACAGATATAGAAGCTGAGGCCCAAAGAGGTTTAGTGACTTGTCCAGGGAAAGACAGCTAATATTTGAAGTGGGATGTGAACTCAGGTCTTCCTGTAAGACATATATCCTTACCTAAAAAGAAAATTCTTACTAGATTGTGAAGAAAAGCCCCTTTGTTAATATCCTTTCAAGAGTGTGTGCCTATTGGAGTTTGGTACAGGCACCCCTTGAGGGCAGGTACAGCAGAATATATTCCCTAAGTCAGTGATGGCAAACCTTTTAAATACAGTTTGCTGAGCCCAACCCCTACCCTACCCCCCATACCGAGGGCTTGCTTTGCCTGACTCTCCCAGAAACCTAGTGCTGTATCCCTCCCCGCAATAAGGGCTAAGCTCACCCTGCCTCCCCCTTACCCCACACAGGGGAGAGAGAAAGGGTTCCCATTGGGCTGTTGGGCAGAAAGGTAGGTGAAGTGAGGAATATCCTCAGCAAGTATAAAGAGGGGGAGGAGAGTGGCCTGGGTACTCTGCTCCCCTCCAACTCTGCCGCCTATGAGCCACCAACCTTATACTCTGTGAGCTCCCAATGAGCTGATGGGCAGAGGAGCAGGGGATGTGAAAAAGTGTCATCAGGCTTGGTGAAGAGGGGGAAGGGAGCAGCTCCACCCAAGTCTCTCTGTCTTTCTAGTAATGGACTCTGGTGGAGGGGAGGGTGGCTGTGTGCCATAAGTTTGCCATCACTGCCCTAAGCCTAGCATTGTAAGTCCTCCCCTTTTTTCTCATTGCTTGAGAGAAACCAGAGGTGAACTAATTAATCCTAGTCAAACCCCAACCCTTGATTACCTTTCCCATTGAGAATCCCCTTTCCTTATACGGTCTCTTCCCTTAACCCTTCTTCATAAGACAAAGCTGAGCTCTGATACAGAAGCAGTAAAATTGATTTTCTGCTAAGTTTTGCTCCTCTTGGACCATAATTTTGTCCATGAGGCTCCTTCTAATTGGTTGAGGGACCAAGGTTGAGGTTTGGAGGTGGAGTAGAAAGAATGTGACCCAATCAAATTTGGTTATAGATGTCATAAATGGAAATCCCCATTTCCCTCATTCCTGACCATGAGTTTAATCCTCTCTTCACTATTATCATGCTATCTTTCTGCAGAGTGAAAGAGCTACAAAGGACAACTATTTAATAAAAGCAAGTGGAAAAATTTGAAATTCTTGTAGAAGCTCACTGAGGAAGATCCTAGATGTCATTTAGTCCAGCTTCCCCATATAACAAAGGTATCTAATTACTAACAAAATTGATATGGAAACTATTTGCCAGATTTATCAGTACTCATTAGTAAAGAGAGAAACCAATAGAGGTAGAGAGAGGTCTCATCCTTTCAAATTTAAGGTAAAATCAGGTCCCAAATTTTAGCCCAGCTGGGTCTCCTTCATGCTAGAAAGCATATTAAGATAAGAAGTCCCAGCTCAGAGAGTCAGTTTGTTCAAGAGCAGAATTAAAAGGTTACTCTCCTTCCTGCAATCACCTTTTGCACTTTACTAGCTCCTCCCTCCATGGTGACTACGCACTGATGCCAGGGGACACCAGGGGATGCCAGTGTCAGGCTATCAGATACAACATATTACTCTGTGACATCTATGTCCACCTGCTGCATCTTCAGGATCAATGTCCTCTAAATAATTTACTTCACACACACCTCTGTCATATTCCTGGCAAGTTACTACTTTCTAATGGAACACTTCACACCTTTCAGAGTAGTCAAGTCCGTTTTTTGGACACCTCCAAAAATGTCTGATTATCTCTGATCCTAATTATATTATCTGAATATCTGATAGTCCTTCAGATATTTGAAGGTATTTATCATATCCATCATGATCAATTTGGCCAGTGGGTAGTACCTTAGAGGTAGGATTTTAATCCAGATCTTCCTATCTGCAAATCCCGTACCCTATGGACTACGCTACACAATCTCTTAAGGTATTGCCAGGGCTTGCTTAAGTAGCTTATTATTGATTCTCTTTCTTTTTTTTGCTATTTTGCTACTTGTTTGTTTATTAATTTCTGTTTTATTTTACTTCAGTAGAATTTTTCACAGTTTTATTCCTCATCCCCTTCCCAGAAGCCCATCTCTTATAATAAATAGCATTTCCATGATAGAAAGGGAAATAGAGATATAAAAATAAGCAAAACTCCTCAACAAAATGTTGAAAATATGTGCAATGGCTTACATCAGTGGACCTCCCACCATTGCAAAGGAACAGGTAGGAGTGTCTTCTATATCACTTCTTTGGGGCAGTGCTTGCTCTTTGTAATTTCACAACATTCACTTTTGATTCTCTTGTGAATTTTCTTTTTTTTTCTTTTTGTGAATTTTCATTGTTGTAGTCATTTGTATATTGTTTGCTTGACTCTTCTTAAGTCGCTCCACTTCAGATCCTTTAAAATCTTTCTATAATTCTCCCTTTCATCATTCCTTAAATCCCAGTAATCTTGTATTACAGACATGTACCAAACATTGCTTAGCCATTCTGCAATGAGTGGACATCTGCTGTGCAGCCATTTTTTGCCACCACAAAATGTGCTACAATAACTATTCTGAGGAATATGGAGGATTTTTTTTATTATCTGTGATCTTGTTTGGCATGAGCATAAGAGTGTAAATTTTGGATTAAAAGATACAGACATTTCAATAATTTTATTTGCATAATTCCAAATTGTTTTACAAAATGGTTGTACTGATTCATAGCTCTACCAGCAAAGTACTACAATTCCTTTCTTCTCACAACCGTTCTATTGTTGATTGGTATATCTTGTCATCCTTGGCAATTGGTTGGTTGTGAAGTAAAATATAAAATGTGCTTTGTTTTGCATTTCTCTCATTCTTATTGATTTGGAAAATCTTTCAGTTGGTTGTTAATAATTTTTAAATCTTCTTTTAAGAGGTATTTGTACATATCTGAAGACTTATCTATTGGAGAACAGTTATTGGTTTCATATAAATATATGTATGTAAATAAATATATATATGTATATATATATATACTTATCTGATCAATTGATATCATACCATCCATCTATTCTATGACTTTCTCATTTTAAATATATTAATTTTGTTTATTCACAAGCTCTTAATTTAATGCAATTAAAATGATTTATTTTTTTGTAAATACTTCGATGCATTGCTTGATTAATTAAATATCTCCTACTGATTGCTATAAAAGGTATATGATCTGCTTCTCCTCTAATTTTTAAGGATATCACAATCTTCAATAATAAGGGCAAGTGTTCATTTAGAATGCATTGTGGAATATAACTTAAAGTGTTGGTTTCAGCCTAAAATATTTCAGAATGCTTTCCAGTTTTCCAAGCAGCTCTTATCAAACTGGGAGTTCTTTCATCTAGTTATTTATGTTTCCTAAGTAATTTATGTTTTCTGGCTTAGCTAAGTTATTGTGTTCCATTTTTTTCTGATTCTCACTTGTGTACTCTGTTCCAGTAATCTTTCTTTAATACTTCAAAAGATCACTGTTTTTTATTTTAAGTTAACTTTCTATAATTGTTCATCACCAGCCATCCATGTTTCTAGGACTGAACACAGAACCTGGCACATAGAGCTAAATGACTAACTATAGTTCCTACACATAAAAATATTCATTACCAGGTGGTCAGTCTGAAAAAGCTTTTTTCAAATTTAGCTGAGCTGATCTTTGAGATCTATATATCAAAGATATATAGTAGATGACTGCCATTTGCAAAAAGGTGATGCTAATATTTGCCTCAGAACTATCATATCATATGTGACATATATAAACATTTTGCAAAATTTAAGGTGTTACATAAAGGCATATTATTTTTGTTTGCATATGTTTTACACATTTCCATGTAATGTGTGTACTATATAGTCACATGCATTATATCCCCACCCACCCGTCTATCCATCCATCCATCCATCCATTCATCTTCACCATCTTATCATTATATTAGTAAGTTTTATAAGGAAATGGCTATTTGTCTTCCCTCAGCACATAGCAGAATACTCATGTTTCTTAATATATTTTTAAGAGTCAGTTAAACTGATTTGTACCTGGGTATGAATAACTGATAAATCTTTCCAAAGATTTTGTTATTTTAATCTGCAATACAAATTCATTTCTAACTGAAATTTCTATCAATGTAAAAAATGAATCAAAGGCTCTCAGGGAATGTGTGGGAAATATTTGGGCACAGTGGAATCTGTTCAGCACCTCCTAAAACAAATCATATTTTCATCCACCTACCAACTTTGCACATAAGCCCAGGCCTGCTTATGTGCAAGAACATCCTTTTATATTTCCAGACTCTTCCACTAATTTTCTGTGGTAACTGGGACAGATTTATTTATTTTTCTTGAGGGTCTTTTTTCTCATCTGAAAGACATACCTTTTCAGGTCATCAGAGTAGTGCAAGGAAATGTCTAATAACAGGTAAAGCACTTTGGGTAAATAGGAAGTAAGACAAAAAAAATCAAACTTAATTTAAGAAGATATTAAGAGTATACTTATCCTACTATCTGAATATTGTTTCTGAATAATTGCTTAATTGAAAAAATGACAATTTAGATAATACATGCCCATGAAAGGTATTTAAATGCATTTTAATTTAACATTGACTTAAAGTTTCAGTTGGTTCTTACATAAATTCAACAGTATCTTATTCCTTTTTGACCTTTCCATCATTTCCTTTCTCTAAACCAAAGGTTGACAACCTTTTTAGCTGTGAGAGCCATAAACGCCTGCAAAAAGAGGAGGATGGAGGCAGAAGGTGCTGGAATAAGGGGCGGGGGGCTGAAGGGCCCCCTGGGGCACATTCTGGGGCTCTGCAAGGACTGGCTGGTTGGGAGGTGGAGCCAGATATGGCTCTAGAGCCATATGTTGCCGACCCCTGCTCTAAACTGTGAATTCCTCTCATGATAGAAGAAATTCTGTTTTAGGTATATTTTCCAACATTTTTTACTTTAAAATTCTCTCTTCTTTTTCAGCATTGTATGGCAGATGGCATTGAAATTCTAGAGCCATTAAAAGTACATTTTTCCTGGGTCAGAAGTGAATCAACTCCTTCTTACAAGTTAGATCTTTAATGCCTCTGGATTAGAACTGGATTACTGTATGGAGAACTACAGCAGGTCCTGGAGAGAAGGACTATTTGGGAGAAAGAGTTTATATCTTCCTTTTCTAATATATATTGCTCTGGGTTCTAGACTCAGCACAGTGCAAAATAAAGCCCTCTGGAACTATCAAGAGAGATCTGGTTTCAAATCCAGACTGTCATTTAATACTTGTGTGACTACAAGTCAATGCCTCATTTCACTTGGAGATTTAGTCTTCTGACTTCTGCTCTTTCTTTCTCTTTGGCAACTATTTTGACCCACCTCTTTCCTGCTTCTCTTTGTATTTTTTTCCCCAATTACAATGGAAAGTTTGTAAAGTCTGCTAGTATTTGTATTTTGAGTGCTTAGCATAGTGCACTGGACATTTGAAGTCCTTAATGAATGCTTTATCTTTCTATCTATTTTTTATTTTCCAATAGAGTCCATTGGTTGAATTCCCCAAAATATTTTGATATACATATGTATATGTATACACACACACACACACACACACACACACACACACACACACATATATATATATATATATATATATATATATATTTGCCCTTATAGTGAATGTCAATGAAAGATACTGAACTTCTGCTGTCAAATTCTAGTGACCAAGGCATATCTTGCTAAGTAGTATTTGGTAAATGCTACAGGTTTAAAACTTAAGTAATGTATTGAACAGTTTCCAACATTTCCTTTCATTCATCGCTGTGTCTAGGCTC